>NC_140586.1:180952996-181325496 GCF_964204655.1 Triturus cristatus | reverse complement strand
AGGATTTTGTCTTAAGTTAGTTCTGTGAATCGGGCCCTAGGAGTCAAGAACCAATCTAAGGGGACCAATCAAGCGATGAAACTACTGTGGCGGGCTGATATGCTCCTGCTCTCTATTGCTCAGTCATAATACAGACGTAGCCTCAGTGACGAAGCCTCTCTCAGTCCAGATTGAAATTAGAGGAAGGAAATAACTGACTGGTTGAGACAACTTAAATGCAGATTGCAGGCGGTTTCAACAACAGAACTGTCCAAAATGATGAAACATCAGCTCTTCCGGCACTTTAGACATTGTTATTTCTGTGGTACCCTGGGGAGTAGGGGCTGCCCATCACACACCCAAACTGCTGAGAAATCTGGTCGAATCTGATTATGAATTGGCAAACGTTAACAGAGTTTAATGCAAAAACACCTTCATTTAAGAACAAATAATTACTATTTGGGTTAGCCACCCGCGTCACAAATTCTACCCTCAAAATCCCCTTGCTGCGATTGCATATTGAGTACCCAAATAGGCTGAGTATACCAGGTCTTGCCCAGCCCCCGCTTTAAACCAACTTGTAGTATCGGACTGAACTGGGGGCTTTACGTATCCACTGGTTAAGGTATATTTTGGAGCAGATGAGGTGGCTAGGCTGCCCTGACGTGTGTACTAACCCCAGGCCTTTACACACAGTTGATATTAGGAACAGTAAACATCTGTTTCCGGCCAAGAGGCAGGGATAAAAGGAGGGTAGGGAACTTGCAAAGCCTACGGTGAGAAATTATATCACACTGAGTTCGAGTCCACAGGTGAAGCCCTCCTTGTCACTGATTAATAATGCGCACCATCGCTTTCTGCTAACCAGATTCAGATTGAACCTTATACACTGATTATTAGCCTTTCCCAAAGTCTTCACGAAGCCCGGTGCTCTAAAACCATGTCCATGTGACAATTTTTATTATCAGGACACTCTGCATTTTACCTTCTTTTGCGAATTTTATGCCCCCCCCCTGCATAAAAAATATATTGTCCTGCTCCTTAGATCTGGCCAATTTGTCCAAGTAAGGCCTGCATTAATATATTTACAAATGCTTTCCTCCCCTAAGGTCTCTTTTTGGGGTCGCAAGTTTCTTTACAGGAGCCTTAAGACTTAGGAAGAAGATGCTCATGGTTTAGTAAGCTGAACCCAACCAGTATTCTCTGGGAAACACGTGCTTATTTTACTATGGTGTATGGTATGGCTTGAATATGTAGTGTGCTTACTATGCGAATCTGGTGAAATAGGGGAGGAGTAATGGCGGGAATTATCATTTCCGGGAAAGCAGATCAAGATGGAGGTTTTTTAGCGTGCATGGCAGGTATGAGAATATTTTCAAAGGTCACTACGTGAGATGGGTAACAAACGAAACGGGTGGTTTTCAGCTATGATTATACCGTTAATGTGTGCGCTAGCACTAACTTGAAATGTAATAAAATGACACTGGGTGAGAGGGAAGGACAATAGCAGGGTGAATTAATCGTGGTGACCGCAACGTTTCATACAAGTGAGATTAGAATGGAAGTTGTAAGAAAGGGAAGGGCAAGTAATAACATACATGAGCAGGTGGTTTGCAAAGCAGAGTGATTTACGTAAATGAAAGGAAAGAAGGGGTAAAGTTTAAGGAACGATTGGGTTTTAGGAAGGAAATAATTTGTATAAATGATGTTTGGATTCATGGTGGGGGTCATTGACTGGGCTGTAAATTATACGGTATTGAGATTTAATGAATATATTTGTGAAAACTATGACGCACATTTAATTGATTAGAATTTTATTTGTTATTTATAGTGATCCCTGACGAAGGGCATCTACAATGCCCGATTTGCATTGGATTTTTTGAATAAACAATGCCTGCGATGAATCGTGCGTCAGTCGTGTTTCCTAAAGAGGTCCGGATGGGCACATTTGAAACATTAGAAATTTAGAAAATGGCACATAAACTCCACGTGTGGACCAACAAGCAAGAGAAACTATATAGGAGAATTAAAAGAATTTAAAGGATTACCAGGATTACATTGTACAAAATAAAAGTATAATATGCGGCTAAGGCCACAAAAAGCAGTGCAATTGGTTTGGGGCGAGATGACGCCTCATTCCCTGGAGTTCTTACTATGCCAATGCCTTGTGACTTTTGCACTTTATCTGTTGAACTTTATATTTAGAGTTGCATTCTATACTCGTTTTTAATAATGATTTCTATTTTTACTTGTCTGTATAAACAGTCATTAACACATTTATTCGGGTTAATTGACCTTCTAAGTATGCATGGTCACTTTTTAAGCTCTTTTATTTATAAGTGTTTTGGGTATAACTGATTTATTTGTGTGCTTTTGTGGCTTTTATTGGCTGAATAAAGAACCTTTGACTGACTTTCAGGTCTCTAACTCAATATTGCAAGTGCTTCTGAATCCTCGGGATCTGACTGGTTGCTGATGAGACATTCAATAATGGAGATGTCCGTCTGGATGCTGAAGAGTGGTTCAGTTTTTCAGGCCCATAATTAGTTGCCAATGAGTGATTTAGAGGCTCTGGGTTTTTACTGGCTGTTGACGACGCTTACATGAGCTCTCAATTCTGACTGGCCGATGCAAAGTGATTTGATTACCTGCTAGAGTGCTTCAGAGCTCAATATTGGTTGCTGGAAAATGGTACCAAAACTCTGATATCTATCTTTCAGCGCGATTCAGAAACAAATATAACGGGTTGCTAATACGTGGCTCAGAGACTCTTCAATCTGATTGGCTGCTTGGTGACCAGAGGTTAATGGCCTCTGGTATATCATTGGCTTGTGGAGAGTGGTTCCGAGATTGTAAGACCTGATTAGCTGCTGGAGAGTGGTTCAAAGACAGTAGCATCAGACTGGCTCCTGGGGAATGGTTTAGAATCTCTTATATCTGATTGATTTTCATCATATTCGTTATGTTTCTGTCACTGATGGCATCAAATCTTTATCTTCTTCTAGTTATGATGATTCGCGGCTGCATCACACCCTTGAACTGTATGAAAATGAAGGCATTCGAACCATCCACTGTCTGCTGCACAAGTGAGCTCTGCAACTAAACTGACAGCAATCCTTCACCAACAGAATGCCACCTTAAGACTTCAATCTTCCCTTGTAACGGATGAAGTTTATGAAGCCTGCACTTTTTTAAAGACCACTGGGAGACCCTCAATTTTGTGTGCTGTGGGTTTAATGAGAAGGGTGGGAACTGGAAGAGGGCCCTAGAGTCTATGTAGGGGTCACCCTCTGCGGGTTATTGCCTGTTGTGGGAAACAGTGGGCTCTTGTGGGTGGTTGCATCATGCTTGGGGCTTGTGGGTAGTGGTCACCCTAACCTCTAAAAGTGAGGATGTAATCTGGCATCACCTGAAGATATCTTCATTCAGTCTTGGTTTGCAGATGCCCCGCTCTTGCAACAAAGAGATTCTGATTCCACTCAACGCTAACTCCTTTAGCATAACAAGCATTTTTTTCCTGTGGTTACATCTCTTAACTAAATACATATGTTGAAATAAATTCTTCTAAGTGTAAAACTCTCTTCACTGTTGTCCAGGTTATTTGATTGTGAGCAGGGTATCGGCCTCCCCAATGAGCATAAAATGTTACAGAGCTGATGCAGAGGCAACTGTGCAAACAAATAATTGTAAATTTTTCCTGGAAGCCTTATAGAGACTTTATTTGTTCCCCTTCACGCGATTGAGAAATTGGAGTTTTAATTGAGGGAGGTGAGAACCCACCACTAATAACAATCACAATCATTGCCAGTGTGGACCACAAAAGTCACTAAATAAACCTGTGCTTAACCCTATGTAGCTTTGTTCAAAAGTAGTCACGCTTAACTTAAAGGCAATGTGAAACAGTAAAATCCCAAACAATAAAAAAGAAATAGAGTGATTTTTAATAAATAAAATTCCAGTAAGCAGAACCGAGGTATAAAGTTATCAAGTTTAAGGTTAAAAATAGCACCAAAAAGTATGAAGCGCCAACTGAGGTCCTCTGGTTGCACTTGACCAGGAGAAGGAACTGTTTTAAGGCCTACCACAATGGAGAGCGGGTCGGATACGGGGACCAGGCTCGTCCCAGTGGAAAGTTCTTTGGACTTAAAACATTTAATGGTGAAAAGTGGTAGTCAATGGGTTTTCCGCAGGTCCAGAATCAAGCTGGATCCGATGTGGAGCTCGACCATGGTGGATTGCTAAAGAGCATGGTCCCAGTGCAGTCATCAACGAAGGCGGGAAAAAAAAGCCCAGAGTGGGCGAAGTCTGTGCCCAGGAAGGCCTTGATGCCGATGGGTTGCGGCTCAGCCAGGGGCGTAACTGATGCCCCCGCAGACCCCGCAGTGATGCGGTGCCTCTGCACCTTAGAGGTCAGAGTGGGGGGGCGACAGCTCCCGCAGTCCAGCTGCCAAGAATATCTATAATTTAAAACAGTGCTGCTTTAAAAAGTTATGTAGACAGAAGCAGGTCATCAGTGAAAGAGGAGAAAGAAAACCAAAATTCACCGAGAGTGCCTCTCATTTGAAAGCGAGGGTTAAATAAATGTTTCACTTTTTTCCGGCTGCACTTCCAATTTGCGGGTACAGAGCCTCAGAGCCTAGCATTGGAGAGGAAACTAGAAAGCAATTTGCTGTGTCCTTTTTCAGACCAGTCAGAATCAGGAGAGAGAAAAGCCGCCCGCAGAACTCTTTGTGTGCCTCGAAGTTTTCAGAGCACAATAATAACGGGAATATCACTCTGGTGAATAATGTAAAGGGCTTTTTTCTGTCTAGTTATGGTTGTGACTTATAAAGTAGCACAAAAGGGTCATAAGCCTGCTGCATATGTGTAACAAGCAGATCACAGATTATAATTGTATGGTGAGAGCTCAGTTGTCTACTGCTTTTTTCACAAAGAATATTTTGGCACTTGCCGTTTGTTAGCTACCGTCCTCGTACTATAGCACAGTGAGCTAGGAACCATCATCAAAGAGCTGCATGCAAACTGCAAGGCATAAGCTTCGAAGGTTGCTAAAAAGGCGTCATTTCAGGAGTGGAAAATCCCTATTGATATAGACAACCCCTGACACTATTATGTTTAATTTCTGAGTTTTTGCTTCTTCAGACAACGCACTATCAACATATATTGCCCATTAGCACGGATGATATGATTCCTACACCTTGCAGCTCACATTGTCTTAGGTGTAATCTCCTAAAATCGATTTACACATTTGCATGATTTGTTGTCTCTGTGCATGATGTGTGTGTGACATAAAGCATGCTCTGACATGATACATAGGGGTTATGGAGCGATAAAGAGCACAGATGAAGGCAGATAGTGAGGGAATCCTTGGAGAAGGAGGCCACCGGGCAGTGGGACACGGGAACAACAAAGATTGCCCTACCAGGCGCCACTATTGCAAAATCCAGCCCAGGGTATCTGTGTGATCTGCCCCAGACTCAGGAAAGGAGACACAGTGCCAATGGCCCATCCACATGGCATTCTCCATGGGGCAGAGTCCCCTTACTTACCTCCTTACCCAGATCACTATGGATTCTCCAAACTACTATTTTTATTGTTCACTAAAAGGCAGGAACGGGTAAAAAATAATATATATTACATATGTGAAAGGGAACACAGGTATGCACCATAATGTGAAACAGAACCAATCGTACATTAAAAATAAATGATCACTAAAAAGCATATTTGATCCTGCAGGAACCCCAAAACCCTATATATTATAACTCTCAAAGCCACAAGAAAAAAAAATGCTTAAATGCATATCCCATATGCACCTGATGGCACACAGGTTGTATATTTCACCACATTTTTACGATTCATGCCTGGCAAATTTGACTTAGTGGTGTGTATGTTTTCACACACACCCACCTACTCCTGACATCATATGAGAAGCCTCCATCTGGTTCGACCTTTATAACCAAGATCACTGTGCATTTGGGACCTTGTAGTTTTGTGTTTAGCTTTTGAACATGGGACCAGAAATCCAAGTATGCACCGTGCTTTTTGATAAAATGCCAGGAATGACTGAAGATGTTGCACGTGACATGTTTCCAGCTGTTCACACCTATCCCTACATTCTTCATCACCTGTTTTGTCACATAGACTTGCCCTGCTCCTCTTGTATTCTGTTTGGGTGAGAGCTGCTTGCACAACTGCTGCTACTAGTGTACCTCTCTAGTGAAGTCGACTGTCATTGCTTCTTGTTTTCCATGGTGTATCGCTTGAGGGAGGGATGTTTGGAGTATTCCTGTTTCTGGTGCTGTATCTGTGTCACGAGGGAGACCCCTATAGCTGCTGCTCATATTTTTCCAGTTTAGTGCGAGAGAAAATTGGTCTGTGCAAGTTGAAGGTAAATATGAGGAGGGCGGAGAGAATAAGTGGTAGGATGGCAGTAAAACTGGGAACGATAGAGGTGTGCTCAAAAAGGTAGGGATATAGTTTAGAGGATGAGAGTTTCAGAGTTGGAGGTAAGCAGCAAATTGGAAGAGATAGAGTGAACTAATGAGAGACTGAGGTACAAAGAAACCCAGGAAAAATAGAGAAGAGGGAAAATTTGTCAGAACAAGTTGGTGAGGTGTGAGTGAACATGTCAGTGGGATGAGAATGAGGGACGCAAGCTGTATTTGAAGAGAACTCAGAGAAATCGATGAAGTCGAAGGACAGAAGTAGAATTAGGAGATCTGGGAGAGAGAGGAGAACTGGATGGGGGACCAAGGAAACTGGGAATGATAAAAATAAGAATGACAAAGGTAGTTATCAGCACTGCTAGTTAGAGGGAGGCCTAAATATATTGGAGAAGGGTAGCAGTGCTGGAAGAATGAGAGATTGGGTGAACTGTTTAAAGCAGAAAAGGTGATAACAGAAGAGCGCTAAAATGAAAGGCTGACTGGGAAAGATTGATGGAGAAATGTCAGAGATTAAAATGACCAGTAACATGGCCCATTGCAAATGGAATTTTCAGTAGTGCAAATCACCACTTTTGCTCATGACTGTCTTTGATATGCTCGTAGCCCTATGACTGTGCCCTGGGATCCCTTCATGTCACCAAGCACTTTCCCTTTTTGGAGACCCTATAGCTTCATTTAGTAAATTATTAACACAAAAACTGTTTATATATGCCTGAATGTATCCCTGACAGAAGAACTTGTTGATCTCCTTGAAGCTATTTGCACCAGTGAAAACACTGCTGCTAGCTTTGAGATAGGTTACAAGGATGAGGTGCTTTAAAACAGTGGGAGGTAGGGTGAGCAAATAAGGGGGTCCCCTAGCAGGTGGGCCTCCTAAGGCTTGGTACTCCACTGTGCTCAGGGTCATTTCCAATGAAGTCCTCTAAGTTCAGACATTGAAACTTTTCTGGGAGTCAGATCTCCTGCAGAGGGGCAAGACAGGAAGTTCATTCTGACCGGCAATTCATCGTTACCAGCTTTCTCTATCTCAGTTCCTTACAGGTTTTCTGGAGGTAAAGTTGACAAAAAGTTCCTAAGTCTTAGCTTATGCAGCGCGGGCTGAAGGAGTACATTCGAACACCAGCCAAGGATGTAGGACCTAAGGAGCACCACTTGAGAGTTAGCACTCGCTCCATCATGAGGCCAGCAGCAGGGTCCAGGGTAGATCCAGTTGGAGCTGGTCAGCCGGGTAGTTGCAGTGAGAAAGGTAGAAAGGCCTCTGGATGCTTATTATGTCCCATAGCTCACACAGAGTATCAGCCAACTGACCCTTGAAGTCCCCTCTGGGGTCTTGGGTTCAAGGCTAGCAGGTCTAGGGTTCCGTCATGTTCTTCAGACAGAAGGGCAGAGTTTCCTCAGATCCACACAGGTCCAGGACTGTGCTGAGGAGAGTTATGTGGAGTCCACTTTTATACCCAGTGACAGCCTATGAGTGGGGGCAAGTTTTTGTCCACCCACTAAACCAGGTCTGGTCAGTCCCTCTACCTCCACTAGGTTTGGTTTCAGCTTGACTAGAGAGACAAAGGGGAAGCAGGCCTGGGCCATCTTCATCTACCAGTGACAAGGTAGGCAACCTTTGAAGCTCAGGAAGGGGCTGGGCATATCCCCCATGTCCTCATTTCAAGGGAAGTCCCCCCTCCACTTGCTGCTGAAGCCAATAGAGCTTTGCCATAGTCCAGTCTGCTTATTATCAGTGCCTGAACTAATACTCTTTTCTAGTTGTAAGGGAAGAAATGGGAAGGCTTTCCAAGAGGTGCATTCTATTGAAGCAAATGCCGACGGTAGATAGAACTTGTTTTTTCATGGATAGGGTTTGGTCTATTTTTACTCCAAGATTCTTAACTACTTGCCTAGGGGTTAGGACAGTACCCAGATCTCGCGACCACCAATCGCCTGACCAGAATTGTGGGGCCTTACCGAACAGCATGCTCTCTGTTTTTCCACATTCAGCTGTAGGCAATTGATTGTCCGTACCGAGATCGCTATCATTCCCTTGGCAAAAAAATCTTTAGCTTCGTCCAGATCTTTGTCAAAAGAGATGGCCAGCTGCGTGACATCACCATATGATATTATTGCAAAGCCAAATGACTTTGTGATCTTGGCCAGCGCAGCCATATAGCCATATATATGTTAATTAAGGTAGTGCTCAGACAAGAGCCCTGGTGAACACCTTTGTCAATCCACATGGTATGTGATTTAAATGAGCCAAGAGAGATAGTTTCAGTTAAGCAACACATATGCCCTAATTTGGACATGAACGTTTAAGTTTTACATGTCCTGGTAATAAAAAAAGCTAAGATATTGGTTTTTTACTACTGTGAAGCCTACCTTTCCCTTAGGACAACATTGGGTTCCCTTATTACATTTGATAAGTGGTAACTTTTGTTTGGGAGCAGGTGGAAATATCATGTTTTGTATCTAAGGAATTATAATTGTAATTCCTCTTTAATGGTAAAGTTGGATTTTAAGTCACAATTCTGAAAATGCCACTTTCAGAAAGTTGACATTATCTTGTCCTAACCATTGGGTGTCTGCAGACTGTTTACTAGGTCACATGACTGACTAGGTGTAGTTGGCAGTTGATCTTTGTGTATTCCTCCCAGACAGCCACTCAAGAGAGGGACTGGGTGTTAGCAGGATGGACCATTCAAAGCAGGATGGGGGGTGGAGCTGTGCACAACCTCACTTGCACTTCGAAGACAGTGCCTCAGATCACATTCAAAGTACTTCACATTAGTCTATTGTGACTACAAACAGACTGGGACCAGGGCAGGGAGGCAGGCATTCCACACTGGGTAAGGACCACTGCCTGCTCTTAAAGAATTGCTTTATTTAAAAACAATCACAGATATGGTGGTCTGCTGAGCCCAGCAGGCCACCATCCCTGTGATTTTTGCGATTCCTAGGGGGTGGTAAATTGTGACCTACCTCATTAATCATGAGGTAGGTCATTTGCGATCCCCTAGGAATCGCTAAAAGTGTTAAACACACTTTCATGCATTCCGTTTTGCGGTTTCCTAATTGCGAATCGCAAAGACTCACAATTAGAAAATCACAAAAAAGGGCCTTCATACACCTGACCCTAAACCTCATAAAGACCTGGCAGACTGAGGAGTTCTGACGATCTGGAGGTATCACCTCCTCGCTGCCGGGGTTTTACTTATTTCTTAACCATTGGACCATTGATCGTAGAGTCCAAAAGTGACAAATTACATTTTAATTACCCACTCCTCCCAGGCCACCCATATAGCCGTTGTTTTTTTTGGAGGAGCCGGACCGATATAGGGTGTTGACTCTGTTAACAGACTTAACCCAACCCAAAAAGTAAGGTGATAAGCAGATACCCATTTTAAGCAGATTTTCCTTCTTGCCAGTAACATTAAAACAAATAAAAATTGAGCATGTTGCTTTATTAGTTTTACATGAGCTCCCCTACCAGGCGAAGCCCTGAAGATAACCAAAGTCTGACTTACATTGATTTCCTTCCCCAAGATCTATGAGTTAGCCTTACCAGTATCTTACCAGAAGACCTGGAGCTGTGGACACTGCCGGAACATATTAACATCATCTGCATCCCTCGCTAAACACTTTGGGCAGAGTTTGCATTCTCTGCCTCCCAGCTTTGATAATCTTTTTGGGGTGCAATAAGCTCTGTGAACTGTAAAAATATGAATTCTTATAAGAGGAGCAGCTTTGACATCCGACCATAGCATGAGCATTGATACTTGCCATAGGTGTGTTAGTCGATCGTCGGCAGGTCGTTCCTCAAGGACTCCTCCGATGGAACTTGGAGTATCATCCTCACCTTTTACTAGCATCCAGTACCACTGGAAACTGCCATACGTTTATATGGGGGCCCCTGTAAATTACTCATTGCCTTTACTATCTTTACTTAGACCACGGGCCCT
Source organism: Triturus cristatus (assembly GCF_964204655.1). Classification (NCBI taxonomy): domain Eukaryota; kingdom Metazoa; phylum Chordata; class Amphibia; order Caudata; family Salamandridae; genus Triturus; species Triturus cristatus. The sequence continues at coordinate 181,315,124 of NC_140586.1, read as the reverse complement.
GCTGGAAAATTGGTAGAACTTGAACTTGGATACATTTTGGTTTGTAACCGTGTTTAATGTTTCCCAAGGGACACATTTATTGCCCTGCAATAATTACCCCCATTTATCTATTCCCGCTTAAGATAGTGGGGCTGCCAGTTTATCCTGCAGGCATGATGGGGTCCCTGGGAACTTCCAAATAGGTGCACCAACACTATAATAGGCTATCCTCGGAATTCTTCTAGTTTGATACCAAATCTCGCTAGCCGCTCTTAAATTCTATAACTTTACTTTTTTGAAAAATTTTGGGTGACCGAATTTAAAAAGGAACCTGTCATCGCCATAAGGTAAATTTTATGTCAAAGCTTCTAAATAAGGGGGATAGCAAGCCAGATTTAACAAAAGTGGTCTTATGTTTTTTAACTGGAAAGCACAGCAGTATAGGCGGAAATCAGGGCCTGCAATACCGCCCTCAAATTTTGATCTTTGAAGTTTCTTCCAGGCGATCCTCACTCCCTTAAAGGACCAAATAAAGCTTGTAATTTCACCTTGTAATACTTTAATGGCTTTCAAATCAAAAGATGTAGGTGAATTTTGGTAGACTTGACATTTTCACCAAGTTGGATCGGCCTATGATTGAATTCGGAAGAGACCCCCCAAGACCTTAATAACGTCGTTGTCTCTCTCATTTCATCATCAAAGTTGGTGTGGGCCATCTTAGCGAGATCCTGTGTAAATTGTATTCCAAGATATCTCATGTCTTGCTTTTGAAGGGGGTTATTTATTTGGGTGTTTCAAGACATGATCTCGGTTTTTTGTTGGTTAATTTGGTAACCAGAAATGCTCCTGAAATGCGTTAAAATTTACCCTAGAACTGGAAGGGAGCAGGGGAGATCTTGTGTAAAAACCCTTAAGTTCCCTTCACGTTGGAAACAAGCTTCCATCCTTCCCTTGTTGAAGAAACCGAATCTGGAGCTGACCGATTTGAACAACTACCGGCCTATTGCCAGGTTGCCACTTCCAGCAAAAATCCTAGAGGGTATCCTAAACTCGCAGCTGAGCACCTTCTTGAAGACAGGTCAGAGCCTGGATCCATCTCAACATGGATTTCGGGCGGGCCATAGCACCGAATCTGCATTGATCAAATCAGCAGAGGACGTAAGAACAGTGATGGATGCAGGAGGCAGAGCCGCCCTGATCCTACTGGACCTGTCCGCAGCCTTTGATACGGTCCACCACAAGATACTTGTGGACCGGCTCAGGGCTAGTGGCATTCAAGGATATGCGCTCAAAATCTTGAATGCCTTTTTGTCCAGCAGGACTCAAAAGGTGGCGCTGGGGGACTATGAATCTACCCCTTTCGTGCTTCCCTGCGGAGTCCCTCAGGGGTCCTCCTTGAGCCCTACCCTTTTTAATGTATACGTCTCCACCCTGGCACCGGTCATCAGATCTTTTGGCTTCAAGTTAACATCATACGCGGATGACACTCAGATAGTAGTTTCAGTACTACCGGGGGAAACAGACAGCACCGCGGAAAGGTTCAGAGGCTGTATGCGGGAAGTCAGTAATTGGATGACGCAAAACTGCCTTAAACTTAATTCAGCTAAAACCGAAGTGTTGCTTTTTGGGTCCAGAGATAACTTCTGTTCCCCGTGCTGGTGGCCGGAGGAAATGGGCACCCCCCCAGCCCCGGTCTGGAAGGTTAAAAATCTGGGCGTTCTGATGGACGATTTGCTGTCCTTCAGACCTCAAATCAATGCACTCTCCTCAGCTACTCACTTCGTCCTAAAAACTATTCGGAAAGTTTTGCCTTTTCTTGCTGACGAATACAAGAAGACGGTGGTCATAGGTCTAGTGATGTCACGACTAGACTACTGCAACAGCTTATTGTTGAATGCCCAACAGGGGCTTCTCAACAAACTCCAAACTTTGCAGAATGCGGCAGCCCGACTGATCACAGGCACACCTAAATTTGCCTCAGTGTCACAGGATCTGGTAAAACTACACTGGCTACCAGTTCGCAAGAGAATTATCTTCAAATCTCTTTGCATAGCATTCAAGGCCCTGCATGGCCTGGGACCCCACTGCATTTCTCAACTTTTTCAATGGCACAGACCTAAAAGACTGCTGAGGTCAGCAGAGCAGGGTCTGGTAGTCATCCCCAGAGTCAGGAAAGCTCGCTGGGGTGGGAGGAGTTTCTCCCTAGGTGCAGCTAAGGCATGGAATTCCCTGCCACTGCACCTTAGACAACTGCCGGACCTCTTGTCCTTCAGGAGGGCCTTAAAGACGTGGCTCTTCTCACACTAATCACTTGTTTCATACACTCACTGTCAATCAGCGCCAGGACACCTTTGGGTAACAGTGCGCTTTATAAATGTGAAAAATAAATAAATAAATAAATAAATTAAGTCATCAGTATATATTGCCGCTTTTTTCACCCACCCGTTCCACTCGAATTGCAAGATGTTCATGTTTGCCCTAATTTGATATGCTAATGGTTCGATGTATAGATCAAAGAGTAAGGGAGATGATGGGCACCTCTGTCTTGTCCCTCGCTCGATCTTCATTGACTTGGCAAGGGATCCATTCATTAGTATCCTAGTGGTAGGCTTCTTATATATGGAGCTGATGGCTTTAGTGAATTGCTCACCCAAAACAAATTTGTGAATCCTTTGTGATAAAAAGGGCCAGTTTACTCTGTCGAAAGCCTTTGCCGCATCAAATGTGAGGACTGAGAGAGGGAGATTATACAGAGTTGCAAGATCAATTACACCTATCAGATCGTGAGTCAAGTCTTGAAGCAGTTGACACCTGATGAAGCCCTTCTGATCTTCTTGCACCACGGAGCTGATTACTCGCTCCAACCTCACTGCTAAAATTTGCACATAGATTTTATAGTTGCAGTTTAGCAATGAGATTGGTCTGTAGGACTCACAGTTTTTAGGGTCTTTATTTGTTTTCAAGATTAGACTGCAACTCTTTAGTTTACTTCTGGACCTGTGGAAGAACTTTCAGAGGACTGCCCTGGTTCCAGTGGCCTGCTGTGAACGTCAGAGGACTGCCCTGCTGCATCAAGAGATCTACAGCCTGAAGCCTGCCATGTGCCCTCAGAGGACTGACCTGCTGCCTGAGACATGCTATCCTGGTTGAACCCAAGACTTCCAGAGTGACTCCAAGGGCAAGTTGACTAGCACCCTGATCAGAGCCTCAGGAACAGAAAAGGTACCAACAATTTTGAACCCACATCTGGTTCTAGTCTGAGTGAGTCCTGACCCTCCAAGTGGGGATTCCCCAGTCCTGGTCTCTTGGAAGTGGTACTAAAGTTACCCAGGTAACCCAAATCCAAAACTTGGGTCATAGAAAGATTTCTACCTAAGATTTGTCTGAGAACCAAGAGGAGACTTGCTTGCTGATCCAGCTAAGGTGCATCGCTGGTTGGCATGTCTTCACTGTGATCCCACTATGGTCTTCTACACAGCAGTAAATCCTGGTCAGTGACTTCTTGCAGAAGAAGTAGCCTGTCTTGTACAGCCCATGTCAGCTACAGCCTGCAGCTTCATCTCGCTGGAGATCTTCGACTTCAAAAAAAGAGACTAAGGGGCTAATTACGATGTTGGTCGGACCTGCTTCTGCTGTCCTGTCAGACTTGATCGGACCACCGCAGCTTCGTCGGAACTGGTCACACCGACCAACGTATTACTATGCATCTGAATGCACTGAATTCTGACGGCTGAGGTCCCTCTGACTCCGACAAGACACTCTGACTGCGAAGGCTTTGGAAAGGCCCATCTGAACTAATTGGAGAGCGGAATAGCATTTGACTGACTACCCAATTACGATGCACATTTCCAACACGCCTTCCAAGGCAGTCCAACCACATCGCCTGAGCTGGCAGAAAAGGAGGCACATAAGGGCAAAAATCACATCCACACAGCTGCGCATTTCCAGTGTCGACATAGATCCTGCATTACAAGTTCTGCCGCTTCTGCACCCGCTCGTTGATGAGGAAAATCAACAATATCGTGGACACAACCATTGCTATGTGACATACCGATCCCTCCTCTGAGAACCCATAGCAAATGTAATGTAAATGTAATTTATAGAGTGCAACTCATGCCCAGGAGCGTTTCGGTGCTGTGGAGGTCCGGCTAAGGCAGCGACAGTGTCTGCAGCGGGTTAGGCGAGTGCACATGGACCTTCTAATCCTGTGTGAAGAGCCAGTTTTTTAGGGCTTTTCTAAAACTAAGTAGGGAGGGGGCTGTTTTCAGAGTCAGTGGCAGACTATTCCAGAGTAACGCAGTAGTCCTAAAAAAACTCTTCCCCCCACGTGGCCTTCCTAAATGGGGGAACCGTCATGTTCCTGACAGAGCCTGAGTGCAGTGCTCTGACTGGTACATGCCATTTAAGTCTCCTCTTGAAATGGTCTGGCCCGAATCCATGCAGGGATTTATATGCCAGGCAGAGGACTTTGAACTTACATCGTTGTCTGCCTGGCAACCAATGCAGTTTCCTGATGGCATCTCTGGCCGATTCATATTTGGAAATTTAAAAAAATGAAACGAGCAGCAGTGTTTTGAAAGATCTGCAGTCTTTTCAAAAGACGTGATGCAAGAGTAAGGTAGAGACTTTTGCAGTAGTCAATCCTTGTGAGGATCATAGCCATGCTCACTGTTTTTAAAAGTTCAGGAGGCAGACATTTTTTGATTTTGATTTAATTTTTTTAGAAGCTTTAGGGAGCAGAAAGAGGCAGAGGTAATTTTATTAACTTGGTCCTTGAATTGCAGTTCGCTGTCTACCAGGAATCCTAGGTTCTTTACTTTAGTAGAAGGTGTAGACAGTGTGTCCAGCTCTGGAGGCCACCAGTCCGGTGTCCATAGAGAGGGTTTGTTGCCAAAAATTATAACCTCAGTTTTTGCGGCATTTAATTTCAGGCAGTTGCAATCCATCCAGTTGCTCACCTTTTTCATGCATGAGCTAAAGGCCTCACCCGGGTTGTTTTCACTGTTTGCTAGTGACACCACAATTTGGATGTCATCTGCGTAAGAGGCTAAGGTAAAACCGGAGTCTATGATAATTGACGCAAGTGGTGTAACATAGAGGTTAAACAAAGTTGGACTTAATGCCGGTCCCTGGGGGATTCGGCAGGGCAAGGAAAACTGCCTAGAGCCGAAATTGCCTATTGTCACACAATATAGTCTGTTTGCCATAAAATATTTCCGGAGCTCCAATGCTGTGCCCCCAATTTCCAGGCCTCGCATACTGTCAACCAGGATCTCATGGCTGACCGTATCAATAGCAGCGGAGGGATCTAACAAGATCAGCTCCACCGTCCCCCCTCTGTCAAGAGCTTCTCATATATCTTCAGTTGCTACCACTAGGGCTGACTCTGTGCTATGATTTTTTCTACATCCATGTTGTGTGTCATCTAGCAAAGAGTTTTCCTCTATATATTCTGAGATCTGTTGATTCAAAATTTTCACAGCCAGCTTGGCGGCAAAAAGGAGTCTTGAAATAGGGCGATAGTTGTTGGTGTCCATGGTGTTCAGATTGTCTTCTTTAAGAGCGGGAGGATTGAGGCAAGTTTCCATTGGGAGAGGAAGATCTCTCCAGCAAACATGTTATTAAAGATTTGTCGCAGGTATTGTGCCACTTAGGCAGGTATCATGTGCATTATACTGGGAGGGCAGGGGTCTTGCAGCGCACCAGATTTAATTAGAGCAATTAGCTCTGTGAGCTGTTCCACTGAGGGGTCTTAAAAGTGGAGAAACTAATTGTTCCCAATGGGTCGATTGGAGCATGCTCATCCTGATAATTGGCTGTTTTTTGCAGTGAAATTGTTGTAACTATTAACAACTTTCTCCTGTAAAATGTCTGCCAGCCTGTCACAGAAGTCTCGATTTATGACTGCATGACTTGGGCTCGTTGGTTTTACCAGCTTTTTTATTACTGATAAAAGGGTTTTGTTTGCATCAAAGGCTGTTTTTATATGCTCTGAGTAGTATGCGGTCTTTGCTGCTAGTATAGCCTCTTTATGCTTTGCTAATTTAGTTTTATAGACATTTTTCTCCTCCACCTCATATTTTTATCTCCATTTTTGTTCTTGTCTACGACAGTTCTGCCTTGAAATCCTGAGGCTTTCATTGTACCAGGGCTGAGATATGTTTTTAACTGTGGTTTTATGAGTGATTGGTGCTACTGTGTCCAGTGCAGAGTTTAGCCAGTGTGCAAAGTTTTCAATGCTTTGCTCAAGGTTAACCCCTGGTTGCCAAGGATCGAAGGTAATAGCCTCTTCTAGGTCAGCTGGCCATAATTTATGCCAGGCTCTGCGCATGGGTTGCTGGGTGTGGTGTCTATGCGTAATGGTTTCCTCAAACTTTATCAGCAATTTAACCACCGAATGATCAGACCAAGTCAGTGGAAGAGATGGAAGTAAGTTGGTGGCAGCATAATTAGAAAATATACCATCTAACATGTGTCCAGCCCTGTGTGTTGGACCTTTAGTGATTAAAGAGAGTCCAAACGCATCCATTGCTTCAATTAACTTTTGAGAATCTTGGTTGGTTTCTTTTTTCCACGTGAAAGTTTAAATCTCCCAACACCAGGAAATTCTCGTTGATAATTGAAAATTCCATTAGCATACTAAGCTTATTTGCAATGCCACAACTAGATCCTGGAGGATGATATACTAACATCCCCTTAATTGCCAATGAATCTGGTGGCTGTGCCAAGAAGGCTAAAGCCTCAAAACCAGAGGTAGTTAGTGGTTCAAATAGGGTTTTAAAGTGGTTGTGATAGAACACCGCCAATCCCCCTCGTTTTTTTTGCTGTCTATCCAGCCGATATACGGCAATGCCGGTGGGGAGGGAGTTAACTGCAACAATATCTGGGCCAGAACTATCATCTGCCTATGTTTCCGTAACAAACGTCACATCAGCGTTCCGTGTTTGAACTAGATCATAAAATTCTAGCTGGTGTCTTACTAGAGATCTTGTGTTTAATAGCATATAGCAGATATTTGATATGTTTGGGCCAGAGCCATTCCCTTGCATCTGACCCATTTCTCCTATCGATGCTGGCTTTCCTACAGACTTGGGTTTAAGACATTCAGTTTGTATGCGGCAGGGGGATGAAAAGGCGTAATGGTGGTGGTGTAAGGTCTCAGTTCCATTTGTGTATCTCAAGAGTAACTAATGGTACTTGCCTTTTTTGTGAGAGTGGACCAGGGATGTGGGCGCTAGGCTGACCTCAAATAGCTCGACCCCACCCGTGTTATTTAAATTTTTGATTGTGTGACTAACATATGTCCCAGTCATCAGTCAGGGAGACCCTGATAATATATTAGTGTAGTCAAGATGCCCATGAGGGGGCATCAGACCTGTCACTGGGCTGAGTCATGATGATGCCTCACACCATAAACACGAAAAAGCTTGTGGTCAGATGGATAGCCATAGGGCTCTCCATTCTGGCCATCACCATCTGGATTCACAACTACACAACTGACGTCAGCAGCAGTACTACCCAGCAGTATCTGTAATGTCACTTTCAAGAGACACGTCATAACACACTCACAGGGGTATATTTACAAGAATTGCCATTAAGCAGTTTTGATGTTGCTTTGCAGCAATTTTTTTACCGCTATCTATCACTGAAATCCATCGCCATGTTTACGATGTATTTACAATACATCGTTACACAGCGTTAGGCTCCGCTAGTGGTGGCGAAAATTGCCGATAACTCTAGCATCACCGCAATAAAACTCTTGACACTAGCATGAAAAAAGTGACAGCCGGCCAATTAACAGCAAAAAAATTCACATTAGTCAGCCCAACATCACTTTTCAGCCTCTAGAGGCAAAAAGAGCTGACAAATACACCTCTACGGAAAATAAAACAAAACATCGGAATACAGAATGGAGCAGCCAGGACCAAGTTCAGCACAGGTCAACAACCACCCCAAACCCTCGAACAGCCAGGATGACCAACCAGAGTCCCAGGGGAAGAGGAAATGCAAAATCAGGGCCTCATTTATGAAAAATGCTGAATTGCCGGGGAAAAACAGTGATGCAGCACTTTTCATTGCACCATTCTTGCGACACCATGACAGCTGATGCCTGGAAGTGGAGAAAGTCCCCGGCATTGAGGCCTCGCTGGGCCTGCGTCTGAGACCCGGAAAGGGAGGACCTGGTGCTGTGCAGTTACTGCGACCTGAGGGTGGGTGCGGGCCGCATTGGGTCCACGCCTGTGGGCCACGGTGGTTTGCATTGAGGCATCAGCGATCGCCCTTACCAGGTGGAGAAGTCTGGCAGGTCGCATGGAGACACATTGCTCACCTGTGTGAGAAGTCCGCCTGGTGCCCCTTGAAGCTGTGATCGGTAGAGGCGCTTCTGAGCACCGGCATGGGGAGGTCTGCATTGCATAAAAACGCACCACCACGGAGTAAATAGAGGAGTTTGCCGATGGCGGGCTCTGCCTCTCTGCACCACAGGCCGGAGGAGTTGGCGCTGGCCAGATGCTGTCGAGGGTGAGGGCCCTGAGCTGTGCCAAACTTGTGTGGCGGGAGTGCCACAACTTCTAGCCTAAGAGGGCCCTGTTGCATCACCTGCATGGTTCCCCAGAAGACTCAGCAGTGACTGCTGTACCCAGGTTGGGAAATCCTGCCTGGCTGAGTCGCAGATACAGAGAGAGCGCGGCGGATTGGGCCTCGGTGTCGGTTTCCAAGTGAGGAGAAGGTGAGACAGGGAGCAGAGGAGGCCTGGGGGTAATGCCGGGCCCAGGCCTAGTGCCTGTGGTCGGTGTACACCATGCCCTGAGCAATCCCTGTACTGCAGAGGACCCACATCGCTGAGGACACTGCAGAAGACTGGTGGGGTACTCCACTAACTGCCTCAAGTCGCTGATATCGGCCGTTGGTGGCAGTGGGTGCCAGGTGCATGGGGGTTGGTTTGGGCCTCGGCCCTTGGGCATGCAGCTTGATCCACCGTTACTCGCTGAGACACTGGGGAATACGGAATCTGGTTGCCATGTTAGATTGGAGGAGGTGACCAGGTGGTGCTGCCTTTTCTTACCGCCCGTTAGTGCACTTTTGGGTATATTGGGGACTATTACTTAGTGGACTTGCTCCTTCCACAGCACAGCAGGGTCTGGTAACTGCAGCTACTGTCCCTATCTGCTGGTGCTGGTTCCTCTGACCCAGAGGTCAGGAGTTCGAGGCCCTCCTCCACCCGCAGGCGCCTGCCTGTGCCTCATCCCTGGTGGTCAGTAGTATAGCGTCACTGCTCTGTTGCTTGCCCTCCTGTCTCTCTTTTCTGCTGTTTCTGCCCCTCTTTCTGCTCTTGTCCGTTGCTTTTCTTCCTCTGCCTTTGTTTTTTTTATTGCTTTGTTTTTTTGTGCTTTTTTCAGTTCCTTTTTTCCTGTCCTCTCCCTTGTTGCTGTTGCGATCTCCCGCGGCCCTACCCACCTCCGGTGTCCTTTCCCGCCCCCGCGTTTCCCCACTCCCAGCTGTCCAGCCCCCTGCAGCACTACTGAATAGCAGCTGCTGTGCGGTTGCGCTCAGCGAGTGCCCAAAGGCAAGCCTGTCTGCGTCTGTCTGTGCCTGGACTATGCCCAGTGTAGGGAGCATGCTTCTCAGACACTCCAACTCTACGACGCCAGCACCCTCCTCGCCCTCAACCCTGAACGCCATGCCGCCTGCCATCTAGCCTCACCAAAGAATACCCTTGGACCCTCTGACTGCCAAAACTACAACCGCACCTTCTGCTAAGCCAACACATCAGTTCCTATCACTGCCCAGCTGACCAACGGCACACCTGACTGGCTCAACTGCATCCTCCTTAACATTTGGTCCCTTCACAAACACACCACAGAAATCTGGGACCTCCTTGATGCTACCTCTCCAGACATCGCCTTCTTCACGGAAACCTGGACCAACCCTTGCTCTGGACCGAACATCACCATCGCCATCCCCATTCAGACAGATACAAAATCACCTGCAAGGATTTCCCTGACCACCCAGGAGGAGGCATCGCCATCGTCCACAAAAGCACACTCAGACTGACCACGCATTCTAATGACCCAACGGCAAACATGGAAACCCTCTTCCAGATTCGGACCAACCCCAACACCACCCTCCACGGCACCCACATCTACAGGCCCCCCAGTCCCTGACCCTCAGTCACCAATGCCATCATAGACCTCATCTTACCCCAGGCTCTCGCATCCACCGACTACATACTACTTGGAGATTTCAACTTCCACCTGGACAACCCCAGTGAACAGAACACCACCTCCCTCCTGGAGAACCAAGATTGGACTCAAGCAGCTAGTCGCTGCACCGATCCATAGAGCCGAACACGCTCGACCCCATCTTCTCCGCCAGTGGGAATTTCAACAACAGCCACACCATCAAACTCTCCTGGACTGACCATCATTGCGTACAACTCGCCTTGACCACACCCACCATACACCACCGCCATCATCACTCCCATCGCAGCTGGATCAAGGCTCGTCAATTCCCTCAGCACCACCACTTTGCGAATGCCCACGGACACAAACACCGCAGCGCGCAACCTCCACTGATGGACCTGCAACTGCCCGACACCCTGGCACTCCTCAAAAAAGATCAGGCAAACAACACTTCAAGAATTACAGCTGGGTCACTACCACCTCCACAAGTTCAAATGCACCTGCAGACGTTTCGAGAAATGGCCCTCAAGACAGAATCAAGGCCAATGCACACAACAGCAAGGAACTCTTCGCCATCATCAAGGAGTTTGCCAGGCCCAACTGCGAGACCACAGACATGCCCCCTTCCCAAGACCTTTGCAACAAACTCAGCACCTTCTTCCACCACAAGATTAGGAAGATCTATGACAGATTCGACACCCCATATCCAGCCAATATGCCAACCACCATCGTACACAACCAAGCCGCACACCAACAGAACGTTCTCTGCCTGACCCCGCTCACAACAGAGGACACACTCAAGGCCATGAAGAGCATCCACTCAGGTGCCCGGACGGATCCCTGCCCGTACCACATCTTCCACAGAACAGCCGCTGCCATCGACCCAGCTTTGCCACACCATCAACTGCTCCATCAAAACCGCCACCTTGCCCGACGACTGGAAACACGGCAAGATCAGCCCACTGCTGAAAAGCTATCATCAAACCCCACAAACCTCAAGAACTTCAAACCAATCTCACTCCTCCCCTTCCCAGCCAAGTTCATAAAGAAGGTCATCAATGTCCAACTCTCCAAGGTCATCGAAGTGAACCACATCCTGGACACCTCCCAATCCTGCTTCCGAAGCAACCACAGCCCAGAGACTGCACTCCTCACCACCACAGACAACATTCGCTCCCTCCTAGACCAGGGTGAGACCACAGCTGTCATCCTACTAGATCTCTCGGCCTCCTTCGACACCGTATCCCACGCACTCTAATCACAAGACTCCATGAAGCCGGCACCATGACAAAGCTTTGGACTGGATCCACTCCTTCCTGACCAGCCGGACCCAGCAAGTCAGACTACCACCGTGCCTCTCAGAACCCATGGAGATCAGTTTTGGAGTACCCCAGGGATCCCCCCTGAGCCCCACCCTTTTTTACGTCTACATGGCCACCCTCGCAGCCATCGTCAGAAGCCACAGCACCCAACTGATCCTCTCCTTCACCAATAAACCCACAACCACCAGAACCACCTTCCACAGTGGAATGAAGGCCGTTGCTTCCTGGATGAAACAGCTGCCTCAAGCTCAACTCAGACAAGACCAAAGTTCTCATCCTCTGACCCACCCCTTCAGGCTGGATAGACTCCTGGTGGCCAGCCACTCCCCCCACCCGACAGACCACGCACACACTATGAACCACCAAATCAATGCAGTTTCCTCATCCTGCTTCCACACGCTCCACCTGCTTCAAAAGACATTCAGATGGATCCCCACAGAATCCATAAAGATGGTCACCCACGCACTCATCATCATCAGACTCTACGCTGACCTCACCCATTAAATAGCTCAAGAAACTACAGAACATCCCAAATGCCACAGCCAGACTGGTCCTCGAGATATCCCACCATGGTCACATCCTGCAACACCTCTGACAACTACACTGGCTCCCAGTCAACAAGAGAGTCACTTTCAAACTCATCACTCGCACCTACAAAGCTTTCCATGACGAAGGACCCACATACAGGAACCATCTCCTCACATTCCACTGACCCGCTAGACAACTCCAATCCTCCCAACTTGCCCTCGCCACCGTCCCCACGATCCACAACACTAGAACAGGAGATATGTCATTCTCCTACCTCTCCACCAAGTCCGTGACCCCTGCACCTCAAGCAATCTGCATTGCTGACCCAATTTAGGAAGGACCTCATGACCTGACTCTTTGAATGATCCTACGCCTAGTCGAACCAGCAGCCCCCCTCCCCCAGTGAGACCCTCTCTGGTGAGTAGTTTTGCTATATAAGTCCCTGATTGATTGATTGATTGAGATCCCTCTCTGCCACCCAAATGAATATTCCTGGCTAGCAGGTGCACTCTCCCTATTCTTTATTGTGGAGCGGGTTCATCGAGTACCAGCGAGCTGTCTGCCGCCAGGGACAGGTCCTAGACCCTTTCTTTTCCACCTCCTAAAGGAATTGTGACGCTGTCCTGAGGGGGGTATGCAAACTGGGGGAGGTGAAAGTGGATAACGTTACAGTACTTATCTTCCCTGACTAAGCCATTGGGGTGCAGAGGCTGAGGGGGCATTTCTAGTGGTTAAGTGACACCTCCGAGAGTTGGGCATCAAACACTCCCTCCATTTCCCAGCAAGGCTGCGAGTGGTCTTAGATGGTAACATGCGAATCTGTAAAGCTGCTGATCAGTTCTGGAACTGGCTGGAATTTACTGGTTGCCAGGTGCTGCGGACTGAGAGTGAAGGGTCTGTGCAACAAGCTGTCATTTACAGAGCCAGTCATAGTGGGAGGCATAGGAGGAGCATGCGCCCCCTTTCACAACTACAATCCACCACCAATCTTGAGCAGGTTATACAAGTAGAGACAGAAGGAGCTGCGTGTGGTGGCTACGATGTGCAATTGTACTCAGAGACAGGATCCCAACACTTCTCCATAACGCTCCCCCAGCAACAATGGCTCCACTGCAACATGGCCATCCGGTGTGGAGTCCGGGCGGCCCCTGGGTGTGACTCCTCAGATGGCAGATTACCTAATTTAAGGTTGACTGGTTGTGCTTCTCTCCTTACACAAGTCCAGACAGCTCTGGAGAGCCTTTTGCTTTCTGCGGTTCCCTGTCTCCAGCTTCCTGTTTCTGATGCTCCGGGCTACCAAGGGATCAGGGCCGGTCATCATCCAAAGGTTAATGGAGCAGTTGTTCAGGTGAGTGACGCATGACAGGGGTGCTGGTCTCCTTTGTGCTCCTGGCTGCAATGACAGGAGGTCCATGGCGTTGTTGACCTTGCCAAGGATGAATTGTGGTTGTTCTTCTATTATCCAAGGGCCTTGGTGACACTTTTTCATCGTCGGAATGCCACATGTTTGCTGTTCCGGTGGTGCAATGTGCCACAGCATGTTTACAAGTCGACGTAATGCCACTTCACCTGGCTTTTCATAGCCTTGTAAATATGTGCCCCTTTCACTCAAAAACTGTATGAAAGGTACGTTCCATGGGTGTTGCTGGGGGCGTTCCCACCAAAAACCCATGGAATCCGAAGCATTAAAACTTAATCTTAGGAGGTGCTACGAGGATACATCTTTTAATTTCTCCTCTTTTATTTCCTTTTTCTATGTGTGCCGCTTTCTGTGGCACACATAGGAAGAGGATATCACCTGGATTGATTGATTTTGTGCAGGAAAGTATCCCTCCCTGCACAACATCAATCAGCTCTGGGGCAAGGGTGTCTGCATTGGTGCATGGTAGCCATTGTCTGCCAACGTTGGGAAAAAAGACAGGAATCACCCTATTTTACTGATAGGTTGCATTCCTGCCCTTTTGTTTTGTTTTCCTTGCAGCGTTGTCCTGTACCAAAACCTCTTAAATGAGGCCCCCAAGTGATTTGCACCATTTTTTAGACCAGCTAATTTCTGACGTTAAAAAACTGCCTCTAATGGGACCTAGGGGCAGATTTTCTTTTTTTGCTACGTACAAGGAAACTTTTGTAAATATTGCGTTGTGTGTTCTGCTAGAGGATTTACGCAGGAATGCCTAACTTGCATCTCATTTTCGGTAAGTCACGCTAACAGAAGTGCCGCTATGAAAAAATAACGTTAACGCTGAAGAAATGCTGCTAACTGGGCTCTGCGGCAACTTGTAAGTACCACGATTAAAAAAAGCAGCTGTAACGTCTAAACACTGACACTACGGCAGCGTTAGAACCTTGTAAATATGTCCCGCACAGTCTCATTAGCTCTGAACATAAGCACTTCCAAAATACACAACAAAGCCATTTGTGTTATACAATGTTCCTATGCAACTCACAACCCATGATAAAGCCAAGAGTCTGGGAATGCCCCATGTGTGAGGTCACTTGTGCCACATATCATGTACCAATGACATTAGCTTACAAATGCATGTCAGGTCACACCCTAAGGTAAGTACTGATGCACAGCAAAGATGTCATAAGGCCCAGTCACAATTACACAATGCACGCCCCTCTCACAGACCACCCCCAGGTAGAATCTACCCACTGCACGGCCTCTATGGCCTGAATGCCACTTAAGAAAACAGTGAGCAGTGTGATTTGGGTAGCAGGTTTTGAATTGTCCCTAGGTATGTCCGTTATCAGTCCAGGTGGGTCACCAAAGCTGATGCTCATAAAGTCCTCCACAAACCTTACATAAGTTAACACACGGAAGGTGTGAAAAACACACAAATATGCACCAGTAACACGTTATACAGCTACAGATGGAACAACAGACACACTGATAACAGTCCATCCCCACTGTTGGCGGGTTAGAAGAGCAGCATCACCAAAAGTAAGTGAAAGTAAGTCGGAGTAGGGTCAACAACTAATGCAACTAACACCCATTGGGGAAAGGCAACTCTTCGTAAAAACTTGCAGATACAAAGTAAGTTGTAGTCTCTGATATCAAAATGTAGTGCCATGTGGCAAGATTAAAACATTTCACTGTGTGTGACAAAATGCTTCTCACAGAGGCACAGGTGACTGACGTGGAAGTTAGCCCCTCATGTACATTAGCCAGTTAAAGTCCAACACCCCCATAAAGTACACATCAAGCATGAGAGTAATAGATGCAAATCTACAAGTACACAACACTGTACATGACCGCCACAACATAGAAACCAGACTGCATGTGTATGTGACAGTGTGTAGCACAAACATCCCAGTTGGACACCTACAGACACTGTGAGACACCTGACTGAAGGCACTCATAACCAACTCTGTCACAAAGTAAACATCAATAAAGGTGGGTAGACACTACATTCTGGCCCCCTGGAGCCATAACACAGTGGACAAGGTTGGGGCCCTTGTATCCCTGATCCTAAGCCATCTTTTGGGGTTTTGTACGCAGCATCCCATAGAGTCTGTTCCCATCACATCTTGTTGGTTCCTCATGCTCATATGTTCAGATGAGTGACTCTGTACAGACACACTCTATAACATCCTATATGTATGAACATCTCAGAAGCTGCAGTAATGCTGTGTTCCACAAACATTGCTAATGCACTGGATACCCACACAATTTACATAGCAAACATCCCTTGTGACAGCCTCTAATATTCCATGAGCTGCCTCATGGTGTCACCTACAGTACACATCACTGAGGCTGTTTCAATTAAACACATTTTACCACCACTACTGATGGACTGTATAGGGGTAAAACACAGCCCACACATGGAAATTGAAAGCCTGCTAAATGTGTTACTATAAAGTTATATCTCAAAGAAAAGGGACTGGGGGCGTTATCAGGACCAGCATACGTGCCCTTCCAATAAATCATTACAAAAAGGTATGCAGTTCCTCAGAGGAAGGGAAAGAAGGAGGGGACAACAGGACGGGATGGTCCTCAGTCCAAGATTATGGGTGGAATAGGGGATTCTTCCTATTCGAATTAGGGCGCTCACTCACCCGGCTGGGTGTCATGCTCCATCATAGGGCGTACTCCTCGTCAGGTCGGCACCACCCCAATTCGGGCAGGGAGTTGTTAGGTCCAATGGAGCACTTGCCACACTGCAAGCAACTCTAGGTACTCCTCAGTATCTGCCCTGCAGAGAATTGTTGTTGATTGTAACCAACCCCTATGGGTTAGGTCATCCAACTTCAGGTACCTCACTGTAGGTTCTAGGGTTGGTTATCAGGGTCACACTACCAGACAACCAACCAGTGTGTAGATTGCTTTTAGTATTCTGGTCCTGAAGAATTGCCATTTGATCTTAGGACTATACAGGCAAGAAACATGTTGACCATATAAATTATGCCACTCCTAAACATAATTTCAGCAGTGTGCCACCCTTATTTTTAATTGGGTTAGAGGGATCGCTGATTAAAGTATTTCTCTGGAGAACTTCCGTATCCCATTTTAGTCCAACACCTAGAGCACCAACGTTTTCACACCCATCTACACCCAAAGGCCCTATACCCACATGGCACCCAACAGGACTTTGAAATAAAAGATCACCGCCAAATAGCCCCTCATAGGGAGCTCGTCAGGTATTGTAGCGTTGACCTGACGAGGAACATGCCCTAGGATGAAGCAAAACACCCAGCCGGGTGTGTGAGGGCCCTAATTCCAATAGGGGGAATCCCCTATTCCTCCTATAATCTTGGACTGAGGACTGTCCTGTTCTATTGTATCCTCCTTATTTCCCTTCCTCTGAGGAACTGCATACCTTTTTATATTGACTGAAAAGTTATAGTCATACACATTTGACTCCCACACTGTTAACTCTCCCTGCTGAGTTTGCTCATCCTACGCTGGTGGACTCCTGGAAGAAAAGTGGTCAAGGCTGCACTGCACACACCACTTTCATCAATATCTCCATGTGCATATGACCTGTGGCATGTTGAACAATAGGGACAACCATTCATCTTTCAGTGTGGCATGCACATGTGGTTATTGTGTAAACTTCTAATAAACATTCCAGAGACAGCACTTGGCCTGACATCCAAGAAATTGTGTTTGAAAGAACACACATGGAAATGTTCACGTATCTCCAAAGTAATACATTACCTGCATAAGACCACACCTCTCATGTGTGCTGTTACAAAATACTCATAGTGAACATATCAAACACCCTTCAATGCAACATCTTCGGTAGTACGGCAAGGCAGGAGAGGTGGACATTAGCTGAAACAAAGATGTCATACTTACCACAGCAGACACCAGCCGCAGCAATGTGTGCACCAACAGTTACTCAGCCCAGATATGCATCTACTGAACATTGATCCCCGCTCTCTGTAAATCCATTATCTGTCACAAGGGCAGAACATAATTACCACTGAAAATGGATCATCAAGCATGGTGAAACAAATACAACTAAACTCTTAAAGGCCTAAAAATAAAATAACAACAGTTTGCAGGATTAACAAGGGCAGGACACAGGTCTACATGGACAATACCAAAGATTATTATTATAACAAATACATTACTGTGTAAACATAATGGTCAATGGCCAGTCCAAAGGAATAGACATGTGGGCCAGCACACTGCAGTGCCACAAAACTTGCCAGTCAGAGCACTGTCAGGGAATTCTCCCCCGGATTGGAGCATCAAATGGGTAGGCCAGGGGACTAGATTATTTGGGAGAACTGGGCTTGGGATTGCGCGGGCTGATATGGGCTATGGGAGGGGTGGACCCTAATTTGGGATGGCTTGGCCCGAGGAGGGCTGGTTATGGGATTGGGAGGACTGGTTTGGGCTATGGGAGGTCTAGCTCTGGGATTGGGAGGGCTGGAGCTCACTACCCGTGGGATTCCGTGCTCACTGAGGGTACTGGTGGGCAGTGGTGGCTGGTGACATTTGAAAGTAGTGAGGCATAAAATTATCATCCTACTGTACTGTGGCGAATGAGCATAGCGAGCGAGCCCGACCAACCTACAGGGAGTTCGGGGAGGACCTCCCCCTAGACAATTTTGAAAAAAAAGTGGACAAATGGTGCATTTTCAAGCAAATTTGAGGAAGCAGGAAGGTTAATGAAGCAATGCGATTGAATTATTTATCATTTAAGAAATTTCCAATTTTTATGAGCTATTGAGGACAATCTTTGCGTATGCTGACGTTATCTTTTGCCTATATACAGCAAAGCTTAAGTACGTGCCTAACTGATTTTTTTTTTTTAATTTGCTGTTCTTCTTCGAGTGGAAAACATTCCTATTCTAACAATCTTTGGCTGGCAGCTGGGGAAAGTGGCGGTATTTGCAAATGTGGAGGCAGGCATACAAAACATTTTTCGAATCGCAGGTCAGAATTATTGCTCTGGGGTTTCATGCTCTTGACGGCCTGGTTCGACGCCTGGTTCGACGCACCTGGAACAGGCTGCTATTTCTTCCCCAACTGCAACCCAATGTTTCATATAATCAAATCTGTATGTATTAGTGAACTATCAGTGTCCGTGAATTATTTTCATTGTCCGGTTCTGCTGTTTTGGCCAACAATGGCAACATTGAGTTTAGAATCCGAGAATAGGGTGCACAATTTACATTTGAATATATAATTTAAAAAATAAAGTTAGCTCATTTATCACGAATTGCACAAGCTGATTTGACACGATTATTCGTTTTGTGTCACCGTTTAAGAAAAGACGCATTGTGAAGATGGATTTTAATCTCGAGGTATGAGCTGGAGGCTCAGAGAACTCAGAGAACTAGTGCCGTTTGTCACATCAGAAGGTCGGCATAGTTGGGGTACGGTAATTACAATTAAAAGAAACTTACCGTCCCCCACGTACCGCCATCTCAGCACCTGCTGCTCCTGGCCGGGTCCCGCATCAAGAAGCAGGCTTCTACCCTCCCAGCCCCAAGCCATTCATAACGCTGCAATGGCAGCGTTTTTATTGGTGCGGATGGCTACATAGAGAAAAAGGGAGAGTGCGGAACACTGGTTTGGTCAGCCCCAGAGGGCCGACCAAACAGTCAGGGTCCACAACAGTGGGAAACTCTCTCCCCCTGCCCTCGAGCAGGACCACCCACCCGCCCTCCCCCAACCAGGCACTTCTGCTTCCTCGCAGTGCGAGAAACAGAAACATAAAATGGTAAACGTACATTTTATGTTTCTGCTTCTCACACTGCGAGAAAGCAGTGGGGCAACGCCCCTCCGCCCTGATGGAGGAGCCACCCCTGGTGGTGGGTATAGAGAGAGTGGGACCCTGTGTAGACCTTTATGTTTGCTGTTTTGATGACTTGGGGTGAGGGTGTGATTCTGTCCTTTTACTTTTTGGAGGGGGTGCTTTGGGATCAGTGCTGGTGGTTGTCCTACCCTTATACCCTTGTGGTGTAGCGGTTGAAGTTGTAGGGTAAGGGACACGATTTGTGGTTTTAGGGGTGCAAGTGGTAGGGTAGAATATAAATGGAAAACCAGCCCTCTGGGGTTTGGGAAGGGGAAGGACATCTGTGGCAGGGAAGAGGTCAAGAGCAATAATGATGAGAGTTCTGGTAGATTTTCGAGTAGGTAAGGGTATCGGTGTGGGAGGTTGGGGAATGTGAAGTGTGACTTGTGGATACATGTTTTATGCGTTCATGTCTCTGAGTGTCTCTCTCTTTGGCTGGTGAATGTGTGTGTGTGACTTGGTCCTGTGTATAGTGTCTGCGTTAGGGGTTGTGGGTCTTGTGTCTGGGTGTGTGCTCTCTGTTGTTGAAGATGATGGTGTTGTAGGTTTTGTCTCTGGCTATACATTGTCTGGTGTGTGTGTTGATGGTGTAGTGGCTGCAGTGTGTTAATGTGTGTTTTTAGATGTAGATGTGGCTGGGACTGTGGGTGTGGTAACTATGTGGGTATCAGTGGATGTTGTGGGGATGATGGTTAGTGATTGATATGTGTCTATGTTCTTGTTTCCTTAACTTTGTGTTGGAGTGTGCTGCATGTGGTATGTGATGTAGATGCATCCTCAGGTGTGTGGGTGTGTGCCGGATAGGTATGGGGCCTCGGATGGTGGATGGAGGATGGGCAGGAGGTGTGGTGGGAGGTTGGAAGGCTTGGACGACTGCTGTGAGTGTAGATGAAAGAGCCTGAAACAATCTCTCCAGCAGTGTTAAGCTGGAGTGTTTGCCTTCCAGGTAGGCAACAGCCTGGGTAAGCTTGTTGCCATGCTCCTGGAGTACATTCAGAACTGCTGTTCCACTGACAGAGATCTGTTTCAGGACATTTATCATATCCATACTCAGTGCAGCAGGGCAGATAGGGGCAGGGGCTGCGGTGCCTGGTTCAAAGGAGACTCTCCTCTGCTTAGAGGAGTGGGCCTGGACACCCGGTTAGGGAGCAGCGGGGAGGATGGAGATGGAATAGGGGTGGCAGACTGAGATGTCGTCGATGGTGATTCTGCTTGGTCCCCCACAACCAGGGAGTTGCCACCGGAGGTTGACGAAGTAGATGTAGTTGATGTGTCGTTATTTTGCTCCTCCAGGGCACTCCCCTCATCCTCAAGGGTAGTGGTAAACTCTGAGTCGCTGTGGTGGAGGGAACCACTCTGGCCAACTGCAACCTCAACACTCGTGGGCTGGTCTCCTTAACTGCCCTCTGTAGATGCTTTAATAGTAGTACAAGTAGGTGTTACACTAATCCCTATTTGCAAGCATATCGAAACAACACACATATCACATTAACACAGACAACTAGTAGTACAAGGGTCAGTAAATCAACTATAACATTGGCATTAGGACATGCATTGTTGGCACATGGTGTGAGCAAAGTCATGGATCAGGGTGTCAGGACTACTTCTAGCTCCAATTGCTCTTGTGAGACTGTCCAAATTTGCCTCTCATGTTTACAGCAAGAGTTAACATCACCTTCTCAACCTAGAACTTTGTACCATGAGATTGTCAACTTAAGTCATCGCATGGCGTGTCTACATTAAAATATCACAGCCTGTCCACAGAGGACCTGCAACAAGCAAAAGGTAAGAAGTGGCAAACATGCTACAGGTAGTAATACAGTGCAGATACTAGGGATGACTAACATCTACATCTGAAATAACAATTGACATGGATGTGGCCATTCGACACAGCTAATATATCAAAGTGACTGTTTCATTGCTGTTAACTGCCAGATGATGCTGCTGACAGATGCACATTAGTAGACTACGTACATGCCACATGTTGCACACAACAGTATTACAGACACAAATAGTCACCAAGTGGTGTGAGATAGCAGCACTAATGATCATTGTACCCGACTCTCCCAAGGTACATACCCATTACAGTTAAATTCTTTTAAGTAGAGCCTTTCAACATTTAAAAAGTCAATGGCATGAAGCAACTTAAAGTATGAGGCATTGGTATGGGGACGTCCATGAAGATGTCAGATCAGCCTACACAAGGGCAGATGATTCTAGGTATATGTGACATATGTGTCCATATAGCACTGACTGTTGACACACATCACACACATATCAGCATTTCACTCCAAGATGTATGTCACCATCCACTGACTTGTGGTTCACAGAGACACATGCTCTTCCCCCATCACACTGCATAGAACATCATTGTATTGGCAGGTGTAAAGCAATGACAGGGAAAACTGTTACATCCCAAGCTTGTGTGTCATTTCATCAAAATGTTTACTTGCAAGTTGCTATCCATCAATGTCAGTGGGTATGTATGAGTCATCTACCCATATCCCAGCATACCACAGATTTGCCTACCACACAATACTAAATGCACATCACTCATTCATACAGCCATGTGCACACTGTCAAACAGAAATGTCTGAAGCATACACATAGTGACTCCTCTATACCCTCAATTCATGTATACCACAGTGGTACTGCTGACACTGCAACATGTAAAGGTACACATGGCTGCATTTAGCAATCCACCAAAATGGCATGAGTGATGTATGCCAACTCTTAGTACTGCACACTCCCAACTACCAAGGGGATGTCCTACACTGTCACTGCACCCAGGGCACAGTGAATGCCATGCCACAAGTTTGTGGTACACCATCACATGAGACAGAGTCGTGGTGTGGAAATGTGGATTTCCCTGATCAGTTATGTCCCCTATCTTGGACCCCAACGGTTCTATGTGCATGTTACAAATACATGTATGTTCCCTTCAGTTCCAGTTTCGAAGACGCAAACACATGTGCGTCCACCGTTAACATGTCCTCTGTCAGATCCGCCATGAATGGGCTGGATATTCGATTCCTAAGTATGAAAGGCCACCGACTTTATATGGCTAAGTTACTCCATTTTTACAGTTCAGGCAAGTAGGCCCGATTCTGTCCTCAAAGCCTTTCCCTGCTCTCTGCCTCTGACAGCTTCAGCTTGAGCCTGCATCTGTGACCATGAACTTTGTCTCATTCTCTGTGCGGCCCACGAAGCCTGACATCAGCCTATTCTCTGCCAAGAGCTGTATTTCACCTTCGAATTATCTGCTTCCCCCTCAGCCGATGCATTCCTGCCTAGTAGCTTAAGTAAACATTCCTCCAGTTACCAAGCAAAAGGCCCGGTTTCTCTGCCCTCATGCAAGTAATTCATAGCCCTGTCATCATGGAATATTCCCATCCCCTCGCATTCAGTGTAGACACTTAGACGCTTGTACACACACACACAGTCAGTATAGAATAGATTCTGTCCGAGAGCCCTTCCCTTGTGGATAACATAGTTCTTTAAACATAGGATATTAGATATGATTTGGGATTAGGTTGACATAACCCCAGACTTTTGTCTCCACATGTAGAGCTAAATGTCAAGTCCCCTTCACCCCCTAGTTGCACGTCAATTACACGTCATGCTGCTGAGCGCGCATCTCTGCCAAGTATTTCTGCTGACATTGCGAAATCATCTCCAGGTATCCACCCACACATGACAATTTACCCCTTATCATCAAGTGGACGCCCACATGGACGCCCACCTTCACGCCTACTTACACGCCCACATGCTCTTATCTCATTCTCTCTTGCTCTCTTGCTTACGTACAATTGAGAAATGTATATATACTGTACTCTGTGAATAATGTTTTGAGAATATTGAGAATACTTTTCAGCCCCGTCCAGATCCTTTTTGGTGATGGAGATATTCTCCCTTTGACTCGAGTTATTGGAATAAAGCCCTTTATGTATCTGATACCACAGACTCAGCCTCTTGCTTTATGCATGATCCTATTGATAATATTTAAAAGTCTGAGAGCGTGATATTTTATTTACCACAGAATGGCGCCCGAACAGTTTAATCTCTTTCCCCACACGCCGGAGATGAAGGTCCTGTTTTGCCCCCTTCCATAGCCGTGATGGACTTCAAGCGTGCACGTCGCGGGTTTTTCCCGCCAACTCCCTCAGGCCACCGAAGGGGACAGACTGCGACAAGGCATCCATACGAGGCGGTGAGGAACGCAGATTGTCTACCCAGAGCCCACCTGCGAGAGAGCTGCGTCTGAGGTATACAGAGGCCCACCAGGTTTTCAAAGTCCCGATGTCCAGAGGGTCCGATGTCCGCAGTCGTCGAGTCCAGTCCATTCTCTGAGGCCTTCCGTTTCAAGGAGCTACTCGGTGAGTACCATCGCCGGGGAGGCGTGTTGACGCGCACATAGGTTGTGCCGGTCAAGACGGATTTGGGTACACAAATCCGGTCTGCACTGTTTAGCAGTGTATATGTACTGTTTAGCAGTATATCAAGTATTCCGAAGTATTCAGTTATTGTCAAGAATTCAGCGTGGTGATTAGTTAGGCAGACTGTCATCATTGTCGGTCGTTGTTAAAATGTTTAATGTTTAATGTTTAAAGTGTTCAAATATTGTGGTATGAATGATTGTTCATTGTTCACTGTTCATTATTGTGTTTTTTTCGTATTAAGTGAGTTCAAGAGTAAGTATCAGATCAGTTGTCAATATGCCGCTCTTCTCGAAGTTAAGACAGATTACTACCAGAAAAGGGGTGCTTGAAGAAGCAGTTCCTATTCCTCCTAGGGACACTACAGGACATTTTATTTTTCACAAGCATGGCTTAGACGCCATATTATTCCTTGATCTATGGGTGGACTACACCAAAGAGTTACCAGAAAGTCAGAGATGGCCCGTAGCTGGGACCTGGGATGCCGAATGTATCATGAAAGTCGAAGAAGAGTTGTGGAAGAGGAAAGCTAGACAGTCACAGAAAGACGCTGTTGAATTATGGCGTAAAGAATAGCATAGACGCACAGAGTAAGCGCTCAGAAAAGAAGAGAAAAGTAGGGAGGATTCAGACAAAGCCCGAGAAAACGTGTTAGTTGAGGAAGGTATACGAGTAAAAGATGGACAACGAAACACTCTTATGAAAGAGAAAATGTAGACCAGCTTGGAAGGATGCCATTGCGTTTTTGGCGCAAGGAGTGACATAGAAGGACAGAGTAAGTGTTTCACGAAGCAGAGAGTAGTGGACTGGTGTCTGGAAAAGCCAAGGATGAGATGTTACAGGAGGAATTTGAGCTGGTAAAATGAGCGTAGGCTGACAGAAAAAGAAATACTGACGTTGCTGGTATTTATCCCGTCCTTTCAGAGGACCCAGCAAGAGTGGCCCCAGTAAAAAGACCAGTTCTAATACATATATTAATTACATAGTAGCCCAAAGGTTCTTGAGCCCCCCACCAAATGAACAGCGCATAGCTGGTTTTTACATGGTCCAACATTTGACTACATTGTCAATAGGAAATTGAGAGGGGTGCAGCTAGAGAAGGAGCAACTCCTGTGATTTGATGACACCCCTAATGTACAAAGTGTTAACGAAAAATAATTAGTGACAAGTTTAGCTTGGAAAAAGAATTGTGGGTATTTCGAATTTGCAAATTTTTCATGAATACAGGTTTGTGTTCTTGGTGGTCCAGTGAGCCAATGTGCAGGGTCAAGTCGGTAAGATTATGACCCCCTGAGTGCAAATTGTATGTAAAAATAATTTTTCAATTGAGCGATTTATTGCAGTTTTTAAGGAATTGAGTAGTCTTTTTGTCTTTGACAGCTTCAGAGTGAGGAGAAGGTGGGGGCCGTGTAGAGCAGAATGTGATACAGAAATCGGAGACAGATTCTGACCTTGTAGCCAGTGTAGGTGGGGGCCGATGAGAGGAGCAGAACAGGGCACTGCTTAGAAGGCTTCTCTGACATCGCATCTGTGTAATGCCTGCAGCTGGAGAGCCTTGGGGCCAGGAGTAGGAAAAACAAAAAAAAAGATGGCTGGCAGCCCAGGCTCAGGCCGCGCTGAGGGGCTATTTTTAACTTCTCTGATAAGACAGGGCAGCTGAGAAATGTAAGTCGAGAAAGATTCCCTTGTTCTATTCTGTGCAAAACAAGTGCCCCGAGGAAATGTCTATGGAGAAGATTTGTTTTATTTTTTAGCAATTGTTATATTGCTTCTGGTCAGAAAGTAAAATGTTGCTCTTGCTTGGAATTTTAAGGGCTATGTGCCTATATAAAAACGATTTTCAAATTCAGACATTTTTGAATTGTGGCCACAAGCTGCCACCAGTTGCATTGGATAAATGATCCAGTGGTTACGGGTCTGTGAGGAAAGATGTGAGATGCATCTTCGACTAGGACATGAGGGTACATTGTGTACAAAGAAGCATAGCACATTTTTATAAAAAAAAAAAAAAAAAAAAAAAAAAAGAGACAGGTTCGTGTGTTCGTCATTTTTTGATTATTGTTGCTGATCCTGTGTGTCAGACTTGACGCGGTCATCATTGGGATGACCCACTGCCAGATGGGGTTGTATAGGGCAGGTAAATAAGTTATTGATTATAAGCCTGACAAATTAAGCAGGCCAGAATGTTCGCATCTGAGCTGTAGGTACTGTAATTACGCATCGCTGCTCATTTATATATGTTAGTGTAATTATCTATGCTTTCTGTGCCCGGTATACTGATGGCTTGGCACAATTACTAAATTTCACAGACATGATATTACCTTTATCATGCTGTCAAAATAGCAGACAACGCGTTATCAGTGTATGTCTAATTGGTGTTGGAGATGAATGAAACAAAAGAAAAAGGCTATGCAAGACTAAAATATTTTTCACATAACTGCCTTTCTCTTATAGACAGGCAGCCTCGGTCATATGTTTCCAGATTGGACATTAAGGAACAATTATGATCTGTGCACTCGCATTTTAACTCTTGAAAGGCCTGTTTTAAATAGGGACTGCCACCACAGAGGGACATATGAGGCCCGGTATTTAGGGTAATGAGAAAATATCTGACAGGATTTCCTTTTTAAAGTTTGCTTTAGTAAGCTCATTCTTGTGAGTGGTGGCCCCAAAAGTTGACTTGTTTTTGAATTAGGCTATTTATTGTATAGGTGGAAATTATTGCACATTGACTGATTTCTTTAGCAGATAAATTATTAATTATCAACATTAACAACTGTTCTTAAACTTGGTTTTCCGAATATTTAGGTAATTTAGCATTCCTATTAGGGCCTCCTAGCATTAATATTGACTTCAGGTTGGTGTAGGTTCATGTAATAGGGACATTTGCATATGAGATGTCATTTGGCTAGCTTATGAGCTAACACAATGAGGTTTGTACATTAATTTGAAGGATTTCTCGCCGTTTCACATACGCTGTGTATCTCCTATAATTTTGCTTACGCCCAGTAGCTACACACAGGGATTAATAGTATTGTCAAGACACAGGGTGGCCCCTGAGGAGGTTCGCTTCCCGCTAGCCCCTTAAGAAATTAAGCCCCTTAGAAATTAGCCCCCTTAGAAATTAAGCCAAGGAAATAGGTATGGTGTTTTCCCCTTTTTCTCATGTTTTATTGTGATCTTTCAGGGGAATTAGTCCAAGCCCCTAATACAGCTTCTACTAAAGTCCTCCCTTGGACACAAGAACACACTGTGGCATTTGAAGAATTAAAGAGAGCTTTATGTCAAGCACCAGTTTTAGCAAACCCTGATTACAACAAATCGTTTATGTTTTTGTGACAGAGCGGGATGGAACAGCACTATCTGTCCTAACACAAGATCATGCAGGAAAACACGAGCCCTGTGCTTATTTTTCTGGTACATTAGACCCAGTAGCACAGGCTGTGCCTGCGTGCCAAAAATCAGTTGCAGCAATGGCCTTAGCCATAAGACAAAGTGACTCGATAGTGCTGGGCCACCCTCTGACAGTACAAGTACCACACGCAGTAGAGGTTCTCTTGAACCGGACACAAACACAACACCTGACTGTAGCTAGACTGACGGATTATGAGCTGACGTTATTTCAACCACACATAGAGATCAGACGATGCAACATACTGAATCCTGCTACCCTTTTGCCCTCCAGTACAGAAAGCGTTTCACCACACAACTGTGTTGAAGTAATACATACCGTGACTAAACCAAGACAAGACTTGACAGATGTTGCACTCCCAGACCCCGACCTAACACTATATGTTGACGGCTCATGCATGAGGACAGGGGCGGGAGAATTAGTGGCAGCATATGCAGTGACTGCTGATACTGTAATAATAGAGACTAAAAGAATAGACATATTGTCAGCACAAGCAGCAGAGCTCATCGCCCTGACACAAGCGTGCATAAGAGCTAAGCACCTGAGAGTAAACATTTACACCGATTTTCTGGCGAGAAAGAGGTTTCTTGACCTCTCATGGGGCCAAGATACAGCATGGCCCCCTTATTCAAGCCCTACTGGAAGCAATACATTTACCAACAGCCATAGCTATCCTAAAATGTAAAGCACATACTAGAGCCACAGATACCATTTCCCAAGGCAATGATCTGGCAGACCGAACTGCTAAACAGACAGCTCAGACCCCACTAGACATGACAAAATCACAGATACTATCACTGTCCAAAGCCATGACAGTTAGGGATCCTTCCAAGGATGTACAAGACATACAGACACATGCTACTATGGACGAATTAAAGAAATGGTCGGAACAAGGAGGGGTACTGACTGATCAGGGTTGGATGAATAAGGGCAAATTCGATGGTACAAGTGATTATAAATACCGCACATAGTCCTGCACACTTAGGAGAGAAAGCAATGATAGATAGCTTACAGAATATATGGTTCAACAAGCACCTGCGTGCAGCAGCGAAACAAAAGGTCAGAACATGTATGATCTGTTGCCAATTCAATGCAGGTAAAGGCATTCCGATGGAACAAGGTGGATTCCATCCACCTGACCACCCTTTTGAAGTGCTCCAAATGGATTATATCCAAATAAACAGATGTAGAGGTTACAAATATGTCCTGGTACTAATGAAGCAGGTGTCCCTTCTGTTAGGGTATACCTGGAAATTCCATTGTGTGCGACATCCTGAAGCAGCAGGCCTTGTAGAAAGACATAATCAGACATTAAAAATTTGCGCAGACAAAGGTATAGACTGGATGGTAACCCTGCCGGTTGCCCTCTTTTACATGCGAATTGTAGCTCATTCTAGAACAGGCTTATCTCCCTATGAAGTGGTCTTTGGTAGACCACCAAAATATGTGGGCACTACAATGCCTAAAAGATTACTTATGTTGACAGTAACATGCTGACAGATTACCTGGCTTCCTTGATGTCTGCACTACTCTCTTGTTGTTCGCAGGTTGCTGCCGCCTT
The DNA here is from genome assembly GCF_964204655.1 of Triturus cristatus. Lineage (NCBI taxonomy): Eukaryota > Metazoa > Chordata > Amphibia > Caudata > Salamandridae > Triturus > Triturus cristatus. Next base: position 181,286,449 of record NC_140586.1, on the reverse strand, counting down.
CCCTGACAACACCCAGGTCAAAGAATACTCCATCGCTCCTGGATGACAGGCGCCGAAGTCAGTGCTCTGGACCACGGGGACGGCCGTTAAAGTCAAAGTGCACCTTCACCACTCTTTTACAAAGGAAAAAACTTTGAACTTGGATTTTGAACAACATTTTCTAGAGGAGAATGCCCAGAAGTTTCCACAAAGCTAAACCTTGATTCAAAAAGTCAGAACCCGTTTGATCAATTAAGTCCACTAGGTGGTGAAGCGGTTGAACATGTATTCTGGCTCGCATAAGATCTTGGACAATAACATAAAGCAAAAATAAGAGAGTTAGATAAGAAGCAAATAGATGTATAGTGACTGTAATTTTTCAATATCTTAAGAGCATCATGATAATATGTATCAGCTTAATACTACATGCTATTTTTCCTCCTATTGCCTCACTTTTACACTCCTCCACTAATGATACCATAAAGCACACATTTAGTGATCTGCCATCCTATGAGCTATCATATCGACTTGCCTTACGCAACAATACCTTTATTCAGATGCTGCACCATTCACATCAGACTAGCAATGCTACAGACTGCTGGGTCTGTGGCCGACTCCCCCCTATCAGAACTATAAGGGAGTTTTGCCCCTTTTTCTCTATCCGTTCACACACAATGGCTCCTGTGGAGCATGGTTTAGTTTGATTAATTCCCTAGATTCGAATTCCGCAGTTTATCAAGACAACTGGGTATGGGGAAACCTGAACTTAGTTTTGCTTAAAGTCTGCTACCCTAACAAGGAGGGACTTCCCAAAAGAACAGGAACTGATCTAAGAAATGAAGTATATGGATTAGGTAATTTTACACTTAACCTCATGATCCTGAACGTTGAATCTGAAGCTACACCAATCTTGCCCGCCATGTCCGTATTCCCAGTAAAAGAGGAATTATGTATAAGAAAGAATGGCTCCATACACATGGGCCATAGTAAATGCACCACTGTAATAAAATTCAGTGATCAAGGCAAGTCTACATTTAGAGCTTCTCGTCATTCCTACTTTATATGTGGCCAGACCGCATATATACGCTTACCTCTAGATTGGGATGGTACCTGTTACATAGCATTCCTCCTACCACCTGTTTTCCTAACTCCTCCTGATTCTCATAGAAATACTCATTTAGTACACAATATACAGCAGAGAGATCTCCCAATTGTCAATTACACTGAAACAGCATGGGAAAAAATACACAGATTTCAATAAAGGTTTCTTTCCCTATATAGGTACAGTTACCAATAGTAAGCTGATACGTAGATTAACCAGAACCCTTGAAGCAGTAGTGAACAAAACTATTTCCGCCTTAGGCAATTTAACAGAAGAGCAGTCTGCTATGCGGATTGTTGTGCTTCAAAATAGTCTTGTCCTTGACGTTATCCTGGCCGATAGGGGCGGAGCTTGTAGGGTCATCGGATCAAGCTATTGCATTTTTCATACCAGAAAATTCGCCATCTGTATATAAAGCCATAACTCGCCTTCATAAGATTGTAAGCCAGATACACCAGAATCCAGGCACCTGGACTTGGTCCGGTTGGTTTTGGAGTGTATTATCCACCTTTGGATGGAGGGTCCTATCCTTCCTAGGTATTGGCCTTCTCATACTATTCAGTTGCTGTCTATGCCTGCAATGTGGACCAGCGATTTGTGGTCTGTGTGCCACATCGTGTATTCCACATCAAGGTTTTCGCTCAAGATCCCGGAAGAAGAAAGAAGAAGAAATGATGCTCCATGAGCAAATCGATGGATTAATGAAGATTGATGTTTCTTGACGGGCAAGTAGGGGACAAGGAGGGAATGTGGAAATGTGGATTTCCCTGATCAGTTATGTCCCCTATCTTGGACCCCAACGGTTCTATGTGCATGTTACAAATACATGTATGTTCCCTTCAGTTCCAGTTTCGAAGACGCAAACACATGTGCGTCCACCGTTAACATGTCCTCTGTCAGATCCGCCATGAATGGGCTGGATATTCGATTCCTAAGTATGAAAGGCCACCGACTTTATATGGCTAAGTTACTCCATTTTTACAGTTCAGGCAAGTAGGCCCGATTCTGTCCTCAAAGCCTTTCCCTGCTCTCTGCCTCTGACAGCTTCAGCTTGAGCCTGCATCTGTGACCATGAACTTTGTCTCATTCTCTGTGCGGCCCACGAAGCCTGACATCAGCCTATTCTCTGCCAAGAGCTGTATTTCACCTTCGAATTATCTGCTTCCCCCTCAGCCGATGCATTCCTGCCTAGTAGCTTAAGTAAACATTCCTCCAGTTACCAAGCAAAAGGCCCGGTTTCTCTGCCCTCATGCAAGTAATTCATAGCCCTGTCATCATGGAATATTCCCATCCCCTCGCATTCAGTGTAGACACTTAGACGCTTGTACACACACACACAGTCAGTATAGAATAGATTCTGTCCGAGAGCCCTTCCCTTGTGGATAACATAGTTCTTTAAACATAGGATATTAGATATGATTTGGGATTAGGTTGACATAACCCCAGACTTTTGTCTCCACATGTAGAGCTAAATGTCAAGTCCCCTTCACCCCCTAGTTGCACGTCAATTACACGTCATGCTGCTGAGCGCGCATCTCTGCCAAGTATTTCTGCTGACATTGCGAAATCATCTCCAGGTATCCACCCACACATGACAATTTACCCCTTATCATCAAGTGGACGCCCACATGGACGCCCACCTTCACGCCTACTTACACGCCCACATGCTCTTATCTCATTCTCTCTTGCTCTCTTGCTTACGTACAATTGAGAAATGTATATATACTGTACTCTGTGAATAATGTTTTGAGAATATTGAGAATACTTTTCAGCCCCGTCCAGATCCTTTTTGGTGATGGAGATATTCTCCCTTTGACTCGAGTTATTGGAATAAAGCCCTTTATGTATCTGATACCACAGACTCAGCCTCTTGCTTTATGCATGATCCTATTGATAATATTTAAAAGTCTGAGAGCGTGATATTTTATTTACCACAGTGGGGGAGCTAAACTGCATACACAAGGAGGACAACTGTCCTGTTTAGAACCAGTTACACTCATCACATCATGGGACAATGTCAGAAAAGTAGAGACATCATGCGGCCATGTGGATATGCCATAGTGGTATGACATGTACAAGTGGATCATGCTCAGTTTCTGGCGACATGATATCTTATCATTTGTATACTCCAGGCACCAACAACCATACCTCCACATGCACCAAAGCTCATGTTGAGTGGGACATGAGTTAGCTCCCAACGATGCAAAAAAAGATTCCTGTGACAAAAGTTAGTTGCCCATGCACAATGTCACACTCAGGCTAATACTAACCCTGGGCGTAGTACTACGCTACGCTCACAGAGCATGTGTGGTTTGCGCTTCTACGCACTACACAAATTGTATGTAGCACAGTGCAAAAACTGTGCTAAAACACGTAGCGTAGCAGCAAAATCAACAACACCCACAAATGCTTTCAAAAGCAATTTTACATGCTAAAAAGCATATGACCAATTCACAAAAGTGAACTTAGAGAATGAAAATATTAGGCAATGAGAGGGATGATGATTTTGGGGTCCCCCTAACCTAGGGGAGGACCAAGCAGATGCATTGAACACAAAGAGCATATCATGCTGAACGATTCAGTGGTGGTCCCTTCCTCCTAGGACCACCCCAAGCACAGTTATGGGCAAAAATACAATCCCAACCAAAGGCCCTGCAAAGCATTATGGGACGAGATTAGCAGTGGGCAGTGAATATTATAGTGTCCAATGTCAAAACAATTCTACATAGAGCTGCAGTTCAACTAGTCGTTACTAGATGTCCCTCAGAGTCAAATGCAAAAGCATTGAAATTATTATTACATCAAGCTGCAGTTCCACTAGTCGTTACTAGATGTCCCTCACGAGTCAAATGCAAAAGCATTGAAACCCTTTCAGGAAGCTTTTGCATTTGACTTGTGAGGGACAACTAGTAACGACTAGTGGAACTGTAGCTTGACGTAATAATTATTTCAATGCTTTTGCATTTGACTCGTGAGAGACATTTAGTAACGACTAGTTGAACTGCAGTTCTTTGTAGAATTATTTTGATTTTGGATACTATAATATTCACTGCCCACTGCTAATCTCATCCCATAATGCTTTGCAGGGCCTTTGGTTGGGATTGTATTTTTGCACAATAACTGTGCTTGGGGTGGTCCTAAGAGGATGGGACCACCACCGAATCGTTCAACCAGATGTGCTTTTTAGGTCTCGCCTGAGACAGCGCTTTAGCGCTGCTCTGGCGAGACTTATAGTAAGCGAGTTTTGGAAGTGCAAACAGTGGCTTTTCAGGCCCCCAAATACAGTGCATGTACCCTGGGCGCGCGCACCATTTGGCAGCCTGAAAAGCACTGCCTGATCACTTGCTTTGATGTCCTCAGTGAGCCGCGTGGCCACTGAGGACATCAAAGTGCACACCATTTGCCACCCCCTTGTTTTTTCCTTTGATCCCTATCTTTCCCTTCCTCAATCTCACCCTCTCCCTGCCTTTTACAACTACGGCCCGCCCCCACTCCCCCCTCCCACTCCCTCCTCGTCAGCTTCAGTGCGCTCTTGTTCTCTGTCTCCCAAACATCATCCAGCAAGATGCCATGGCTGGTTTCACTTTCTTTGTTTAATCACTGTGGCCTTTTATTTACCCCTCCCACCTGCCAAACAGCATGCAGCAGCATTCACCATGGCTTTTTATTTATGTAATAGAGCGCCCGTAATGCTAGTTCATGAGAAGCAGTGACCATGTGCGTGATGTGTGTGTAAGAGAGAGAACAAGGTGGGGTTGGTATCCGAGCAAAGAAGTATTTCCGTTTATTCACTCGGGTGTGGCATAAAGTCCACATTTTACTTCTAGCACAGATTATCTGATGCACTCATTCGCCAGCAACCACGTATTCATTATCAATTTAACATCAACAAGTTTTGTAAAGTGCGTCTAATCGCCCCCAAGGGTAACCAGGCGCTGAGGCTGCTGCGGTGGGGGTTTCAGTTGAACAGTCAGGTCTCGAGTCTTTTCCAGTCCTGAGCTTTCGTTTAATAATGTGATGCATTGTGGGAGCCGTAGTCCTGCCTCACTGGAGTTGCACCAGTGGGATTAACAGATCTGCTAACAGTGATTTATAAAGTGAACGGGCTGGGGCACGAGCCCCAGTGTTGCAGTTACTGGCGGACTCGTGGGGCAGCACGCGGTGCACTAGTTAGTTGTATTTCATGTACTGCTGCATGCCTCACACTGCTGCATGCCTCACACTGCTGCATGCCTCACACTGCTGCATGCCTCACACTGCTGCACGCCTCACACTGCTGCATGCCTCACACTGCTGCACGCCTCACACTGCTGCACGCCACACACTGCTGCACGCCTCACACTGCTGCACGCCTCACACTGCTGCACGCCGCACACTGCTACACAAAACACTGCTGCACGCCACACACTGCTGCACGCCACACACTGCTGCACGCCACACACTGCTGCACGCTGCACAATGCTACACGAAACACTGCTGCACGGCACACACTGCTGCACACACTGCTGCACGCTGCACGCCACACACTGCTGCACACTGCTGCATTACTCACTGCTGCATGCTGCACGCCACACACTGCTGCACGCCACACACTGCTGCACACCTCACACTGCTGCACGCCACACACTGCTGCACGCCACACACTGCTGCACGCCACACACTGTTGCACGCCACACACTGCTGCAAGCCGCACACTACTGCACGTCGCACACTGCTGTATGCTGCACACTGCTACACGAAACATTGCTGCACGCCACACACTACTACTGCTGCACGCCGCACACTACCGCACGCCACACACTGCTTCGCACACTGCTGCATTACACAGCTGCACGCCGCACACTGCTGCACGCCTCACACTGCTGCACGCCTCACACTGCTGCGCGCCTCACACTGCTGCGCGCCTCACACTGCTGCACGCCTCCCACTGCTGCACGCCTCCCACTGCTGCACGCCGCACAATGCTACACGAAACACTGTTGCACGGCACACACTGTTGCACGGCACACACTGTTGCACGCCGCACACTGCTGCACACTGCTGCACGCAGCACACTGCTGCACGCCGCACACTGCTGCACGCCGCACACTGCTGCATGCCGCTGCACGCCACACAGTGCTGCATGCCTCACACTGCTGCATGCCTCACACTGCTGCACGCCTCACACTGCTGCACGCCTCACACTGCTGCACACCATACTGTTGCACGCCTCACACTGCTGCATGCCTCACACTGCTACACAAAACACTGCTGCACGCCACACACTGCTGCACGCCACACACTGCTGCATGCCGCAAACTGCTGCACGCCACACAATGCTACACGAAAAACACTGCTGCACGCTACACACTGCTGCATGGCACACACTGCTGCACACTGCTGCATTACTCACTGCTGCATGTTGCACGACACTGCTGCACGCCTCACACTGCTGCACGCCTCACACTGCTGCACGCCTCACACTGCTGCACGCCGCACACTACTGCACGAAACAATGCTGCACGCCACACACTGCTGCACGAAACACTGCTGCACGCCACACACTGCTGCACACTGCTGCACGCCACACACTGCTGCACACTGCTGCACGACACTGCCGCATGCTGCACAACACTGCTGCATGCTGCACAACACTGCTGCATGCTGCACAACACTGCTGCATGCTGCCAGACACTGCTGCATGCTGCACGACACTGCTGCACGCCGCACACTGCTGCACACCGCTGCACGCCACAGTGCTGCATGCCTCACACTGCCGCCTCACACTGCCGCCTCACACTGCTGCACGCCTCACACTGCTGCACGCCTCACACTGCTGCACGCCTCACACTGCTGCATGCCTCACACTGCTACACAAAACACTGCTGCACGCCGCACACTGCTGCACGCCGCACAATGCTGCACGCCACACACTGCTGCACGCCACACACTGCTGCATGGCACACACTGCTGCACACTGCTGCATTACTCACTGCTGCACGCCTCACACTGCTGCACGCCTCACACTGCTGCATGCCACACACTGCTGCACGCCACACACTGCTGCACGCTGCACAATGCTACACGAAACACTGCTGCACGGCACACACTGCTGCACGCTGCACGCCACACACTGCTGCACACTGCTGCATTACTCACTGCTGCATGCTGCACGACACTGCTGCACGCCACACACTGCTGCACACCTCACACTGCTGCACGCCACACCCTGCTGCACGCCACACACTGCTGCACGCCACACACTGCTGCACGCCACACACTGCTGCACGCCACACACTGCTGCAAGCCGCACACTACTGCATGTCGCACACTGCTGTATGCTGCACACTGCTACACGAAACATTGCTGCACGTCACACACTACTACTGCTGCACGCCGCACACTACTGCACGCCACACACTGCTTCGCACACTGCTGCATTACACAGCTGCACGCCGCACACTGCTGCACGCCTCACACTGCTGCACGCCTCACACTGCTGCACGCTTCACACTGCTGCACGCCTCACACTGCTGCACGCCTCACACTGCTGCACGCCTCCCACTGCTGCACGCCTCCCACTGCTGCACGCCGCACAATGCTACACGAAACACTGCTGCACGGCACACACTGTTGCACGGCACACACTGTTGCACGCCGCACACTGCTGCACACTGCTGCACGCAGCACACTGCTGCACACCGCACACTGCTGCATGCCGCTGCACGCCACACAGTGCTGCATGCCTCACACTGCTGCACGCCTCACACTGCTGCACGCCTCACACTGCTGCACGCCTCACACTGCTGCATGCCTCACACTGCTGCACGCCATACTGTTGCACGCCTCACACTGCTGCATGCCTCACACTGCTACACAAAACACTGCTGCACGCCACACACTGCTGCACGCCGCACACTGCTGCACGCCGCACAATGCTACACGAAAAACACTGCTGCATGCTACACACTGCTGCATGGCACACACTGCTGCACACTGCTGCATTACTCACTGCTGCATGTTGCACGACACTGCTGCATGCCTCACACTGCTGCACGCCTCACACTGCTGCACGCCTCACACTGCTGCACGCCTCACACTGCTGCACGAAACAATGCTGCACGCCACACACTGCTGCACGAAACACTGCTGCACGCCACACACTGCTGCACACTGCTGCACGCCACACACTGCTGCACACTGCTGCACGACACTGCTGCACACTGCTGCACGACACTGCTGCACACTGCTGCACAACACTGCTGCATGCTGCCCGACACTGCTGCATGCTGCCCGACACTGCTGCATGCTGCCCGACACTGCCGCATGCTGCACGACACTGCTGCACGCCGCACACTGCTGCACACCGCTGCACGCCACACAGTGCTGCACGCCTCACACTGCTGCACGCCTCACACTGCTGCACGCCTCACACTGCTGCACGCCATACTGTTGCACGCCTCACACTGCTGCATGCCTCACACTGCTACACAAAACACTGCTGCACGCCTCACACTGCTGCACGCCGCACACTGCTGCACGCCGCACAATGCTACACGAAAAACACTGCTGCACGCCACACACTGCTGCATGGCACACACTGCTGCATTACTCACTGCTGCATGTTGCACGACACTGCTGCACGCCTCACACTGCTGCACGCCTCACACTACTGCACGCCTCACACTGCTGCACGCCGCACACTACTGCACGAAACAATGCTGCACGCCACACACTGCTGCACGAAACACTGCTGCATGCCACACACTGCTGCACACTGCTGCACGACACTGCTGCACACTGCTGCATGACACTGCTGCACACTGCTGCACGACACTGCTGCACACTGCTGCACGACACTGCTGCATGCTGCACGACACTGCTGCATGCTGCCCGACACTGCTGCATGCTGCCCGACACTGCTGCATGCTGCACGACACTGCTGCACGCCGCACACTGCTGCACACCGCTGCACACCTCACACTGCTACACGCCTCACTGCTGCACGCCTCACACTGCTGCACGCCTCCCACTGCTGCACGCCTCCCACTGCTGCACGCCTCCCACTGCTGCACGCCTCCCACTGCTGCACGCGCACAATGCTACACGAAACACTGCTGCACGGCACACACTGTTGCACACCGCACACTGTTGCACGCTGCACACTGCTGCACGCCGCACACTGCTGCACGCCGCTGCACGCCACAGTGCTGCATGCCTCACACTGCTGCACGCCTCACTGCTGCACGCCTCCCACTGCTGCATGCCTCCCACTGCTGCACGCCTCCCACTGCTGCACGCCGCACAATGCTACACGAAACACTGCTGCACGGCACACACTGTTGCACGCCGCACACTGCTGCACACTGCTGCACGCAGCACCCTGCTGCACGCCGCACACTGCTGCACGCCGCTGCATGCCACACAGTGCTGCATGCCTCACACTGCTGCACACCTCACTGCTGCACGCCTCACACTGCTGCATGCCTCACACTGCTGCACGCCTCACACTGCTGCACGCCTCACACTGCTGCACGCCTCACACTGCTGCACGCCTCACACTGCTGCACGCCTGTTAGAAAAGGTAGATGGACCGGGAGGGTCGGCCGGGGTCAGGAGGAGAGGTCTCCGGGGAGAGCCGTCTCCAGCGATCGTACAGACAAGTAACTTCCCCCCCACAGACAGATATCACACACGGATAAGGTTCAGTGATCTTTATCGGCACTTATTTAAGGTACGGTAAAATGGTACAAGGAGGTCTGGACTCAGGGGTCCCCTCGATTAGAGTCTCGTAAGGTAGGGAAGGGGGTAGCGGGACAGTCTATTTACCAATCAGGTAATTCGGATGAGATGGTGATGAGCTCACAATCCTCGAGCTTGGTGGTTAGGTGGTATGGGCCGCGGCAGCGCCAGCAGGTCCCGGTGCGGATGGTCGATACAACGGGCCGCGGCAGCGCCAGCAGGTCCCTGGAAGATGAACGGTCCGCGGCAGTGCCAGCAGGTCCCGGTGAGGATGGTCGTTACAACGGGCCGCGGCAGCGCCAGCAGGTCCCAGGAAGATGAACGGTCCGCGGCAGCGCCAGCAGGTCCCGGTGAGGATGGTCGTTACAACGGGCCGCGGCAGCGCCAGCAGGTCCCAGGAAGATGAAGGTTGCAGGGGGCCGCGGCAGCGCCAGCAGGTCCCGGTGAGGATGGTCGGTACAACGGGCCGCGGCAGCGCCAGCAGGTCCCAGGAAGATGAAGGTTGCAGGGGGCCGCGGCAGCGCCAGCAGGCAGGACGATGGTTCACAAGAGCGGGCTACGGCAGCGCCAGTAGACCGTCAGGGTTGAGTTCACTCGGTGTCTCTCGACTCCAGGATACAACTGCCTTCCTGCTCCGGAGCTGTCTTAGTTATAGGGCTGGTGCCCTTTGATGTCCGGACCCTCGCACTTGGAGGTCGGAGGGTCCGGGATGAAGGTGTCCAGACACCCAGCAGGGGGTGGAGCCAGCGTCTGGGGCTGCTGGAGGCGATCGGCACCTGGCGGGGGAAGAGCTCTTGACGCTTCGTTCTCCCATTGACCTGCCAAGTGGTCCGCTCACCTCCTGGGTGGATGGTGGTGCCGGGATGTCGGGGCCGGCCAGGCCCGGGGTTAGGGTCGAGGTGAGGCCACGCGGCCGCGTGGTGCAGGGCCCAAGATGGCGGCTTGACCTGGCCGGGGAAGCCGGTGGGGCTGGACCCCGTGATGAGTAGGGGTCCGAGGGCAGAGGGTCCGTCGGGAGACGGAGTACAGGGGCTTGTCACGGGGGTATGCCGGGTGGGCCGGAGCTCGGGCCCTGTCGTGCGGGGGGGGGGGAGCCAGCCCTCTGTGTGGCCTGTCCAACATGCGTCCCCCCCAGCTGAAGGCGGGGAGAGTCACCCATCTCCTTGGGGACTCTCTTCGTCGAGGCGGAAAAAGCGGGACAGGCCGTCCGCGTTGGCGTGGTCTTGGCCTGGCCGGTGCTCCACAGTGAAGTCCATTCCCTGCAGGGAAATGGACCAGCGCAAGAGTTTTGGGTTCTCCCCCCGCATCTGCATCAGCCATTGCAGGGGTCGATGGTCGGTTTGTACCCGGAAGTGGGTACCGAAGAGATAGGGCCGGAGCTTTTTGAGGGCCCACACTACTGCAAATGCCTCCCTCTCGATTGTGCTCCAACGCTGTTCTCGGGCCAGGAGACGTCGACTGATGAAGGCCACCGGCTGGTCATGACCTTCGGGGTTCAGCTGAGAGAGGACGGCCCCGATGCCGTGGTCGGAGGCGTCGGTCTGTACTACAAATTCCCGACTGTAATCGGGGGCCTGGAGCACTGGGGCGGTGCACAGGGCGGCCTTCAGCTCCTCGAAGGCCGCTTGACAATCAGGAGTCCAGTGGACCCGCTTCGGTTGATTCTTGGATGTGAGTCCCGTGAGGGGCCCCACGATGCTGCCGTAGTCCTTCACGAACCGCCGGTAGTAGCCGGTGAGCCCCAAGAAGGCTCGGACCTCGGTCTGGGTGACGGGGGGCTGCCAGGACTGGATGGCAGCAATCTTAAGTTGTAGTGGGGCCACCAGCCCGCTTCCCACTTGGTGCCCCAGGTAGGTCACAGACCCTTGGCCAATTTGGCACTTGCCGGCTTTAATGGTGAGGCCGGCCCGCTGGAGGGCTTGGAGGACCTCTTGGAGGTGACGGAGGTGGTCGGACCAGTGGCGGCTGTATACAGCGATATCGTCCAGGTAGGCAGCGCTGAATTCTTCGAGCCCTGCCAAGACCTGGTTCACAAGACGTTGGAATGTGGCGGGGGCATTCTTCATGCCAAAGGGCATGACCTTAAATTGATAGTGGCCATCGGGGGTGGAGAAGGCTGACCGTTCCTGAGCCCTGGGTGTGAGGCCGATCTGCCAGTAGCCCGCCGTCAGGTCGAAGATACTAAGGTAGCGGGCGGCCCCCAGCCGGTCGATCAGCTCGTCTGCTCGGGGGATGGGATGAGCGTCGGTCCGGGTGACAGCGTTCAAGCCCCGGTAGTCGACGCAGAATCTCAGTTCAGGGGCGGTGCCGGGGGCAGCGGCCTTGGGAACTAATACAACCGGACTGGCCCAGGGACTGTCCGAGGGCTTGATGACCCCGATCGTGAGCATCTTGGCCACTTCCTCCTGTATGCAGGCCCGTACCCGATCTGGTACGCGGTAGGCCCGGTGCCGGACAGGGGGACTGTCCCCGGTGTCTACGTCGTGCAAACACCAAGGGGTGACCCCGGGGGTGAGTGAGAACAGGGCAGCGAACTGCAGCAGGAGGTCCCGGCAGTCCTGGCGTTGCTCCGAAGTGAGGGCGTCGGAGAGCCGGACCCCATCCACGGAGCCGTCCTTCTCCTGAGTCTTTAAGAGATCCGGGAGGGGCTCGGAGTCTTCTTCTGTACCACTGTCGGTCGCCATCAGGAGGCTTAGTTCGGAGCGCACAAAGTGTGGTTTGAGCCGGTTGGTGTGGAGGACCCGCAGGGGGTTCCGGGTGGACCCCATGTCGATGAGGTAAGTGACGGGGCTTTTACGCTCGACCACTTTGAAGGGCCCCGTCCACTTGTCTTGCAGGGCACATGGTTCGGTGGGGGACATCACCCATACTTGCTGCCCAGGCTCGAACTCAACGGAGGAGGCATTGTGATCATACCACCTTTTCATGTCCTCCTGACTGGCCTCGAGGTTCGCCTTGGCCATCTCCCTGAAGCGCCGGGTCTGGTTTCGTAGGGCCAGGAGGTATTTGAAGACGTCTGGAGGGGTCGTTAGGGGGGCCAACTCCCAGCCCTCCTTCACGAGGCTGAGGGGCCCTCGCACAGGGTGTCCGTATAGGAGTTCAAAGGGGCTGAAGCCGAGGGACTTCTGGGGTACTTCTCGGTAGGCGAAGAGGAGGCACGGGAGCAGTACATCCCACTGGCGACGGAGAGGCTCTTCCAATCCCCCAATCATCCCTTTGAGAGTGCGGTTGAACCGCTCCACTAGTCCGTTTCCTTGGGGGTGATAGGGGGTCGTGAATCTGTATGTGACCCCGCATTGTTGCCAGAGGGACTTCATGTACTTCGATATGAAGTTCGTACCTCGGTCGCTGACGACTTCTCGGGGGAAGCCTACCCGGGAGAAGATCCCCATCAGGGCCCGGCCAACCACTGGAGCGGTCACGGTCCGTAGGGGCACCGCCTCGGGATAGCGGGTGGCATGGTCCACTAGTACCAAGATGAACCTGTGTCCTTGTGCCGTGCGAGGGTCCAGCGGCCCCACAATGTCTATCCCCACCCTCTCGAACGGGGTGGTGACCACCGGGAAGGGTTGTAGAGGAGCCTTAAGCTTCCGGCCACTCTTCCCGCTTGCTTGGCATGTGGGGCACGATCGGCAGTGGTTCAGGACGTCATTCCTCATTTTTGGCCAGAAAAAGTGGGTCACCAGTCGACTGTACGTTTTATCTTGGCCCAGGTGCCCAGCCAGGGGGACATCGTGGGCTAGGTTGAGTAGAAAGTCTCGGAAGCGGAGCGGTACCACCAGAACTCGACTGGCCCCCAGCTCGGCGATTCGTTGCTCGCTGTAGAGCAGGTCGTTATCCCAGTAGACCCAGTGGGTTCCGGTGGTGTCCCCGGCGGCTTGGGTGCTGGCTTGTTGGCGAAGTCCCTCGAGGGAGGGACAGGTCTTTTGCTCCTGGCGGAACTGTTCTTGGGTGGGCCCCCCTTCTTGCCGCCACTGAGCCAGATCCGGAAGGTCCTGGGGTTGCGCGTTTTCTTCGGGGGCCGGGTCTGGGAGGTCGGCCTCGCCGTTGTCCTCTACGGGGGCAACCGGGGGCGGAGGTGCCGGCCATTCGGTTTCTTCTGATCGGGGGGCGGCCCGGCCGGCCAGGGATCGGGTGGTTATGCAGGCCCAGTCCGGGAGGCCCAGCATCCCCAAGTGCTCTCTTCTCTCGACGGTGGCCCACGGGGAACTCTCGAGGTCATTCCCCAGGAGGCAGTCCACGGGGGCATCGTCCCGGACCGTCACTTTCAGTAGGCCGGAGACCCCTCCCCATTCAAACGGGACGCAGGCCATCTTGCACATGCTTTCAGAGTTATCTGCCGAGCGGACGGGGCAGAGAATGTTCGGCAAGATCTGCTCGGGCTTCACCAGGTGACAGCGGACGGCCGTCACGCTGGCGCCGGTGTCGCGCAAGGCCTCAGCTCTCTGTCCATTAATGGTCACCCACTGACCGTATTTCCTGGTGTTGGCGGGTAGGGGAGCCCGCGGAACCATGTCTCTTCCCCCTAAGCATGCCAGGACCATGGCGGCCGGTTCCCACCCTTGCTGGTCCGGCTCACACTCCTCGGGACCCTCCAACGACTGCTCCTCCCCCAGGGCAGCGGCAGCTACCTGGCGGGGTTTGGGCGTTTGGTTCAGCGGGCAGTTCGGATCGTTGGCGTAGTGGCCTAGTCGCTGGCATCTGTGGCACGTGACGTTGGCTCGGTACCCAGGCCGCAACGGGGGGTTGCCCCGGCCGGCCGGCGGCGGGGTGCTGGCCACGGTTGTTGCTGGCAAGGCGTCTCTCCCCCGCCCCTGGCCTCCTCCTCCTCCCCGAGGACGGTGCTGGCCTTGGTTGCTTCTGTTCTGGTCGTGTGGCCCTTTCCGGCCCACTCGGGTGCTCTCCCACCGGTCAGCTTCGGCGGCGAGCTGCCGGGGGTCAGTCAGCTTACTGTCGAGTAGATGCTGCCGGAGCTCGACGAAGCAGTTGTTTGACAGGTGTTCCCATACCATGAGGTTGAAGAGCTGTTCGTAGGTGGTGACCTGACTTCCCTTGATCCAACCCTCGAAGGCCCGGCTGAAATAGTTCACGTATTCCACCCAAGTGGTACCTGGGATCCGGGTGCAATCCCTGAACCTCTGGCGGTACATCTCGGGCGTGAGGCCGTAGCGGGTGAGGAGGGCAGCCTTCATGTGGTCGTAGGACGACATTTGGTGATCGGGGAGCTGCAGCAGGGCATCGCGACCCTCGTTGATAAATCTCCCCCAAAGTCCGGCTCCCCAATCACTCCGGTCGATCCGGTGGGAGGTCATTGCGATCTCATAGGCCTTAAACCATTGTTGTATGTCGTCTTCTCGGACATACTCGCGGACCACATCCTTGGGGATGTGAACTTTTTTCTCAGTTGGTCCCGGGGTGTGTGGTCTTTCAGGCACCCCCAAGTCCTTATGCTGTTTGCGCAGTTCTATCTCTGCCAATTGGCGCTCGTGCTCGAGCGTTATCTTTTTCTCTTCCAGCTCTCTCTGTCTCTGTTTTTCTTCTCGTTCCTCTCGAATCCGCATATGCTCGAGGTTGAGTTTCTGTTCAGCTAACTTGAGCTCCCCATCCATCTTGAGTCGTGCCATCTCTAATTCGTGCAGTCTGACTCTGTCTCTTTCTCGTATCTCCTCCGGTGAGAGGCCCGTTCCCCGTTCCTCGGGAGTCGTGGCGTTCCCCTCTGGTGTGACGCTGTTTTGGTCTGGTGTGACGCTGCTTTGGTCGGAGGGTCTTGCGACCCCCGTTTCTGTCCACGACTCAAGGGCGTGCTTTAGGTCATCCTTGGTACTCAGGCCAGTGGTAGCAATGCCAAGTTCTATGCAAAATTGTCTCAGTTCGCGGTGGTTGTACTCCTCTAGTTTCTCCATTTGGAACTTCTCGGTGGAGCTGCTATCTTTGGTCGACATCGTGCTTTGTCGTGGGGTGAGCTACTCTCTGTACGATTACGCGTTGATTCGGATCGCGCCGCTGGCCACCAATGTTAGAAAAGGTAGATGGACCGGGAGGGTCGGCCGGGGTCAGGAGGAGAGGTCTCCGGGGAGAGCCGTCTCCAGCGATCGTACAGACAAGTAACTTCCCCCCCACAGACAGATATCACACACGGATAAGGTTCAGTGATCTTTATCGGCACTTATTTAAGGTACGGTAAAATGGTACAAGGAGGTCTGGACTCAGGGGTCCCCTCGATTAGAGTCTCGTAAGGTAGGGAAGGGGGTAGCGGGACAGTCTATTTACCAATCAGGTAATTCGGATGAGATGGTGATGAGCTCACAATCCTCGAGCTTGGTGGTTAGGTGGTATGGGCCGCGGCAGCGCCAGCAGGTCCCGGTGCGGATGGTCGATACAACGGGCCGCGGCAGCGCCAGCAGGTCCCTGGAAGATGAACGGTCCGCGGCAGTGCCAGCAGGTCCCGGTGAGGATGGTCGTTACAACGGGCCGCGGCAGCGCCAGCAGGTCCCAGGAAGATGAACGGTCCGCGGCAGCGCCAGCAGGTCCCGGTGAGGATGGTCGTTACAACGGGCCGCGGCAGCGCCAGCAGGTCCCAGGAAGATGAAGGTTGCAGGGGGCCGCGGCAGCGCCAGCAGGTCCCGGTGAGGATGGTCGGTACAACGGGCCGCGGCAGCGCCAGCAGGTCCCAGGAAGATGAAGGTTGCAGGGGGCCGCGGCAGCGCCAGCAGGCAGGACGATGGTTCACAAGAGCGGGCTACGGCAGCGCCAGTAGACCGTCAGGGTTGAGTTCACTCGGTGTCTCTCGACTCCAGGATACAACTGCCTTCCTGCTCCGGAGCTGTCTTAGTTATAGGGCTGGTGCCCTTTGATGTCCGGACCCTCGCACTTGGAGGTCGGAGGGTCCGGGATGAAGGTGTCCAGACACCCAGCAGGGGGTGGAGCCAGCGTCTGGGGCTGCTGGAGGCGATCGGCACCTGGCGGGGGAAGAGCTCTTGACGCTTCGTTCTCCCATTGACCTGCCAAGTGGTCCGCTCACCTCCTGGGTGGATGGTGGTGCCGGGATGTCGGGGCCGGCCAGGCCCGGGGTTAGGGTCGAGGTGAGGCCACGCGGCCGCGTGGTGCAGGGCCCAAGATGGCGGCTTGACCTGGCCGGGGAAGCCGGTGGGGCTGGACCCCGTGATGAGTAGGGGTCCGAGGGCAGAGGGTCCGTCGGGAGACGGAGTACAGGGGCTTGTCACGGGGGTATGCCGGGTGGGCCGGAGCTCGGGCCCTGTCGTGCGGGGGGGGGGGAGCCAGCCCTCTGTGTGGCCTGTCCAACAACGCCTCACACTGCTGCACGCCTCACACTGCTGCACGCCGCACACTGCTGCACGCCACACACTGCTGCACGCCACACACTGCTGCACGCCACACACTGCTGCACGCCACACACTGCTGCACGCCACACACTGCTGCACGCCGCACAATGCTACACGAAAAACACTGCTGCGCGCCACACACTGCTGCATGGCACACACTGCTGCACACTGCTGCATTACTCACTGCTGCATGTTGCACGACACTGCTGCATGCCTCACACTGCTGCACGCCTCACACTGCTGCACGCCTCACACTGCTGCACGCCTCACACTGCTGCACGCCGCACACTGCTGCACGCCTCCCACTGCTGCATGCCTCCCACTGCTGCACGCCTCCCACTGCTGCACGCCTCCCACTGCTGCACGCCTCCCACTGCTGCACGCGCACAATGCTACACGAAACACTGCTGCACGGCACACACTGTTGCACGGCACACACTGTTGCACACCGCACACTGTTGCACGCCGCACACTGCTGCACACTGCTGCACGCAGCACACTGCTGCATGCCGCACACTGCTGCACGCCACTGCACGCCACAGTGCTGCATGCCTCACACTGCTGCACGCCTCACTGCTGCACGCCTCCCACTGCTGCATGCCTCCCACTGCTGCACGCCTCCCACTGCTGCACGCCGCACAATGCTACACGAAACACTGCTGCACGCCGCACACTGCTGCACGCCGCACACTGCTGCACGCCGCACACTGCTGCACACTGCTGCACGCCGCACACTGCTGCATGCCGCTGCACGCCACACAATGCTGCATGCCTCACACTGCTGCATGCCTCACACTGCTGCACGCCTCACTGCTGCACGCCTCACTGCTGCACACCTCACTGCTGCACGCCTCACACTGCTGCACGCCTCACACTGCTGCATGCCTTACACTGCTGCACGCCTCACACTGCTGCACGCCTCACACTGCTGCACGCCATACTGTTGCACGCCTCACACTGCTGCACGCCTCACTGCTGCATGCCTCACACTGCTACACAAAACACTGCTGCACACCTCACACTGCTGCACACCTCACACTGCTGCACGCCACACACTGCTGCACGCCGCACACTGCTGCACGCCGCACACTGCTGCATGCCTCACACTGCTGCACACCTCACACTGCTGCACGCCACACACTGCTGCACGCCACACACTGCTGCACGCCACACACTGCTGCACGCCGCACAATGCTACACGAAAAACACTGCTGCGCGCCACACACTGCTGCATGGCACACACTGCTGCACACTGCTGCATTACTCCCTGCTGCATGTTGCACGACACTGCTGCACGCCTCACACTGCTGCACGCCTCACACTGCTGCACGCCTCACACTGCTGCACGCCGCACACTGCTGCACGCCGCACACTGCTGCACGCCGCACACTGCTGCACGCCTCACACTGCTGCACGCCGCACACTACTGCACGAAACACTGCTGCACGCCACACACTGCTGCACGACACTGCTGCACACTGCTGCATGACACTGCTGCACACTGCTGCACGACACTGCTGAACACTGCTGCACGACACTGCTGCACACTGCTGCACAACACTGCTGCATGCTGCCCGACACTGCTGCATGCTGCCCGACACTGCTGCATGCTGCCCGACACTGCCGCATGCTGCACGACACTGCTGCACGCCGCACACTGCTGCACACCGCTGCACGCCACACAGTGCTGCACGCCTCACACTGCTGCACGCCTCACACTGCTGCACGCCTCACACTGCTGCACGCCATACTGTTGCACGCCTCACACTGCTGCATGCCTCACACTGCTACACAAAACACTGCTGCACGCCTCACACTGCTGCACGCCGCACACTGCTGCACGCCGCACAATGCTACACGAAAAACACTGCTGCACGCCACACACTGCTGCATGGCACACACTGCTGCATTACTCACTGCTGCATGTTGCACGACACTGCTGCACGCCTCACACTGCTGCACGCCTCACACTACTGCACGCCTCACACTGCTGCACGCCGCACACTACTGCACGAAACAATGCTGCACGCCACACACTGCTGCACGAAACACTGCTGCATGCCACACACTGCTGCACACTGCTGCACGACACTGCTGCACACTGCTGCATGACACTGCTGCACACTGCTGCACGACACTGCTGCACACTGCTGCACGACACTGCTGCATGCTGCACGACACTGCTGCATGCTGCCCGACACTGCTGCATGCTGCCCGACACTGCTGCATGCTGCACGACACTGCTGCACGCCGCACACTGCTGCACACCGCTGCACACCTCACACTGCTACACGCCTCACTGCTGCACGCCTCACACTGCTGCACGCCTCCCACTGCTGCACGCCTCCCACTGCTGCACGCCTCCCACTGCTGCACGCCTCCCACTGCTGCACGCGCACAATGCTACACGAAACACTGCTGCACGGCACACACTGTTGCACACCGCACACTGTTGCACGCTGCACACTGCTGCACGCCGCACACTGCTGCACGCCGCTGCACGCCACAGTGCTGCATGCCTCACACTGCTGCACGCCTCACTGCTGCACGCCTCCCACTGCTGCATGCCTCCCACTGCTGCACGCCTCCCACTGCTGCACGCCGCACAATGCTACACGAAACACTGCTGCACGGCACACACTGTTGCACGCCGCACACTGCTGCACACTGCTGCACGCAGCACCCTGCTGCACGCCGCACACTGCTGCACGCCGCTGCATGCCACACAGTGCTGCATGCCTCACACTGCTGCACACCTCACTGCTGCACGCCTCACACTGCTGCATGCCTCACACTGCTGCACGCCTCACACTGCTGCACGCCTCACACTGCTGCACGCCTCACACTGCTGCACGCCTCACACTGCTGCACGCCTCACACTGCTGCACGCCTCACACTGCTGCACGCCTCACACTGCTGCACGCCGCACACTGCTGCACGCCACACACTGCTGCACGCCACACACTGCTGCACGCCACACACTGCTGCACGCCGCACAATGCTACACGAAAAACACTGCTGCGCGCCACACACTGCTGCATGGCACACACTGCTGCACACTGCTGCATTACTCACTGCTGCATGTTGCACGACACTGCTGCACGCCTCACACTGCTGCACGCCTCACACTGCTGCACGCCTCACACTGCTGCACGCCTCACACTGCTGCACGCCGCACACTGCTGCACGCCTCCCACTGCTGCACGCCTCCCACTGCTGCACGCCTCCCACTGCTGCACGCCTCCCACTGCTGCACGCCTCCCACTGCTGCACGCGCACAATGCTACACGAAACACTGCTGCACGGCACACACTGTTGCACGGCACACACTGTTGCACACCGCACACTGTTGCACGCCGCACACTGCTGCACACTGCTGCACGCAGCACACTGCTGCATGCCGCACACTGCTGCACGCCACTGCACGCCACAGTGCTGCATGCCTCACACTGCTGCACGCCTCACTGCTGCACGCCTCCCACTGCTGCATGCCTCCCACTGCTGCACGCCTCCCACTGCTGCACGCCGCACAATGCTACACGAAACACTGCTGCACGCCGCACACTGCTGCACGCCGCACACTGCTGCACGCCGCACACTGCTGCACACTGCTGCACGCCGCACACTGCTGCACGCCGCTGCACGCCACACAATGCTGCATGCCTCACACTGCTGCATGCCTCACACTGCTGCACGCCTCACTGCTGCACGCCTCACTGCTGCACACCTCACTGCTGCACGCCTCACACTGCTGCATGCCTCACACTGCTGCATGCCTTACACTGCTGCACGCCTCACACTGCTGCACGCCTCACACTGCTGCACGCCATACTGTTGCACGCCTCACACTGCTGCACGCCTTGTGGAAATGTGGATTTTCCTGATCAGTTATGTCCCCTATCTTGGACCCCAACGGTTCTATATGCATGTTACAAGTACATGTATGTTCCCTCCAGTTCCAGTTTCTAAGACGCAAACATATGTGTGTCTACCGTCGACATGTTCTCTGTCAGATCCGCCATCAATGGGCTGGATATTCGATTCCTAAGTATAAAAGACCACCGACTTTATATGGCTAAGTTACTCCATTTTTACAGTTCAGGCAAGTAGGCCCGATTCTGTCCTCAAAGCCTTTCCCTGCTCTCTGTCTCTGACAGCTTCAGCTTGAGCTCGCATCTGTATCCATGAACTTTGTCCTACTCCCTGTGCAGCTAACGGTGCCTACCTCGGCCAGTTTTCGCCTGCCTGCCAAGAAGTTGTATTTCACCTTCGAATTATCTATTTTGCTCTTCAGCCGATGCATTCCTGTCTAGTGATTTAGGTAAACATTTCCCTTAGCTCACAAGCAAGGACTCAGCCTTTCCGTCCTCCTGCAAGTGATTCATAGCCCTGCTGCCATGGAAAGTTTTCTATCCCTCGCATCTCATATAGACACTTAGACGTTTGTGCACGCACACAGTCAGTATAGACTAGATTCTGTCCGAGAGTCCTTCCTCGTGGATAACATAGTTCTTTAAACATAGGATGTTAGATATGATTTGGGATTAGGTTGACTTGACCCCCCAGACTTCTCGTCTCCACATGTAGAGCTAAATGTCAAGTCCCCTTCACCCCTAGTTGCACGTCTATCACACGTCATGCTGCTACGCGCGCATCTATGCCAAGTATTATCTTATAGATCCACCTATGTCTGATAATCCTAACCAATCATGTTTCTTTTACTCCTTATTACGCCTAGTTTCGATTACGTACCTGTCATGTCACTCTTCTTATCAAATGTTACGCCTTCTACATTCATTTCATTGTAATGTACTTATTATAAAAATGCATGTCTGTCAATAAAGTATTGTACTTCACTTCCTGAACCCTCGTGGTGACGGAACCTGAAGGCCGCGACTCGAGTCGGCCATTTTGAATGGAATAAAGCCCATTTAGAAAACCTCTTATACCACGGATTCTGCCTCTTGTTATTTTGAGCTATTTTACTTTATTTTAAGATTCCGTATGAAATTCAGTCCGGTAAAGAAGATTTTATTTACCACATAATGGCGCCCGAACAGGGACACTTTCTCATCTCACGCGCCGGCGGTGCGTTGCAGGCCCGGTCTCCTGCCACAGCTGGACGGACCATAAACGCGTACCAGCAGGATTTCCTGTAAGCTCCCTCCGGTCAAAGCGGGGGCGACTGAGGCTGCGATCAACCCAGACGAGGCGGTGAGAAGTGCGAAGTATCCCGACCAGAGCCTAGCTGAGAGAGCAAGATCCGAGGTATACAGAGGCCCACCAGGTCTTTCGAAATCCCGATGTCCAGAGGGTCCGCTGTCCGCAGTTATCGAGTCCTGTCCATTCTCTGAGGCCTTCCGTTTCAAGGAGCTACTCGGTGAGTACCATCGCCGGGGAGGCGTGTTGACGCGCACATAGGTTGTGCCGGTCAAGACGGATTTGGGTACACAAATCCGGTCTGCACTGTTTAGCAGTGTATATGTACTGTTTAGCAGTATATCAAGTATTCCGAAGAATTCAGTTATTGTCAAGAATTCAGCGTGGTGATTAGTTAGGCAGACTGTCATCATTGTCGATCATTGTTACAATGTTTAATGTTTAATGTTTAAAGTGTTCAAAATATTGTAGTATGAATGACTGTTCATTGTTCACTGTTCATTTATTGTGTTTTTTCGTATTAAGAAAATTCAAGAGTAAGTATCAGATCAGTTGTAAATATGCCGCTCTTCTCGAAGTTAAGACAGATTACTACCAGAAAAGGGGTGCTTGAAGAAGCAGTTCCTATTCCTCCTAGGGACACTCCAGGGCATTTTATGTACCATAAACATGGCTTAGATGCCATATTGTTTCTTGATCTATGGGTAGATTATACCAAGGGATTGCCGGAAAGTCAAAGGTGGCCCGTAGCGGGAACCTGGGATGCAGAATGCATCATGAAAGTGGAGGAAGAGTTATGGAAAAGAAAGGTCAGACAGTCACAGAAAGACGCTGTTGAGTTATGGCGTAAAGAATCTCATAGACGAACAGAAAAAGCACGTAGACAAGAAGAGAGGAGTAAAGAAAGTTCAAATAAAGTTCAAGAAAATCTATTAATTAAGGAAGGTATCCGAGTGAAATCAGAACAAGTGAATAGACAAAGAAATGCTCTTATGAATGGTATGTATCCCCTTCTAGCCGAAGGACTACCTAAAGCTGTTACAGAAATACCAAAAGACTTGCCACCCCCATTATTTCCAATTAAGGTACATCCAAAGGGGCTTCCCAGAACCGCAGAAGATGTTTTTCTTTCCTCATATCTAGATGACGCAGCTCCCGAGTATGCTAACGCCACACCACATAGACCGTCTGGCGGAGGGGTTCAACGTCAGGATCAGGTATCTGTCCCCGTGCAACAGCAAGTCCCGACACAAGCTTCGGCAAGCACATCTGTTTCCGCATCTGTCTCCGCAGTCGACTCTACAGGGGTATCGACACCCATAGTTGCTGTGTCACGTTCAACGAACCCATTCACACCCGACGCCCCAGATGGGGCCACGGGAGGGGCTAGCAATACCTTCACACCACCTAGAATAAATAAACTTGTCTTTCAAGAGTCAGCACATTCACGTACACCTAAATTCGTAAGTGAACGTACGCTTAAGGAACTCCTTGTAAATTGTAGATATGACCCGGTGGTTGGTAAAGAGGACGAAATGGTCCTGGCATCATTACGTATCAGGCGAGCCGCAGAGTATTTAGCGAGGTTACCAGGGATGACTACGCATCTGGATAACATATATCATTTTGTTCAAACAGGACGAGATCCAGGATGTATTAACAGAGCTATGGAATTCCAGAAAGTAGAGATACAGGGGGAACTGTTACGTTTCCTCATAAACTGTGTAATCAGAAATCAAGATCGTCCGGGGGTAGACCCGAATGCAATGCTTATTCTTACAAGATGGAGTCAGAATATATCAGAAGGGAGGCACGATAAGCAAAATTGTATAATAGCCATGTGCCGAAAAATACGTAAAGAAATAGAGCGTATTCATGAAGAAAGATTGGGAACAGACGAGTTTGAGCAAGATGAAGTGTCCGAATCAGAGAATTCCGCAAGACAGTCTGAGACCATAGCCTATGTAGGCAGAGGGAGATCCTGTGAAAATACTAGATGTTTTTCTGATCCCATACACTCTGTATGTCCAAATAATAGCAGAACGTATCCGACGCCTGTAATAAATCTGAAATCTCCTGAACATTCGTTTCAAGCCGCAGATAAGATACTACGAGAACGAAGGGGTTACCACCTCCTCGATTCTATGGATGAGCAAGAATTAGCCAGATCAGCCGTTCACTGGATTGACAGTCCTGAAAAATACGGTGATGAGACCGTAGCACACACGTTTTTTAATCTCAGTACAGATGAACAACGCTTAGCTGGAATCTATATGATTCAGCAACTCCTCATATTATATAAGAGCCAACATGCTGACCCCGGTCCTTTACCTGATATATTAACGGAACTACTCACGAACAGATGGAGAGGTTCTAGTAACAAGCTAATTAAAGAGATATTAGTGTCACGTAAACAGTATGTCCTTTTTGTAAATCCAGATTCTCTCTCCCTGCCCCGCAGAGAAAGAGCACCGTACTATATGGATAGACAAAATCCTTTACGAGAAGTGCACCCAATAAAAGGCGAAGACAATGAGTTTCACCGTGTATTTGTTTACACACCCATATCAAAAATGGAATTATTAGAAATGAAGAAAGTAGTACCTAGTCACGACAAGGACCCAGCAGGTTTCCACCGAGAAATTAAAGACATGTTACTGATGGGAGAGTACACCTTTCCTGATATTATGACGATATTAAAGGTGCTCTTGCCTGCTGGCATTTATGAAAAACTGAAAGAAAAAGAGTGGGAAGTAGGAGATCAAAAGATAGACTGGACAGCATTAGCAGAGGAAGAAAAGGGCCGAACTGCAGGTTCGGGGCTCGGGGATAAAGTTAAACTGTTACCAGGTTTACTAGTACAGGTACTGCCACGTTTATTAACTACAAAAAAGGAAGATTGGGGTGCAATCACAGCCTGCAAACAAAAGCAAGATGAAGACACAAGCGATTATTATGCTCGATTTGAAAAATGTTTTGGTATAAATAGTGGTATAAAAGCAAGTAGTGACTCATATCCACATTTATTTGTGACAAAATTGGTGGAAAATGCATTGCCTCCAGTGAAGAATAGAATATTGAAATTCGAGAGTACCTGGCAAAGTAACACTCCGTCGCAAATGCTACAAATGTTACAGTATCATCACAATAGAATTAGGGATGAACAAGAACATGAGCATAGACGCATGAAGGATACAAAAATGAAAATGCTAGTTTCTCAGACAGTACCAGCAGATGGTCACAAAAAGGGTGTGACACATTCTGGTGATTCTGCAGTTCCTGTAAAAGGAACCTGCAATTACTGTAAACAACTAGGCCATTATGTACATGATTGTCCAGTCCTGAAACGTAATATAGCTACAGGTATTGCAAAAGAGAGACCACGATTAGTTAGACAAGATCAGAATGAACAAGGAGCTATGCAGCATGGACAGTCCATGCCAGTTCAGCAACAGGCAATGCCAGCCTCACAGCAACCCATACAGTTTGTGCCAGCTGCACCACCGTTGCCTGCTACTGCCACACAAACAACGACACGACAAATGTATCAGACTGCACAGTATGAATACCCTGAATATCAGCATTACGCATGAACCAGCCTAGAGAGGGAAGTTGACTTACCGCTCATCGAGATTCCTGTAGATCAAGAAGGACCTTATGTACATAGTGAATTATTAGGTCAAAATAGAAAATTCTTACTCGATACAGGGGCAAGTCGAACAACCATAAAACGTAGTGAAGTTCCAGGGGCACCCCTCTCAGGCTCTCAAAATGTTTCCCTTGGTTTTTCAGGAAAACCTATTGTTAATGAAGTATCACAGCCTCTACCACTTACGATAGGACCTTTGACACGAACTACAGATTTATTGCTTACTAAATCATGCCCAGAAAATCTGTTAGGAATTAAAACTCTGAAAGCACTAGGAGCCATAATATGTTGTTCTCCGGAAGGAGTAAGGTTGTTTTTACGTGATTTTAAAGGTCACTATGTGTCCAGAGACATGGATCCCCGACTACAGACTTTACCAGTACATCTATGGGCACAAGGCCCTACGGATGTTGGCTGCATGAACATTACACCCTATCGAGTTACATTGAAAGCAGGAGTGGTACTACCACGAATGCGACAATACAAGTTACCGCATGATGCTGTAGTGGCTTTGCTGAAAATAATTGATGAGCTGATTGCCCAGGGAGTAGTTATAGAAACAGACTCCAATATATGTAATTCACCGATAATTCCGATTCTTAAACGAACTGACCCTACTGCCCCACCAGTATACCGATTGGTCATTGATTTGCGTGAACTAAACAAATGCATTGTACCACAATTCCCTGTGGTCCCTGATATATCATCATTGTTGACAGCAATTGATTCCGAAGCAACATTCTTTACTGTAATCGATCTCAAGAATGCCTTCTTTAGCGTCCCAATAGATCCGGAAAGCCAATACTTGTTCGGATTCAGTTTAAATGGGCGCAGCTTTAAATTCTCACGCGCTCCCCAAGGATTCACAGAAAGCCCCAGCATCTACAGCCAAGCACTGAAACGAGAACTTGACAGTATCCGCATGCCAGTCAATACTGCACTGCTTCAATATGTCGATGATCTACTGATCACCGCGAGAAGCGAGTCAGAATGTGAAAAGGCTTCTCTGACAGTTTTACATTTTCTAGCCAACAAGGGGCACAAGGTGTCTCCTTCTAAGCTGCAATTCTGTGTCCAGCGAGTTATTTATCTTGGTCACTCGCTGTCCAAGGAGGGAAGGCAGCTTACACCAGATCGCATCCAGTTAATTGCTAACATGTCAATACCCCAGACACAAAAGGAGGTGCGGGCTTTCATAGGCCTCACTTCATATTGTAGGCAGTGGATCCCTCAGTACGCATTTCTAGCAAAACCACTCATTCAGTTAACCACACAGGAGGCAGCCACATCGACTGTTCTCCCTTGGACTCAGGAACATACACAAGCTTTTGAAAGCGTAAAGGAAGCTTTATGTCAAGCACCTGTTTTAGCAACGCCATGTTATAGCAAACATTTTACACTCTTTGTTACAGAACGCGAAGGTACTGCCTTGTCAGTACTCACTCAGGATCAAGCAGGATCACGCAAGCCATGTGCTTATTTTTCCAGTACATTAGATCCCGTAGCTCAGGCTTTGCCTGCATGCCTGAAATCAGTGGCAGCGACAGCCTTAGCTATCAGACAAAGCGATGCCATAGTATTAGGACACCCATTGACAGTACAAGTACCACATGCAGTAGAGGTTCTTGTGAACCGAACACAAACACAACACTTGACCATAGCAAGACTTACCGGTTATGAACTGACATTGTTTCAACCACACATAGAGATCCGACGGTGTAATACATTGAATCCTGCTACACTATTACCTGTAATTGGAACAGACCCACTAGCTCATGATTGTGTTGAAATCATTGAAATAAAGACGAAACCTAGACAAGACTTGACAGACGTTCCATTGTTAGATCCAGACCTGA
Organism: Triturus cristatus; assembly: GCF_964204655.1. Classification (NCBI taxonomy): domain Eukaryota; kingdom Metazoa; phylum Chordata; class Amphibia; order Caudata; family Salamandridae; genus Triturus; species Triturus cristatus. Next base: position 181,258,639 of record NC_140586.1, on the reverse strand, counting down.
CGTTGTATGTAGACGGATCGTGCATGAGAGCAAGTACAGGAGATTTAGTGGCCGCGTATGCAGTCACAACAGACACTGAAGTTATTGAGACAAATTGTATAGATACTTTGTCAGCCCAAGCAGCAGAACTTATTGCTCTAACACAAGCCTGTATTCAAGCCACAAATAAGAAAGTTAATGTATACACTGACTCACGTTATGCATTCGGAGTTGTACACGACTTCGGCGTGCTGTGGCGAGAGAGAGGTTATTTAACCTCCCATGGTGCCCACATTCAGCACGGACCCCTCATTCATGCTTTGTTAGACGCAGTACATCTACCCACTGCTATATCGATTATGAAATGTAAAGCTCACACGAAGGTTACTGATACCATTTCTCAAGGCAATGATTTAGCTGACAAAACAGCTAAACAGACTGCTCAGAATCGCACATTAGACATGACAAAGCCAATAGTTCAGACACCAACACAGTGTATGACAATTAAGGACCCCGCACTTGACGTAATTGACATACAGACACATGCCACAGCAGAAGAAATAAAGAAGTGGACTGAACTAGGAGGGATCCAGACAGATCAAGGATGGATGACGAAGGAGAAATCTGTATGGTTTCTCCCTGATTCCATGGTTCAAGCCATTATAGCTACAGTTCACAGTCCAGCACATTTAGGAGAGAAGGCTATGCTAGACAGCATTCAGCACATTTGGTTCAATAAACATTTACGAGCAGCAGCTAAACAAAAAGTTCGTACCTGTATGATATGTTGTCAGTTTAATCCAGGAAAGAGTGTTCCCGTAGAGCAGGGTGGATTTCAGCCTCCTGACCATCCTTTTGAAGTCCTCCAGATGGATTATATTCAGATGGAACGTTGTCGAGGATTCAAATATGTTCTCGTAGTTGTCTGCGCTCTCTCCCGTTGGACAGAGGCGTATCCCGTATCAGATTACACTGCCCCGACTACTGCCAAGCAGCTAATTAGAGAATTCTTCCCACGGTACGGTTTACCACGTGTTGTATATTCAGATAACGGTCAACCTTTCTCATCCGAATTAATGAAACATGTCTCACTCTTGTTGGGATATCAGTGGAAATTCCACTGTGTCCGACACCCCGAGGCAGCAGGTCTCGTGGAACGACATAATTAACTTTTAAAAATCAGATTGTCTAAAATATGTCAGGAAAAGGGTGTGGACTGGATAGTAGCCTTACCAGTTGCGCTATTTTACATAAGGATGGTAGCACACTCTCGAACAGGGCTATCGCCTTATGAGGTGATCTTTGGTAGGCCACCGAATATGTGGGGGACGCCTATACCCCGTAAAATAACTGATGTTGACTGTAATATGCTGACAGATTACCTGGCTTCCTTGATGTCTGCACTACAATGTTGCCGTTCACAGGTAGTCGCAGCTTTTCCTGACAACACCGAGGTGAAACCTCATGACGTAATTCCCGGCGATTATGTTCTCGTCAGGAATTTTGATCGGAAAACCCAACTGGAACCAAGGTGGAGGCTTCCTAAGTTGGTCCTGCTGACGACCAGAACAGCTGTGAAGATCGAAGGGAGAAAAGGCTGGGTGCATTCCAGCCATATCAAGAAATTTCATGGACTTCCTCCTGACACAAACAGTACTCCCCGTGTGTCTTCCCCCATTGACTCAAAGCTACCTTTGGCTGAGGCCAGTAGCACCGAACTCTATAAACAGAAACTCAGGTCCAGATCTAAACTGTCGGACGATTTGATTGTTTAAGTCCTCTCCAAGGTGAAGCGGTTGAATCTGTCCCGACATGTATCCCTTAGGTCTGAATCATGTAGAGTCCAGAATCATAATGAAACGACATGCTTATTGTAAATAACTGCGTAGCCACTGTATTGTGACTTTATTAATTTTGTTTTTCTTGAGTTTTTTTATAGTTACTGCAAGTATATTGTTGCATATGTATTATCCTGTATCTAGACGTGCTTTCAATATAACTGGAGAACATTCTTTTAGTGACCTACCCCCACATGAGTTGTCCTATAGACTTGCGCTGCGCAACAACACCTTCATTAGTATGTTACATCATTCCCATCAGACTAGTAATGCCACCAATTGTTGGGTGTGTGGCCGACTTCCCCCCTATCAGAATAACAAAGGAGTTCTGCCTTTCTTTCCACATCCGTTCACACACAATGGCTCCTGTGGAGCATGGTTTAGTTTATTAAATTCCATAGACCCAGACACAGCAGTTTATCAACAACATTGGATATGGGGAAATCTGAATCTAGTTTTATTCAAAGTCTGTCACCCTAATGAGGAGGGTCACCCCAGTAGAACAGGAACTGATTTAGAAAATGAAGTGTATAAATTAGGTAATTTTACGCCTAATCTTATGATTTTGAATGTCAAATCCGAAGTTGAACTAATTCTGCCCACTATGTCAGTATTTCCAGTTAAGGGTGAATTATGTGTGAGAAAAGTTGGTTCCATACATATGGGCCATAGTAAATGTGTTACTACAGTAGAATATAGTGATCAAGGTAAATCTTCATTTAGAGCTTCTCGCCATTCTTATTTCATATGTGGCCAGACGGCATATATGCGTCTGCCTCTAGATTGGGATGGTACGTGTTACATAGCATTCCTTTTGCCACCTGTTTTCCTAGCTCCCCCTGATTATTATCGAAATGTTCATTTAGTACACAATAGAGAGCGAAGAGATCTCCCAGTTGTCGATTATACTGAGACAGCATGGGACAAATATGTAGACTTCAATAAAGGTATCTTTCCCTATATAGGTACTATATCAAATAGTAAGCTGATACGCAGACTCACCAAGACTCTTGAAGCTGTAGTAAACGAGACTATAGCCGCCCTAGGCAATCTGACAGAGGAACAATCAGCGATGAGAATTGTTGTTCTCCAGAATCGTCTTGTCCTTGACGTCATCCTGGCCGATAGGGGCGGAGCTTGCAGGGTCATCGGATCCAGCTGCTGCATATTCATACCAGAAAATTCGCCATCTGTATATAAAGCTATAACTCGCCTTCATAAGATTGTAAGCCAGATACACGAGAATCCAGGCGCCTGGACTTGGTCCGGTTGGTTTTGGAGTGTATTATCTACCTTTGGATGGAGGGTCCTATCCTTCCTAGGTATTGGCCTTCTCATACTATTCAGTTGCTGTCTATGTCTACAATGTGGACCAGCGATCTGTGGTCTGTGTGCCACATCGTGTATTCCACCACCAAGATTTCATTCAAGATCACGGAAGAAGAAAGAAGAACAAATGATGCTATATGAACAGATCAATGGAATGATGAAGATTGATGTCTCTTGAAGGGCAAGAAGGGGACAAGGAGGGAATGTGGAAATGTGGATTTTCCTGATCAGTTATGTCCCCTATCTTGGACCCCAACGGTTCTATATGCATGTTACAAGTACATGTATGTTCCCTCCAGTTCCAGTTTCTAAGACGCAAACATATGTGTGTCTACCGTCGACATGTTCTCTGTCAGATCCGCCATCAATGGGCTGGATATTCGATTCCTAAGTATAAAAGACCACCGACTTTATATGGCTAAGTTACTCCATTTTTACAGTTCAGGCAAGTAGGCCCGATTCTGTCCTCAAAGCCTTTCCCTGCTCTCTGTCTCTGACAGCTTCAGCTTGAGCTCGCATCTGTATCCATGAACTTTGTCCTACTCCCTGTGCAGCTAACGGTGCCTACCTCGGCCAGTTTTCGCCTGCCTGCCAAGAAGTTGTATTTCACCTTCGAATTATCTATTTTGCTCTTCAGCCGATGCATTCCTGTCTAGTGATTTAGGTAAACATTTCCCTTAGCTCACAAGCAAGGACTCAGCCTTTCCGTCCTCCTGCAAGTGATTCATAGCCCTGCTGCCATGGAAAGTTTTCTATCCCTCGCATCTCATATAGACACTTAGACGTTTGTGCACGCACACAGTCAGTATAGACTAGATTCTGTCCGAGAGTCCTTCCTCGTGGATAACATAGTTCTTTAAACATAGGATGTTAGATATGATTTGGGATTAGGTTGACTTGACCCCCCAGACTTCTCGTCTCCACATGTAGAGCTAAATGTCAAGTCCCCTTCACCCCTAGTTGCACGTCTATCACACGTCATGCTGCTGCGCGCGCATCTATGCCAAGTATTATCTTATAGATCCACCTATGTCTGATAATCCTAACCAATCATGTTTCTTTTACTCCTTATTACGCCTAGTTTCGATTACGTACCTGTCATGTCACTCTTCTTATCAAATGTTACGCCTTCTACATTCATTTCATTGTAATGTACTTATTATAAAAATGCATGTCTGTCAATAAAGTATTGTACTTCACTTCCTGAACCCTCGTGGTGACGGAACCTGAAGGCCGCGACTCGAGTCGGCCATTTTGAATGGAATAAAGCCCATTTAGAAAACCTCTTATACCACGGATTCTGCCTCTTGTTATTTTGAGCTATTTTACTTTATTTTAAGATTCCGTATGAAATTCAGTCCGGTAAAGAAGATTTTATTTACCACAGCCTCACTGCTGCATGCCTCACACTGCTACACAAAACACTGCTGCACACCTCACACTGCTGCACACCTCACACTGCTGCACGCCACACACTGCTGCACGCCGCACACTGCTGCACGCCGCACACTGCTGCATGCCTCACACTGCTGCACACCTCACACTGCTGCACGCCACACACTGCTGCACGCCACACACTGCTGCACGCCACACACTGCTGCACGCCGCACAATGCTACACGAAAAACACTGCTGCGCGCCACACACTGCTGCATGGCACACACTGCTGCACACTGCTGCATTACTCCCTGCTGCATGTTGCACGACACTGCTGCACGCCTCACACTGCTGCACGCCTCACACTGCTGCACGCCTCACACTGCTGCACGCCGCACACTGCTGCACGCCGCACACTGCTGCACGCCGCACACTGCTGCACGCCTCACACTGCTGCACGCCGCACACTACTGCACGAAACACTGCTGCACGCCACACACTGCTGCACGACACTGCTGCACACTGCTGCACGACACTGCTGCACACTGCTGCACGACACTGCTGAACACTGCTGCACGACACTGCTGCACACTGCTGCATGCTGCACGACACTGCTGCATGCTGCACGACACTGCTGCATGCTGCACGACACTGCTGCATGCTGCACGACACTGCTGCACACCGCACACTGCTGCACGCCGCTGCACGCCACACAGTGCTGCATGCCTCACACTGCTACACGAAACACTGCTGCACGCCGCAAACTGCTGTACTCCACACACTGCTGCACTCCACACACTGCTGCACGCCACACACTGCTGCACGCTGCACACTGCTGCACGCCGCACAATGCTACACGAAAAACACTGCTGCGCGCCACACACTGCTGCATGGCACACACTGCTGCACACTGCTGCATTACTCACTGCTGCATGTTGCACGACACTGCTGCACGCCTCACACTGCTGCACGCCTCACACTGCTGCACGCCTCACACTGCTGCACGCCGCACACTGCTGCACGCCGCACACTGCTGCACGCCGCACACTGCTGCACGCCTCACACTGCTGCACGCCGCACACTACTGCACGAAACACTGCTGCACGCCACACACTGCTGCACGACACTGCTGCACACTGCTGCACGACACTGCTGCACACTGCTGCACGACACTGCTGCACACTGCTGCACGACACTGCTGCACACTGCTGCATGCTGCACGACACTGCTGCATGCTGCACGACACTGCTGCATGCTGCACGACACTGCTGCATGCTGCACGACACTGCTGCACACCGCACACTGCTGCACGCCGCTGCACGCCACACAGTGCTGCATGCCTCACACTGCTACACGAAACACTGCTGCACGCCGCACACTGCTGTACTCCACACACTGCTGCACTCCACACACTGCTGCACGCCGCACACTGCTGTACTCCACACACTGCTGCACTCCACACACTGCTTTTAGGCGAGTTTATGCTACTGACATTGTAAATGACAATGCCTTTTATTTGTTTTAAAACCAAAACATAAATAAAAGGCATTGTAATTTTGCAATGCCAATAGCTCAAACTCTTATAAATGCGAGACCTATTGCATTGCAAATGCTTGTTGTTTTCAAGGCATCAGCTTGGTTCTCTCCCTAGGGTAGGGAGGATACCAAAATCATCACCTCTCTCACTGCTTGCTAATTTTTCATTTTCACTTTTTTGAAATGACTATATGCTTTTTAGTATATAAAGACAGCGATACTTATTTAATCATAACTTGCACTGTGCAAGATGCATTTGCAACTATTGCACAGTGCAGACAAGCACACAATGCCAACAGCTACGCATGTAGATGAGCGTAGTGCAAAGTGTACTTTGCGTAGCTACGTGTAGTGCTACTACGCAAACTACGCCCAGGGTTAGCTAATACTCACCCCCAATTTGCTGCTTTTGGCTTCTGAACTGTCCATAAAGGCCTGGGTGCACCACCTCCAGTATGTGGACCTTTAAGGGAGTCAAACCCTGATGGGTGCTCCTGCCGCTCTTGGAGACCATCCCCAGCTGGATTTTGGCAATCCTGCATGACCAGCACCGGAGGTCATCCCATCTCTTGCGGCAGGGGGGACTGCATTTATTGGAGACCCCCATGGTTCTCACCTTCCGGGCGATGACTTTTCATATCCCCTTCTTCTGATGGGCAGTTGTCTGTATGGATACAAGGATTGTAGAAACAGTTTGTAACTACACATTAGTGGACCTCTGCATGATAATTAAAATATAGATTCGCATCTAGCACACACATAACTATTTGTATAAAACACCAAATGTGTCCATTTCACATTTAAACCATGAGTAATGGTTATAAAGGCCCCCAACTGCACATGTTATGTTGAACTTCTATGCTGGTTGTGACCACACTAACTGAGCCTCAACACTTACATTATATGTCCCAAGGCAATAGTAGATAGAATGTTGATATGAGAGACCATGATAGCCAGTACACCCTTTAGGGAATTTAAAATGGTCCACAACCTGCATGACTGTCCAGGCACCTTTACTGCAATACAATTAAGAAAACATATATAGACTAATGTCAAATTTAAAGGGCTAGTATGTGTGACATTCTGAACCACTTCTCATTGGGAGAGGGTTGAAATGAGGAACTCTCATTTTTTAAATCTAGTGAGTGGGAAGAAGATCCTTTTGTATATGCTGCCGTCAGAGGACACCCCTTTAGGCACATGTGGCACAGTCACAAGGATGGCACCAACTTTACAATTGTTTGTGTAATGTGATTTGGTCTACTTTAGCCAGACATGAGATCTACACCTCTATGTCCCACCAATGGTGTCCAAATATCCTAACAGTACATGTTTAAGATGTGCATTCATTCGGGAGGTGTACTCTAAGATGTTACAAACTATACACCAGTCAACATACCTATGTGACCCGATGGTCAGTCATGATTGGCAGACACACATTTACACTGTGGGTCAATGTACAGGAGTGACAGATGAAGACATTCATCTCAATACCCATCTCCCATCTCAGCTAAGTACCAGAAATTTCTGTTTTCCAGGTCAGCAAAAATACTGGTGCTGTGAACATCAGAGGAGCAACTGGAATTAATTCCCATGAGTATTCTCGCACTACTCCTAACAGTTAGGCTTTGTTCCATGTCAGCTGCTACTGGTTTTCACAAATATTAACCCCAATTTCAACACTACATATAGATTCTTCAGCCTCTTCCCACTCAACATTTGAACATAGGGCTTAGTTGGGCTCAGTAGGTGTCTGTGAGCTGTAGTAACCTCCCAGGCAACTGTTGTGCAAAGTCAGATGTGGGCTTAATGGACATTGGGACACTACAATTGCCTTACATCATATTGCATTGAAAAACAATTAATGTAAACATAAAATATGATGAGATGCTCTAACACACCGATGCACAGACACCATGATGTGTCTCTCCAATACACTGTAGGTACCGGTAAGAAGAATGATGCCTCAAAATATGCGTCTTACAGCCTTTGAGATGACCTGCTTCACACTTCCCAATGACGGCATCCTCTCCACAAAGCCCTGAGGCGCATAGGCCTTTACATGTGTGGCCCCATGTAAGGGTCATGCAATCCATACAATTAGCATGATGTGTACATTCTAATGCACATTGTAGCTAATGTGTACAGAGGGTAAGCAGTCAAGCAGAGTACAATCAGAGTATTTAGCGCTTACCGTTGCCTCCGGTGAGCCATAAAGCCTGCCATAGAAGAGATGGACCTCATTCACAAGGATATCCAGCTCCTCTGGAGTGAAGGGATGGGCCCTCTCCCCTACTACATGTGACATGACTGCTCCCAGAGGACAGCAAAAGCATTAGGTGTTGGGGAGGTGTATCAATCAGCAGCGTCAGATAGCAAGTGACTACTCAAGGTATAAGTAGGCCACATAGGCAGGCTTGGTAAACATGGACACAGACATTGGACCCCAGCGGTAGCATTTTACATTGTAAGCCCATGGCTGTGACGGCTGAGGCTGAACATGATTACTGCATGGTTCAAAACATCCAGTGGTCGTAGAATGAGGCTGTCCCATTGTCGATTGCTGGTATACATATATGCCGTCCCCACTGTAGGCCAAACCATCCCTTGAATGACAGCTGCCACATTTTTCAAAGACAGCCAATGGCTGTGACCAGCGGCCTACAAAGGGCATACCACGCGGTTCAAAACACCCGGCCATCGCTGAATGAGGCTGTCCCATTGGTGATGGCTGGTATATACATATGCGGTCAACACTGTAGGCGGAAACTTCTCTTGAACAATGGCGGCTGCATTTTACTGACAGCCAATGGCTATGACCAGCATCGTACAAACTGTATACCATGCGGCTCAAGACGTTCGACGGTCACAGAAGAGGCCTGTCCCAAAGGGCCTGTTTCTTTTACACATAGGTGAACACATGTCTTGAACTGCTATGTTTACAATAACATTCTTCAGTCTATGGCTTTGCATACCTGCCAAGGTCTAAGGCTGCTTATGTGTGACTTTCTATGCTTGTGCCATGCTAATGTGTGGCATATTTACATCTATTATGTGTGAATCTTTGTGTGACTAATCATGATCCGCCAGTATACGTATTGCACTAGTTTGAAAGGTCTATCAAGTCCAAGCAAACCAATGGTGCCCATTGGAAGCAGACACTGTAAATCAACCTAACTGCCCGAGCTGACATGCCCAGGATTTCACCATTCGTGGATGTGGGGTTCCTCTACCAACACTTTCTTCTGGCCACCCCCAACCTGTGTACCAGTATCATTGATTCCATTTAGGGATATGCTGGGTCCTCCTCCCCACACTGAAACAAACCTTAGAAACAAAACAGAATTCATATCTCATTTGTATCTGCAAGTTTGTGCTTGAGTTGATCAATCAGGGCAATGTATTGTTCTTGCAATGTCTGGATTTTGGTCAGCAAGGATTCTGCTGTTAATTCAGGTGGAGGGTAGGGGGCGTGAAGGGAGAAGGGCGGCCTGGGATCATTCAAAATCTACATTATTTTCCCAAAGTTTAAAGGTGACATCCCATGGTTTGAAGGTGCCATCTGTCTCCCAGCTACCAAAGCCACAGACAGCTGCATGTGAAGCACTTTCTTCACGTTCACAACTGCCAGAGTAGTAGTGCCAGGTTCACATAGCATGTACCAAGGTATTGTGTGAACGTCAACGCCAGGAGAGATACCCGTTTGTGACACTGAGCTTTGAATAAAAGCGGGGTGTTATAAACCCCCAGACTGGACCAGTCTGTAGACTGGTTTGGCCCTGTTGTCAGATGCTCCCAGAGTGCATAGCTTGTTCCCTGTTTACATAGGTTGTTTCAATCCTGTGCGCAAGAGCACAAAGCCTCTAAGGGACATTAACTTTTTATTAATTCAGCACCTGGTGTAGAAGTGGGCCTTAGCCAGGCCTACCAGTGCTAGGGGTTCGCCCTTCTCTGCACGCAAGTCCTCAGGCAAGTAAATAGACGTTGGCATGGAAGCTGAAAGGTTAAAGGAAAGATTTATTTAACCTCATGAGGTGGAACTACATTGACACAACACCCTACGGTAGTGTATGGAGTAGCACAAGGAGTAGAAGAATCATGAGTCTTTTATACCCACACAGGGACTCAAAAGAGGGCGGTACAAGCACACATAGGAGAATTACATACATAGATGGTCATATAGAAATGCACAGTCAGCAGTAAAGGAGGAGCTAGCAGTTGCTGACTCCACTAGAAACAACCTGACAGTTATAGACTAAAAACAGATGTATGGACAGTTACAGATTCCTCTGCTCATGTGCAGAGTAGCAGAGTCTAAGTATAGCCAGTCCTTTAAACAGAGCACAAGGGTAAACAACAGTGAAGAAGGAAACAGCACGTGGTGAGCACATGGCAGACAAAAATGACTGCTGAAAACAAGACGGCTTCAGCTAAATGCTAACACCGATCGCTGTCAATTTTCCACAGACGACCCTTTTAGCATTAGCTGAAGACATTTATGATCTAGGATGGTCCTTGTATACATCTTGTACATCAATTTGCATCATATTGCTAATTTCCTTATCTAATATTTTCTGGGCATTCATTTGTGCAACATAACGTTTAGGTGGTATACAGGCAGTAATACAGGTGGGGCAAAGCATTGGACCACATTGTATACAGAAGCAGCATGTCAATAAAATTATAAATATTACATACAGGACAGTTAATAACTTCCAGCCCCAGGTAGCAAGTAGCGTCCAGAACCAACTGGCGAAAGTCCATGTGCCAGTATCTGGATGAATTTCAGCAGCAATTTTGTGTAGTTTGGAGATCGCATCAAAAACTGAAGGAGAATGATCTGGAATGTAAACACAACAACTACTTCCGATGATGCGACATGCACCACCTCGATCAGCCAAGATTACATCAAGGACCATACGATTTTGAAGCACCACAATCCTTGCAATTTGTAGTTCCTCTGTAATGTTCCCAAGTGCCATGGCTGTCTGGTTGGTAACAGCTTCCACAACACGAGTCAACCGTCTGATTTTCCTGCTGTTTAGAGCAGCACCGACAAAGAAGAACAGTCCCAAATTGAAATCGACATATTGTTGTAATGCAGTATCAGTTTGGTCCACCTCCTCATTGCTTATTGTCCTCTTATATCTGTTCTTAGAGATATCATTGAACAGTCGATAGTCTTTGTGAAATGACGCTGGTGCCAAAAATACAGGAGGTAACATAAAGGACACGTAGCATACTCCGAACCATCCAACAGGAAGATGGTAGTATCCCTTGTTACCGCAGACAAAGTAGGTGTTGACATGAAACTACTATTGTTACGGGGCGCTAGGTGGCGCACAGCGGAATGGCTGCCTTCGGGTGAAGCTCCCGCAGCCCAGCGAAGAAATCCTTAATAATCCTTCCTGAAAGTCGCATTTGATAGCCCACGCGGGCCTGTGTGGGTGGACCAACATCCCCACCGCAGTTGGAGCGCTGTCTCATCCCTGGCGACCCGGAGATATCGGACTGCGAAGCCGCCACAAGTTGTGCCGGCTGTGGAGGACGTCTTGCTGGAGCTGTGTCCGGGAGGCTGCTGCGACGCGAGTCCGGTGCGTCCCACGTGGGTGACAGGCCCCACCTCCGGATCCACGGCTGCGGGCGGCGGCCCTGCGACGTGTCAGCTGGGGGCTCGCTGGGACCCGCGTTAGATCCCCCCGGCCGGGGGCAAGAGGACGGACTGGACTACGGCGTGATGCACAACAGGCGCGGGCGTTGGTGAGTGGCGCGCCCGGCTGAATCCCCGGCTGGGGTCGCCGCCCTCCCTGCCCGCGCCGGATCCTTACTGCGGCGCGGTGCCGTCCCGCTCGTACCGGCCTGCGCGGACCCCCCCCCCGGCTGCTGCCCTACTGCTAGCCCACTGGGGGCGACTACACGACCGCCGGAGGGACAGATCGGAAGAGGTGCGAGGCCCGGAGAGACTGATACCTGCTGCGCTGACTGCTGACCCTCCTGCGCTGGGGCCTTCGAGGTGGTGCCTACGCTGGGGCCCCGACTTGGATCCTCTTTGCCCCCATATACCGGACTCTCTTCTGCTGACGCTCCGCGCGGAGCTCATCCCATTCACTCACGGAGAGTCGCTACTGGCCGTGGAGGTGAGCGGCGTGCTTGTGGGGTCGCGGTTGGCCCCGAGGAGGGCGGCTGGTCCCCAGCGAGATCCTGCGTGGCTGGTGGAGGGGGTTGCACGAGGTGCTGGTGGTTGAGCCAGTGACCTGCTACACGATCTGGCCGATCTCCCTCTTCCCTAGGCTGCCACTCCCCCCCTCCTTGGCCGCTTGCCCCCGGGGCCCACCCGGGCGTCCCCCCTGATCCCGCCGCGGGTGGCCTGGTGGCGCCGCCATGGGGAAGCCGGACAGCCGACAGCCTCGCCTTACTTTTGAGTCCAAGAAGCAGACCAGGCCGCAGACGGAGGCTACTGCGGCGGGGTCGGAGCCGGTGGAGGCCCCGCCGGGGGATGATGTCAAGTCCATCTTGCTGGACATGCGACAAAGTCTTGCGACCATAGTCGACAAAATGGATTCCATGCAATCCCGCATGGACTCGATCGTACATAAGGTTGACAGCCATGGCGAACGCATCACGGAAACGGAGAGACGTATCTCAGACACCGAGGATCGCACAACGGAACTGTCCGCCGCTATGGCGCGCATGGACAAAATCCTCCATGTAATAGCAGCCAAAAACGAAGACTTGGAAGCGCGTAGTCGGAGGAACAATATCCGTATAATTGGCATACCAGAATCGACCCACACGGGCAAGATGGAGGACTATGTGGAGGGTCTCCTGCGCGAGGTGGTGGGCACGGACTCCCTATCCCCCCAGTTCATAGTGGAAAGGGCGCACAGATCTCTGGCCCTGAGGCCACCGCCGGGGGCTCCCCCTCGCCCTATTATAGCACGCCTGTTGAACTTCCGTGACCGAGATGTCGCGCTTCGGACGGCGAGGGAGAAGAAGAGCCTATCCTATGGCGGCAACGCCTTCACCATTTTTCCGGACTTCACCCCGGTGGTTCAGGAGGAGCGAAAGAAATTTGTCCAGGTCAAGCATAAACTACGCGCTGCACAAGTTGACTATGCGCTTCTTTACCCTGCCCGCCTGCGCATCACGCATCAAGGAAAACAAATCTTTTGCACTAAACCCCAACAGGTGGAGGAGTTTTTGAAACGACTCAAGAAACGTGACCAGGACTGCTCCTCACCGCTGGCATCAGACTGATAGGCCTGGAGTGTTGACCTGTCGATTTTGAGACTGAGGCCTGTCGGCTGGTAAGGCGGTGCGAATATCTACTGTCAAGGGACTTGATATAGTGACCCATGGGCCCGGCTTTACTCACTGTGAGGGGCTGATAGCGGGGTGTAGAAACTCTTTTTCTTGCACTAGACTCTCAGGAAATTATCGCCTCGCTGGGCACCCTCTTTGATCATGGGGTGAGCCCGGCCCAAGGGCGGGAAACTCTCTCCTGGATCGAGAGGTTTATTGTGTATTCACCTAGTCTGTCCTCCCAAGGGTATTACCCAATTGACTTTAAGTTTTCATGTTGCTCCACTGTGGCCTTTGCTATGGACGGAGTTCGTTAGGAGGGGGAGGGGGGGGGAGGGGGGCCGTCCAGATAGCATGTTTGGGATGCTGCTGTGGGAGGGGGGGGGGGGGGGGGGGCGTTGGGGATTTGTACTGTTTGTTAAGTTTGTATGGGATGTGGCGCTGCTGGCATGGTCTACTACATACGGGTCGGGGGGTGGCGTTTGTACTATATTGCTGGGTGTGAGTCTTTTGGTCTTCCATGAGTGATCCGCAAACACACAGGGTCTCTACTGGGCAGCTTAACTTTTTATCCTGGAATGTGAGGGGCTTGGGGGACCACAGGAAACGCAGGCACGTCCTAGCATACCTGGACAGGCATCACGTGGGTGTGGCCTTTCTTCAGGAGACGCACTTAGATCCCTCCAGGCCGGTGCTATTTGCCTCGCGCTGGGCGGTGCACCGTACCTTCTCCTCCTACTCCACCTACTCACGTGGGGTGGCCATCCTCATTAGGAAACATACCCCGTTTGTGCACATGGGCGAGCGTATAGACCGGGAGGGCAGGTATTGCATTGTTTGGGGGCGCATGGGCACGGATACGCTCACTTTAGCGTGCTATTATGGTCCTAACACTGATGATCCGTCTTGTCTCCGGGCGCTGTGGGGAGAGATTCTGCGTATCGGTTCCACCCACCTAGTGTGGGGGGGTGATTTTAACATAGCTGTTGACCCCGGGAGTGATAGGTCGAAACCGCACCCACACCACTACTCCCGCTCGCAAGCATATGTGCATGACCTTCTTAGTGAGCGTCATCTATTAGACACGTGGCGCTCTAGGCACCCGGTGACACGGGAGGGCATGCACTGGACTGCCGCGCACTCCACGTGGGCGAGACTGGACTATATCCTGGTTTCACCGGGGCTTGCCCCCGCGATAGGCTGGGTAAAACACCTCGCTCGCACGTACTCCGATCACGCCCCGGTCCTGCTGAACTTTGTCATGACTGACCTCGCCGGGTCTCCAATGGCGTGGGGACTGCAGCCCACTGCCCTGCTGGATGACGTCTTCAGATCAGAAATAGCGCAGGAAATTGAGAGCTTCTTCCAGCGCAACGGTGGCACGGTGGATAGTGTTGCCGTGGTGTGGGAGGCCTTTAAAGTCACGATTAGAGGACTGTGCATCTCTAAGGGGGTGGGGGTCCTCAAGGTTTTACGTAGCACCCTTTGTAAACTTGAAACTGACTTGAAAGACTTGGAGAGTGCCCCCACGTTTCATACTGATGCTGGGGCTCAAGCCCGCTTTCGGGAACTGCTGACAGAATATAAAGACACAGCGGACAGAGAGGTCCGATTCAGGGGGAAACACTTTCAAGCTCGTAGATACGGGGAGGGGGAGCGCCCGGGTAAATACCTCGCTTGGGCAATCCGACCGCCCCGCTTTAACAACCAAATCCTCGAGATTCAGGATGGATCGGGAGAGCTCCACAGAGACACCCGGTCTATTATGCAAACATTCGTCACTCATTATACTGACCTGTACTCCTCCGCTCACACGGCACCGCCGGAGCTGGCTCCCTATTTAGGGGAGACCACATTGGGATGGCTATCTGATAAGCAGAGGAAGTTCCTCATGGCACCGCTCGGGATTGACGAAATTCGTGAGGCCATCATGCAAATGGCCTCGGGGAAAGCCCCTGGCCTCGACGGGCTCCCGATCGAGTTTTATAAGTCATACATAGATATCCTTGCCCCGATCTTGAAAGAGGTGTTTGAGGAGGCCCACACGCTGGGAAAGCTCCCCCCTACCATGAGAGAGGCATTGATTACTTCCCTTCTGAAGCCGGGTAAACCGGCGGCCTCCCCTGACTCCTACCGGCCTCTGTCCCTCCTTAACTGTGACGTAAAGATCCTCTCTAAAACTCTGGCTAACCGGCTGTCGCTCCTTATGCAGGGGCTAGTACTCCCGGATCAGTCGGGTTTCATACCGGGCAGGGCGACGTCGCACAACCTGCGCACGCTATTCGCCACTCTGCAGAACGTTGACCCCAGCCTCCAGATGGTAGCCGTCTTTTTGGACGCGACGAAAGCGTTCGACTCCCTGGAGTGGGATTACCTTGTGGCGGTGCTGACTAGTATGGGTTTCCCCCTAGTTTTCCTGGGCTGGATAGCTATCCTTTACGGTGGCCCCCGTGCCAGGGTATTGATCAACGGTAGGACGTCGGAGCCCTTTGGAATCGCCCGGGGGACCAGGCAGGGGTGCCCCTTATCTCCTCTCTTGTTCGCACTGGCGGTGGAGCCCCTTGCTTCGCGGTTGCGACAGCGTCATCAACATAGGGCGCTGATCTGCGAGCAGAGGCAGCTTCTGCTGTCGCTCTATGCAGATGACATAACTTTGTATGTGCGAGACCCCCAAAACAACCTGAACCCGCTACTCAGGGAATTCATCACGTATGGGGAAATGTCAGGCGTGCGAATCAATTGGGCCAAGTCTCAGATCCTCCATTTGACGGATGGATGTCGGAGGTTCTCACTTGACTATCCCATAGAATGGTGTGAGTCTGACGTAAAATATCTAGGCGTCAGGATATCTCGCGACAGGGACGAACTGATGCGCTCTAACTATGGTACGGCACTGACACAGGTCTCCTCCTGCGTAGACCGCTGGATAGCGCTCCCCCTCTCGATGGCTGGGCGTGCTGCCTTGATTAAGATGGTGGTGCTCCCCCGACTTTTGTATCTGTTCATGAACATTCCCTTCCCACCGGGTCGGCACTTTTTCAATCGACTGCGCTCGGAATTGATTCGGCTAGTTTGGGGCGGGAAGAGACCTCGGCTGAAGTGGGAGGTGATGACCTCCCCCTACTCCCGGGGGGGTTTGGACATACCGGACCTGGAGTTGTACTACTATTGCGCTCAAGCACACTATGCATATTACTGGTTCCACCCCATTGCATTTATGCCCCAACTCGCTGCGGAGGACTGGCTGGCGGCTCCCCTGCCTCTGCACGGTCTGCTGCATAGTACTCTCCCTTATAATACCTCGGACTATAATGCGTTGCAGGGAACGGTAAGGGCATGGCTGGAGATATCTAAGCGAGTTGCGAGCTCGTTCTTGTACTCGCCCCTTCTCCCCATTGCCTACCACCCACAGCTGCCTCTCCTACAGGAAAGACTGTTTCAAGACTTGATCCACAAACTGGGGATTCAAAGGTGGGGTGATCTATTCTCGGCTGGGCGCTTTCGAGATCGGGAACACTTCTTTGATGGGTACGCGCCTACCCCCTTGGAGCTATTCACCTACATGAGACTGAGGCACGGCATGCGGTCCATATTACAGACATTCCCGGAGGAACCCGAAATCACTGACCCATTGCACAGAGTCTTACAGGCGTCCTCGCCCTCCCACCTGGTCTCCATACTATACCACACAATCCGATCTGACACTGCACTTGACGCCTCACGGGCTCGTGGGGAGTGGGAGCGGGAGTTGGGGCTAGAGCTGGGAGATGACAGGTGGTCATACTGTTGCATACAGACAGAGCAAATCTCTGCAAGCAGCAGACATCGTATCATACACTTTAAGTTCCTAAATCGTCTGTACTGCACACCGGTCACCAAACACAAATTCAAACTGCAAAACTCGGATAATTGCGAGAGATGTCATGCCCCACATGCGGACTTCCTACACTTGTCCTGGGGTTGCCCCGCAATTCAGACCTACTGGACCCAAGTGTTCTCCGCTGTCTCACGGATGGTGGACTCACTCCTTGAGCCCGACCCGGTGCAGGCCCTATTGGGGTATACCAAACACATTCCGCGGGCAAGCCGCAGGTTTGTCACGGCGGCGCTGTTGTTGGCGAAGCGGAGGATAGCGTGCCGTTGGGGGCGGGGGAGGGCTCCGAAATTTAAGGAATGGCTTAAAGACCTTGTCTACTGCCAAGAACAGATCCTGGCATACTCCGACCTGCTCCCGGCTCGATCCCGCCCCGCCGATATATGGGGCCCACTACAATGTTACCTACTGCAATATCCAGAGGCCCTGACCGGGGATGCCCCTCCCCCGACCCTTGATGGCGTTGCTTCTGCTGCTCATGATTCACAAACTACGCAAGGGATCGGTTGAGCTGTTGCGGTGCTGTGGGGGCGGGAGTTCTTCCACGATTGCCAGGCTGGGATGATCGGGTTGCATATCTGTTACACGTGTCTTGAGGATTGCAGTCATGCCCTGGGAGAGGTATACTGTATGGGGAAGGTCCGCTGAAGAACCCCTCCGGTCTGCGCTGCTCGCTTTTCTTGTGTGTGGCTCTGTTGCCGGTTTTTCCTGCCCAGGGTCCCTGTGCTAAGACTCATGACAATGTCTATTTTGCTGTTCCCGCCCCCCCCGGACATGCATTGGATATACTGATGTAATGATTCAGACCTTGAACTGCCACCGAAGTTTGATTATGATGACTGTGTGATTGTATTGTTTTGATGCAAAATCCAATAAATAAAGTTTTAAAAAAAAAAAAAAAACAAAAAAAAAACTACTATTGTTGACACCTTCAATAGTCAAAACCAGAGTACATTCACTTCTTCCTACTGGGATTCGCCCAACACTGCTTATACACATAAGTCTTCTCGGGCTCTAGTAACGGATATTACAAATGGTCCATTACCCTTGGCAGTTCGCATATTTGGGAAAACATAAGGCGTAGAAACATTTCCGGGTTGGTACTCCTCCCACTCCCATTAAGTTCTTTTAGCTTGTGGATTGCCATCTTCATCTGGGTAACACACTTTATTGAGATGATAATATATTCTTCCTACAGCCATACTAGTAATGTTAGCATTTTGAGAAGTGATTAGAAGGGCAAACCAGGCTTGACAAGAACCATTATGGGAGAAGGGAAGAGGAATGAAAGGTGTTCCTCCCTTCTTCTGGTGAGCAGGTATCATCCCACACACCCAACAGTCAGTAGTGTTTGTAGCATTGTGGGTGTGGTGTAACATCTGGATGAATGTGTTGTTCAGATAAGATTGTCTATGCTTCTGCTCATGATATGGTAGAGTAAAGTAATGGTGTTCAGCTGGTACTGGAGTAGTGGCAATCAACAGTTGTCGAGCAGGAGCCACTTCCTCTACAACCCAAGTTATCACTGCCATAGCAACCAGAGTGACAACAAATCCTGCAATGCATATTGCTTTCTTATTACACATCCTCACAGCAATTGATTTCTCCACAGGCATAATCACTTTGTCGCTGAAATAATCGCTGGAGCTCTAAAGTCCTGGGCAGCCGTTGATTTCTTCACTGAGGGTCAAGACGGGTGTCACTATGTAGGACTGTTCTCCCCCCCCTTGCCACATCAGCTCCTTTTCACAAACCCAGGACGGTAGCTCAACCAGTCTTTTTCAACAATGAAGGTTCTTTCCGAGGTCTCAGTTGGTATCAGTATACACCAGGGATCGTGTGGTCCGGGAAGATTTCCTCAGGTTCGTCAGGTGATATGTCTTGGCCTCTCTCTGTATCCAGGATGTCCCGATGGTCGATCAAGGCAGCAGGATCCACCAAGGTAGACAGCACTTTCTTGCAGTGGGTGGAATGCACCTAGTTCCTCCTGTTCGTCACTCGAACCGCAGTTCTTGTCAAATAGGAGCACCTGCTCCGGACCGCGCCACCTCGGCTCCAAGCTGCTCGACCTCTGGAATGATCGGATCATCATCTGGTCTCCAGGCCGAAGTCCATGGCCTTCAACTGCAGACCTATCAGGAAGAGCTTCTCGAACCTGTTGATGAATAGAAATCAAACTGTCAGTCAACTGTGATAGGTAGTCACTCATCAATACACATGGTATATCATGTATGGGACGTGGTTTAGGAATTCCCCAAATGTTCATAGGCCTTCCGAATACCACCTCATATGGTGTAAGACCAGATCGCGAATGTGGCACTGATCTAATGGACAACAGTGCTAAGGGTAGTGCATCAGGCCATTTCAAAGACGTGGAAGCCTGTATTTTAGCCAATTTCAATTTAAGTGTGGCTTTATACCTTTATACCTTTCCACTAGCCCTGCTGATTGTGGATGGAAAGCAGCATGAAATTTCTGCTTGATCCCTAATCCCTTCAGGACATACTCGACAACTTGCCCAATAAAATGGGTCCATTATCACCCACAAAAGTTTTAAAAAAAAACAAATCTAGGGAAGAATTCCTTCAAAAGCACCTTTGCTGTAGTGAGAGCTGTATTGTCCTTCGTAGGGTATGCCTCTATCCATTTACTGGAAGCACATACCACTACCAAAACGTACTTTAAGTTGTTACAGCCCTCAAGCTGGATGTAATCCATTTGCAAAACTTCAAAAGGTGCGGTGGGTGTAGCAAACCCTCCTGTAGGAGTTCGTGTCCCTTTACCAGGATTATGCTGAAGGCAAATCAGACAAGACTGCACCATCTTTTTTAGCTGTGCCGGCAATTTCTGGATGTTCCCAAACTTGCATGAGCAATTTCGTTATCGAGGAGGCTCCACCATGTGCCGGCCCATGTGCCATATGAATCATAGGTTGTAAATAGGCTGTAGGCAATCTCCATTTGCTCATCTCTTTATTCCTCCAACAGCCCTCATCGTCCAATGTTCCCTCCTTAGACCATTGCTCAATTTTTTCTGCAGAAGCAGATCTCTGCACATCTAGCACTTCCTGTCTAGTATCATGCCAGCGTTCAGCCTGTGACTTCACTACGTACATAGACGTGGTGCTTCGCTGCATGGCAGTTTCACAGGCCGTGTGGTCTGCAAAAGCATTGCCTTGTCCTATCTTATCAGTTACTTTCTTATGTGCGCAACATTTAACAATTGCTATTCTCTTCAGGTATGTTAAAGCAATCAAGAGGTTATGTACTGATTCTCTATGCATTATTTGCATCCCGTGGGATGTAAGAAAGCCCCTCTCCTTCCAGAGTAGCCCAAAATCATGAGCCACTCCGAAAGCATAGCGGCTACCTGTATAAATGTTCACAGACAAGTCAGTACTAAGTTCACATGAATAAAGAAAAAGGTACCCCCTAATTTAATTTGAAGTCCTAGAGGAGGGGGAAAAACGAAGCAAACAAAATATGCAAAACCTCTATCTGACCTATATTTCTTTAATAACTCATATGAAATATGCTAGGCCCCTTCTACAAAACCAGATAGTTGTTCTGGAGAAAACTCAGATTAGATACAACCATTTTTATAAAAAACATAATCTTTATTTTTTTATTTTTTGCTAGTTTTCAGAATTCATTCACGAAATACATAAATTTATAAGTGCTCATAATAAAGTTCAAAGAATCAATAAATCACCAGAATGTGACTAATGAAAATATAAACATATTCAAAAATATACATTGTTCTTATGAAAAAATCATACCCCTGCATACTCAACCATTAAAAACAACATACTCACTCCAAAGCATACCAGTCATTCATCCTGTCACTCACAAATGTAAAATTAAAATTGCAGCTTATATAGCACATGAAGGGGAACCGTACATGAGTTGTGTCAACAACCAATTTGTATTGTAAACATGTAGAAAATGTCCCATTTTGTCAGAGTCAGACAAACACTATTTCTCTTCTTTGTTGTCTGATATAGAGAGTATAGTCTACTTTTTTCTCTATTGGGTTTTTTCAGTGGCCCGGTTCCTTAGAGACAATGGTCGACGTACGTTTCGGTGGAAAGAAATAGCTTTCACCACCTTCTTCAGGACCAAAATTCATACAGTGCTAATGTAGAGTCGGACGGGGGGGTATCTGGTAATAGTTGTAGTTAGAAACTGTTTTATGCGTGAATTGGTTCAAATCGTTGGCCACTGTTTGAAATCTGTGAGAACTTCTTCTTTTCATATTCCATGATGGATACAAATAGGATATCGAAACTACTTAATTCGTGGGCGAACTGCCCTCGGACATGCTTTCAATGGGCATGGGGTAGCCAATAGTTTTTGTTCAGAATATAGAGGAATGGGCCTCCCGATATTGCGAAGTGCCTCTGATTTCCGAAGTTCTTTGGCGGAATGGTATTCGAGCAGTCCGTGAAATCGAAACAGCCGGTTCACAACAGTTTACGAACGTGACTGTCACAAGCCTTGTTTTTAAATGGCTAAGTTCACATGCTCGTGTCAAAGCTATTAGCTCAGCTGCCTGAGCTGACTTCTGTGGAATACGAGCTGTCTCAACTACCGTCTGAAGTGTTGTAATTGCATATGCAGCTGATGTTGTACCATCTGGTAACTTCAAACAGGACCCATCAACCCATAGTTCCCCATCAACGCTTGAAAGGGGCGTGTCTTGCAAATCGACACGACCCTTTGTCTGTTCCTCAGTAAGGAATATACAATCATGAGACTCCTGTGGCTGAGACTGAGTCACTGGGTACGGCAACACAGTAGCTGGATTCAAGGTTGAACACCTTTGTAAAGTAATATGAGGGGCCAAGAGTGTTAATTCATATTCTGTCAATCGAGCACTAGTTAAGTGCAGCATTTTGGTTTGGTTCAGAAGGGCGTCAACTGCATGGGGTACTAACAACAATAGTCTGTGTGACAAAACTATCCCTTCACTCTGACATATAGACACAGCTGCCGCTGCAACAGAGCGGAAACACCCAGGCAATGCACGGGCAACTGGATCGAGAACAGCTGAAAAATATGCACAAGTACGCTGCTTATCACCGTGTGTCTGTACTAACACTGAAAGTGCGCAATCATCTCTTTTGTGTACATAGAGTGTAAAAGCCTTGGTATAACCCGGAGTGCCTAATACTGGTGCAGAACAAAGGGCTTGTTGCAATTGTTGGAAAGCATTCTGGCATTCAGTCGTCCATAGAAGGGGCATTGGAGTATCTTTAGTCAAAAGAGGCAACAGGGGTTTAACAATATGTGAAAACCCTAATATCCCTTGCCTACAAAAAGAAGTCAGACCAATGAATGCACGGACATCTTTCTGAGTACGGGGCACTGGTGTGTCTAAAATAGCTTGAATACGATCTGGTGGGAGTGCACGTCCCTCTTTAGACAGAAGGTGACCTAAATAAGTCATCTTCGGTCTACAATACCGCAGTTTCTTTCGTCATACTTTATGATGGTGTGATGCAAGAAATGAAAGCAAAGACTGTGTACCTTCTTCACACTGTTCAGGCGTATCAGCTGCCAAGAAGATGTCATCGACATATTGTATGAGAGCCATTCCCGTGGGCAAGGGGAAAGAATCAAGCTGTCTTTTCAATGCTTGGCTGTAAATACTAGGACTCTCTGTGTATCACTGGGGAACTCTACAGAATCTGAACGATCGATTATTCAAAATGAAACCGAACAAATATCGGCTGTCAGGATGAATAGGAATTGAAAAGAAAGCGTTTGTTTAAATCGACCACGGAAAAGGTGGTTGCTGTTGGAGGAACCATGGTAAGGAGTGTCGTAATATCAGAAACCACTGGGTATTGTGGTACTACAATCTTGGTAACCTCTCGTAAATCAATGATGAACCTGTAAATCTTAGTATCAGTGTCTTTCTTCAAGCTAGGCAGAATAGGACTATTGCAAACATTGTAAGGGACTTATTCCACAACTCCCACTTCAATCAGATCATGAACAATGCGTACAAGTGCTTCTTCGCCTTCTCGAGAAATTTTGTATTGAGGCAATCGTGGCAACAAAGCACCCTCCTTGACACTAATATGCACTGGTGGAATAACCATTTGCCCTACATCAGTGTCCGAAGTGGCCCACAAAGTACTAGGGAGTGAAGCCAATGCAATATCCTCTCTAATAAGACAGGTTTTCTCGATCACTGGATAGTTATCATTCAAAATAACATGCACACCTTCTGGGGAACAACGTATCGTAGCCCTAAAATACGTAAGCATATCAAGACCCACAATATTGTCTTGTGTGTTAGGGGAAAGCAGAAATGTACATGGAGCAGTGAATTTATCAACATGGAATGCAAGTGGTTGTGACAGTGGGCTAAGGGAAGGTGTCCCATAGAAACCTATCGATGTAATGGTTAAGCCAGACAGGGGAGCCCTTGGAACCAATTGTTTAGAGAAGGCGCTACGAGTAGCTCCAGTATCAACCAGAAACCGATTAGTAGAACCCAAGACATGTGCGTGGACATAGGGACCCTTCTGATCTACTGGGACTTCAACTGATTCCTTACCCCATCCTAGGCAGTCCTATGCAAAAGCGGAGCCCTGCAAATACGGATTCAAATAGTCAGATATTTGATATTGAATACGCCTATCAAACGTATTTGAAGGACACGATCATCCATACCTCCCCTAAGTTCTGGGGTCCCTGGGTGGCCTCTCATTTGTCCCCGACCACGCTGATACTGTAAAGGGCGCCAATGAGGACACTCATAAGCCCAATGTCCAGTCTCTCTGCAATAAGCGCACTAATCAGCAGACAAAGTAACTTGGGAAAAAGGGGGTACACCAGGGCGGTACATTGCACGGCCGCCTCGACCACTATTATCATAAGAGGGACCATAAACCTGAGCAATCATAACCTTTGTTTTCAGCTTCTTGTTTTTCTCATCCTCATTACCCTTAGCTTCTAATTCCTGCCATTCGTAATACTGAGCCATACTCAAGAGAGAAATTGAGGAGGACGTAGTCCACGAACTTTCGCTGGCCTTTAGGCGACTAGCTATTCCTGGCAACATGTTCGTGACAAATTTGTCAACAAACAGATGCCTGCCCGTGTTATCTGTCAATGACTGGCCACTAAAGTCGTGGAATGCCTCCTCAAAACGTGTAAAGAAATCAGAGATCGATTCATCTGCCTTTTGGTTACAGGATGCTAAAACAGTCCAATCTATCTTTTTAGGAGGAATGAGGGTTTTCAATTTAACTACGATGGCTTTTGGAAGATCTAAAATCAGTTTGTGTGGTTTGAGCACAGGTGCCCTTTTCGCATCAATCCTTTCTAGCTCCTTCCAAACATCCCCAAGAGTTGCGTGGTCATCGACTCTACGAATAGTTCTCCACATATCAGGGGGTAAAATAAGCCCAAAAAACATGTCAATATCACCTAAGGTCATGATACAAGAACTAATAGCTCCTTCAACTTCCTCATAAAAAGCAGCTGGATTTTTGCGCGGATCGGGCAAAGCAGCTTTAAGAGCCATGACATTTGCTCGACTCCATGGAGTATAAACCTAGTTATAAATAAAGTAACCCTTCGCATCAGTGGAATCTTTTTCATCACTTGTCCCCACACCCTTAGGAGGAACATACAAAGGAGCGGCATCTCGCATGGGTTTCGCATGAACTACAACATTCTTATCTGTCCTTGAAGCGTCAGACTGCATCATGGTGGTCTGACTTGTTTGTGCAGTTGCAGCAGCTGCCTTTTGCTCTTCTCGCAAATGGAGTGTCTCAGCACGCAGTTTAACCAAACGTCTAATTAAGTCAGCCACCTGAGAGGAGAGAAAAAGACCATCACGCAACTGCTTACAATCCGTTGCTATATCATCAGGCTCTAACTCTGTGGATTGTTTCTTAAACCGTTCAATTACATCTATGGCAAATACTTCCGCAAAATATACTTGTTCCCTGTCTTGCCATTTTTCTACATCCTGTAACATTTCAGGAGCGGAAAGAGTATTACGATCAACTTTACGGGCAGCGGATCTAAGTTCAGCTGCATGCTCAGCGGACAACATAGAGCGAGTCTCTCGTGCAGAATCAGATCCTAACTTATCCTGATGCGTAGAAGGATCATCACCATCAGAGTTAATAGGAGCAGAAGGATATGGAGGTGGAGGACGATCCAACGGAATTGAATCATCCTGTGGCTTATTAAGGAGGGAGTAGAGGGGGCGCTGAATAGAGTATTAGCCATTTACCTGCAAATGGCGCTCCTTATTCTCCCTCTCCTTTATTTCCTGCATTTCTTTATTTTTAAGTTCCAGTGCTTTTGCGTGAATGCTTTTACGTTGTTCTTTTTCTATCAAAGCTTACTCCCTTCTCATTCTCTCATGCGCTTCTTTCTCCCACATTCGTACACAGTCAAACATGTCTTGTCTACTGTTACGTTTAAACATACATTGTTCCACATACTGAATCTTTTTAAGATCAAATGGCCCATGTAAAGGCCATCGCAACTCAGGGGATCCTTATTAGTATATTTATTCCATAACGTGCTGTACATTAGTGAACAAATACAATTTTTCATATACATGTCCTAATTAGGCGTCCCCTCGGGAGGAGCCAACTGATTCTTCTCTAAACTCACGTCGGTACCATTACAGCAGCAACACATTCTACGAAGTGTGCTTAAAACAGGCATGTCCAAGAATATTTTAAGATATACAACACTAAATAGCAGTGGCACTTTAACACAAAATGTGCCGTTACATATAATTCACAAATGAGAGAAAAATCTCTGCATTACCTGCCTATATAAATTGCAATATATATATATATATATATATATATATATATATATATCAAGTCCAAACGCTGCCTCCCACTTCCTAACGGCGCGGAAGAAAGCACACGGACACCACCTCGTGCTTCGTAGGATTTTAATGAATGTCAGCACCCACACAGCACGCCATTACGCGTTTCGGCCACAAGATGGCCTTGATCACACAAAGTAACTGCCGTTTACATTGTCCTTATATACTAAGCACTCTATGATCTTGTGATGCTAGTGATACTAAACATAGAAGAAATAAATACATAGTAAATGGAGTTGATGCAAAGTATACAAATACATTTGCAATCAATGTGTCCCGGGCTTATAAAAACAAAGATCCACTGTGTTGTCTTTGACTATTATCTAGTTTATGCCATTGTGATTCTTGGAGCATGTTTGAGACATATATAATGAACATTAAAGCGAACTAGTTCTAAAGTGCAATTGTAGGTTGTGCAAATACGCAGATTTTCTAGTGCAATTTATAGTATTTAAAGTGCAAAATTTACATTTGAAATGTAATTGTGCAAAATACACAATAATGATGTAAAATACAAAATACATAATATGTATACATAGTAACTACGTAATGAGCCTAATACATAAAGTTCATCAGTACATAAATCAAACAAATATAACTCTCCATTATATGGCAGGGAAACCGAAAGGAAAAACTAATCGGAAAGGCCCAGGAAACGGTTGAAATCATATACATATGTATGCATCAAAAGAACTTTATCGAAAGTGAAAAGAGTGCAAATAATAATAGGGTAAGAAAAGGAAAAAGGAGAAAAGAGGAGAAATGAAAATACGTATATGTTTGTATAATAATAATGTACAGAATGAACCAGTACATATGTTCAAAATTTAAATCTTAAATTCTACATTCAACAGTCCACCTGACCATTCATGTGACGAGACAAAATATTGGGCAGATCCGGTTGCGATGATCTCACATAAGAGAATAGTTGGCAAAGATAACAAAAGCCTAACTGAGTAGGTCATCAACTTTAGGAACCGGAAACCGCCACCATCAGAAAAAGGAAGATTGTTACCTTTATGTAAAGAAATAAAAGAGAAGAAAACAACGAATTACTACAGACGGCAAACCCAGAGTTCTCTTGTAAAGTACTCATCGAGAAAAACCTGTACAAATACCATTAAAAGTGATGAGGATAAGGATTAAGAAAATAGACAGAGCAATAAAAAATACCCCTAACAATAGACAACGAACAAAATATCATGGCATAAATTAACACTAAATTATCTTCGGTTATCTGTTAAGGTTTGAGGGAGTATAGTATGATGCAGACTGCAAGAACTTGAATGTAATTGTGCAAGTCCTCAGTGTTGTTTAGCCCTGTAGGTGCTTTGCTATCAAACTCGAGAATGTATTTGGTTTCGAGCTGTCTGAGTAACTTCTCTCTGTTGCCCCCTCTCCGTTGTGCAGGAATATTATCGATAACAAAGTATTTTAGGCAACTGAGATCATTATTGTGTTGTTTTTTAAAATGTCTCGCTACGGGGTAGCTGGGGTCATTGTTCACAATTGCCCTCAAATGTTGTAAAATTCTGACATGGGCTTGCAGTTTGGTGCTCCCTATGTAATTCAACCCACATGTGCAGTAAAGAACGTATACCACAAAATCAGATCTGCAGGTAAAATGGCACTTGATTTGTCTGGTGTTAGGACTGAACGGAACTGAATATTGAGTGGTATTTTGGCCGAATTTACAGGCCCTGCAACTAGTGCATTTAAAAAATCCATTTTTAGGTTTAAGCCATGAACTGTTAACAGGGCTTGGAGTACTCGACCTCATGAGTTCCTCTCTCATGGTTTTGGCCCTCCTGAACGTAAGTACTGGTTTAGAAGGTAGTGTTGGGGCCAAGACACCATCAGTAAGCAGGATCGGCCAATTTTTATTAACAATGGCCCTGATTTTGTGATGCTGCTTGTTAAAAGTTGTAATGAGACGAGTGGCATCTGTCAATACATTGTCAAGTCCCTTAGCTACATTGTCAGCACTCATGTTGACAGATTTGTCCTTTAACAATGTATCTCTGGGAATAGATTCAACTTTTTTGTAGGCTTCCCTGAGAGTCCTCTCAGTATAGCCTCTTTGCATCATCCTGCTCATTGCTTCTTCTGAGCATTTAGCCCTCTCCTCCGCCGTACTACAAATGCGTTTAATGCGGAGGAGTTCCCCGTAGGGGATACTTTTTATGAGGTGTAATGGATGAGCACTGCTGGCGTGTAAAATTGAGTTGCCAGCAGTAGGTTTTCTATGCAGGGATGTCTCAATCTGGTTATCGACAATCATGATCTTAGTGTCTAAAAACTCGACAGAGGTTTTGTCAATGTTTGAAGTAAACTTGAGATTAAAAGCATTGTTGTTTAAAATCTCAATAAAATGTGACACACTAGTAAAATCACCTTTCCAAACCATAAAAACATCATCGATGTATCTAAGCCACTCAACAATGTTAGAATTTAATACATCGGCATGGGTCCCCATGAGAACCTGCTCCTCCCACCAGCCAACATGCAAACAAGCATAGCTGGGGGAGAAGCAAGCTCCCATGGCGACTCCCCTCTTTTGGGAATAAATGTCATTTTCAAACATAAAATGGTTATTGTTTAGTGCCCACTTAATAAGTTCTAAAAGCATGGCATTGTGGCTATGAAAATTGATGGGTCTGCGGTCCAAATAGTGTTTGGTAGCGGCAATTCCCGTATCATGATCTATACTAGCGTACAAAGACTCTATGTCTAAGGTCACCAACATGAAATCCTCATGCCATTGAATGTTTGTTAGTTTCCTGATAAAGTCGCCAGTGTCTTTTATGTAAGTAGGTAAGTCTTGGACTAATGGCTGTAAAAAATAATCCACATACCTACTCGTGTTCTCGCTGATACTTCCGATAGAAGAGATGATTGGTCTGCCCGGTACTGGCTTCACTCCTTTATGGATCTTAGGTATGAGGCGAAGCGTAGGGATAATAGGAAACTCATTAAAAAGAAAGTTGAATTCATGAGTCGAAATTAGACCCTGCCTTTTGTAAGAATGCAGCATTTTCTTCAGGGATTCTTTAGAGGTGTTGTAGATTTTCATGCTAACTTTTTCGTAGCAGTCTATATCCGAGAGTTGCCTTCTTGCTTCGGTCCTGTATTCTTCCTTAGGCCATACGACCACATTGCCCCCTTTGTCAGACATACAAATCAAGAGATCAGGATTGTTATTCAATTTGAGAATAAGGTTTTTGTATTGTAAATCCTGTTGGTTAATCTTCCCATTTTTAGAGCTTGTGGCCCGGTAAAGATTTTTAAGATCATTGGTAACCATCTCCTGATAAATATCGATGGCGTCCTTGGGCATCATGGGGATAAAACTTGATTTCCCTCTGAATGGACTTAGGCCGGCGCATGGCTCAGAGCTGATAATTGTGGCACACTTGTCCTGTGTGGTTTGTATATCATCTGGCTGACTCGGAGAGTCAGAATCCGTGTTGTTTAATTCAGCCAGGGTGAGGAGCAGATGTGCATCTGCTGCTGCCAGATTGTATTCACTGGTGGTCGTCGCGTTATCGGAAGAAGCGGCATTTGATTTGTTGCCTGCTATGATGGTAAAAAATTTCTTTAGTTTTAATTTTCTTGTAAAGCTGAACATGTCCGCTCTGGTCTTGCAATAATTAAAGTTATTGCCAGCACAATATGAGGGACCCAAAGATAGAATATTTTCCTCAGCGTCAGTGAGAGCAAGTTTAGAAAGGTTGACTATGGTGTTGTTGTTTTTCCCACCGTTTAGCGTCGTCACCATTGTGTTTTTCTGCCTCTTTGTGCGATGGGCCTTTCTTCTGGCGTTGTATTTTTTGTTTTGCTTGACCCTGCGATTGCTTGTGGATTCCGCGGCCTCAGGGTCTGGCGGCGGTCCTCGGCTAAAAAATTCAGCTCTTCTCCTGGTTGCAGGATGCTGGACTTCAAGCATCCACGGATCATTTCTTCCCCCTCGCTACCACTGCCACTGGTCAGGGAAACAGAATCACCTGTGTCTGATTCAACTGGCATACACTGTTCACTGGTAGTTGGTACATCTCGTGTAGTAGTAGCCAATTTGTCAGAACGTCTTTTTCTGGCACCGTCAAAGCGGCGAGCGAACGTGAAAATCTGTCCAAGCTCATAGTCCTCTTTGTCCCTGGAAAACTTGCGTATTTTCCTCTGCTTAATTTTTTCTTGTTGGTTATTAATCCTGTCCTCAATTTCTTTTCTCAGTTTGAGAATTTCTTCTGTTTCAGGCCGTTTACTAAGTTGCTTGTTGATCTCCTCTATTTTCTTTATGAGCGTGTCATGGTGGATTCGGGCATATTTAATTAAAATTTTAACTGCATTCATAGAAGCGTTGAGATTATTGTCCGCCCATTCCACCAGCATTTCTGGGTGAATGTTTTCGAAATTGGGCGCCAGCATGATCCTCAAGCCTCGTGGGACCCGACCTGCTTCCACATATTTGGTCAGTGAGATCTCCTCCCACCATTTCGTCATTTCACTGCAGTTGACATTTCTCTAGTGCTTTCATTAAAGTTTTGAGATCGGGGTTGGGATCAATGACTGTATTCGTGCCCTCATCAGTCCGTCTCGTAGATGCCGTCATCAGGTTTCTAAAAAGTTCATCAGCCTCCGCCTCGCGATCCCGCTGGGCGTTACTGGACATGTTTGTGGGGTGGTGACAATATCTTGCTTAAAGCGATCCACGACTTTCCTGGATCACGAAAATGTGGAAGCACTGCCTCGATACCCGTGAATATCAGAAATTATGCTGGCCCATACGAATAAGAATCACCTGGAATCACCGGGAAATGCATCGGGGAAACCACATCCTGCAATGAACTTCAAAAGGGCAG
Source organism: Triturus cristatus (assembly GCF_964204655.1). NCBI lineage: Eukaryota > Metazoa > Chordata > Amphibia > Caudata > Salamandridae > Triturus > Triturus cristatus. The sequence goes on along the minus strand of NC_140586.1, from coordinate 181,227,672 downwards.
TCTGGGATATGTAGTCCGCACGGGGGGCCGCCACGTTGTTTTCCTTACGCGAAAAGAAGTACATGAAGTGGCTGAAAGCGGCAGACAGCAGACATCGAGGGGATCCGTGAACAGTAGCAGGCCCACTACTGAATGTTTAATATCAAGTCCAAACGCTGTCTCCCACTTCCTAACGGCGAGGAAGAAAGCACACGGACACCAGCTCCGATATATTATATATATCCTTTATATTCTCATGTATTGGCCAATTTTCATTTCCATATCACTGTATCTCACTATATCACGTTGTATCACTTTATAGTGCTCTATATCACGTTTTATATCTCACTTTATATCTCACGTTATATCACTTTATATCTCACGTTATATCCCATAATATCTCACTGTTTGTTGGAAATGGCCCTTTTTGCAGGGTCATCCCTAAGCTTTTTGCCTTCCTCCTTGATTTTTCCTAACCTGTTTTTGTTGGCTTTATGACTCTGGGCACTTTACCACTGCTGATCAGTGCTAAAGTGCATAGGCTCTCCTTTGTAAATATGACAGTGAATTGGTATATCCTTGATTGGCTTATTAGGTTTACCTATTAGTCCCTAGTAGCGTGGCCTGTGTGTGCCCAGGGCTGGTAACCCAAATGTTGCTGGTGGGCCTGCAGTTCTGGTTTGCGCCACCCACAGAAGAAGCTTGTAAAGTGTACCTCAGACCTGCCACTGCAGTGTCTGTGTGCAGTCCAGAACTGCCATCTTGGCTCTGAAGTGCACCCACTTCCCTGCCCCTGAACCTCCCTTGGCATCATGTAAGCCACCCCTATGGTAGGGTGCATTGTATCTGTAAGGTAGGACATGCCCTGGTGTGTGTAGCATGTCCTGGTAGTGAATTACACCCAATTTCGTTTTTCACTACTGTAAGGCTACCAGTGCTCCATAGGCCAGGATGGGCAGTTTGACTATTACACTCTATAGTCCAGTGGCGGCTGGTGAAATTTGAAAGTGGGGAGGCGTAAAATTATTGTCATACTGCACCCCTGCGAGCGTAACGAGCAATCCCGGACAACCTAAGGGGGTAACATTTTGAAAAAAGAGTGGAAAAATTGTGCATTTTAAAGCAAATTTGAGAAAGTAAGGTTAAGAAAGCAATTGTGAAAGTGCAGTTATTACATTAATAAAGAGATGTCATATAACATAGGTAGCTGCTTATACCGTATAACCACAGAGCTTCATAAGAGACTTCGAGATACAATGCATTGCTGAGTAATATCAAAGGAAGCATTTTTGTTGTTAGCCACAGTGCTGTACCAAGTCTCCAAAAGGCAATATGGAAACATGAAAAAGGATCAAGGTGCTGAAAAACAGCCTTGAACATAAGCTTCCCAGCCCAGGACATGAGCTCAGCAGCACCCACTTGTTTAATGGGCATACCTGCCTTGCCCAGGGAACTGGAAACCAAACACAGGGGAGTATTACATGTTTAACACGCCAGAAACCAGCTCCCCACCTTCGGTCTTCATGCTGAACAAATCAAACATTCACCCCCAGTAACAGATCTCGGTTAAATCCATTTTTTTTGCATGCCGTGCCATTCCAGGTTAGACCCAGCCATATGCAAATCAGTCTTGACGCTGCTCCCCATGGGAACAGTCCAGCCCGAACTGCCAGTCCCGGTCTTCCCTGGACCTGAAACAAGCATCCTAGGACCAGTTTCTGGATATCATCCCTCATCAGCTAGGCTAGCTTGTATCTGGTGGGGATAGTGAATACGTGACCCACGTCTGGGCATACCCGTCCTTTTAGGGCAAACATAGCAAACTGGCAGTTTGTGCTGGACTGTTCCTTAGAGGAGCCGGTTCAAGACTGATTTACATATGTCTGGGTCCAAACTAGGGTGGCATGGTGAGCAAAAGAACAATGGATTAGACCCAGCTGTCTTGACTGGGGTGAGTAGTTGAAAAGTTTCAGCACTCCGTCCATCATCCTGTGTTTATTACAGAAATCGCAGCACTTGGTCTCTCTCTCTCGTCTTTCCTGACTCTTCTTCTCTCTTCCCCTATCCTTCTAACTCTCCTCTTTCTTTCTGTCTCTTTCTTTCTTTATGCTCCTCTCCTGCTCTATCTTCATCTTCTATTCTTTCTCTATAACTTCTGTCTCTCCCCTCTCTTCCTCCTTCCTCTTTCGTTCTTTCTCTCTCTTTCTCCACCTCCCATTATTTACCTATCTTGCTCTTGCTTACTCTCTCTGCTTCCTCACTCTAGTCGGCCCCTTTCTCCTTTCTTTGTGGTTTGTCTTTTATTTTCTCTCTGTATCTCCCTGTCACTCTTTCCATATATTTCCTCTCCTCCAAGTGTTCACACTTTTTCTCCTCCCCTCTTCCACTAATTTTCTCTCTCTCCCTCCGCACGCTCTATTGTCTCCCTTAGGTTTCTCTTGTCGCTCTCTCACCCCTCCTGCATACTCCTCCCACCCTTTAATCAGTACTCAGTCAGCACCTTATCTTCATGGACACAATACACAGAACTCTTACTCCATAAACTGAAGACCCAGCACTCTCTCAGTGCCTTAAACAACACATGCTTTTGAATTAATGGTATGTATTTTATCAAAAGTATGAAAGGCGGAGTTGGATAACAGCATGTAAACTGAGACAGTTTCAACATAGAAGATTCAAAGAGTAATACAAACGTAATGTACATTTGATAAAGGAATTATGCGGATTCTAATATGAAAACACAATTACAATCTTCATGTGAGAGTTTACAAAGATCGCTAAGCATAATAAAGAAAATGGACTAAATCATGGATTTAGATTTCTGTGCACAAAATAAATATGTAAATAGGCGGTCTGTATGCCGACAGGTGTACTGTCCACCTGCTGTTGACACATCAATATTGGTTTTGGTATCAACACACCTAATAGTAGCTGAAGGGGAGATTTGGTGGTAGGGTCCGCCAGTGTTACCTGAGAATGCACAATAAAACGCACACTGTCTCATATTAACAAAGTAAAACAAGGGTGGAACACTGCTGTGGTCTAACCGCACATATTGTGTGTGTGTGTGAAGACAAGTGTCATCGCATGCCATACATGCGGAGGCATGAACAAAGGCACTCATTCGTGTTTGTTACTCGAGCAACTTGCTTAACAGAGGTATGGGGTGCAAAAAAAATCCGAACCGCCTGCAGCTTGACAATATCCCTATTGGTTAATGTACGGTTGCGTCACCAGACTGTACCAAGGACCTTCCACAAAGTTCACCTCTAAACTTTCCACTCTTCGCCATGAAAAAAAACAGTAAACTTTCTATAGGTCATAAAAGATATTAGGATACAATGGTTCACGACACAAATTCCAAAAAAACACACAGTGGGAGCCACCGGTTGGAAGCTTCTGGCCGCTATAATGCAGCAGTGCACACTTCAGCTGGACAGCTCTAGGCAACCACAGTTTGGGGCAGAAAGGAGACTGAGGCGCTCGAAGGTTAAGTGGTTTGTCCAGGATCACACAATTTGTGGAAAACGAGATAAGGGCTCCTCTTCTAATTCAGCAGTAGATTATGAAACTGCTACAAAATTAAAGAGGTTCTTGGACCACAAAATACATTTGAAACCCACCTCGCAGCCACATGTTGCTTATACATCACATGAGTACGTTTTCTGTCCTATTTTGCTTCACTGGTTATTTACTTATTTGTCAACATCTATGCGGCCCTCAGCCAATCCCATAAAATACATTTTGGCCTATTTACGATGGTTTCCGAGTGCTCATTGTTTTGACTGCGCGTTAACATTCACGAATCTCCCTTTCCTGCCCATCGTAATTCTTTAATTAATTAGGAGCGTTGACACTCGTGTACCTCCACCTTCTAATATTTAATTAAAAATACCCTACATTTCAATACTTTCCCTGACGTAGTGCTGTTTTTTGTCCCAGAGTGTTCCCGGTGTTGACAATTATTGCAACCTCCTTTCCACAAACCGAAAAGGTCACACTGACTGAATATGCAAAGCCTAGCACGTGTAGAAGAATGTTTTTTTTTTTTTTTTGCAGTTTAACATAACACGAACACGACCCAAAAGTATTGGAGCGCTTCACATGAGCACGAGTTTTATTACACAAGGTCACATTTATTCACCTTTAATACACGTGGACTTCAAGTGATTTTCCCGGAAAAGAAAACATTTGAATTTCTTTTGCTCAATAAGGGCCTTTCAGGTCCAAAAGAGGAATGGCCTCAAACGCCACGCACGGGAATCGAGTGTATATGCTATATGCCAATATAACTGTATATTTTACATTAAAGATGTAGGGAAACATCTGTAAAACTGAATACTCACATATCTAAATCAAAATTATCTGAACGCAACATTTGGATCGACACTGCTCCTTTTTCTAATAATCAGCCAGACAGACGACAGTTAATTAGAACTGTACCCGGATCATTTTTTGCAGTTGACTTGCTGTGGTAATGAAGTGACACAGGAGGTTAGACTCGCACAAAAAAGTCAAATACGATCGCTTTCATGACAGAGCCCGTGTGCGGTAAAATAACCCTTTTTCAGCCCCCCGTTTTAACCCCTCTGTTACAGCCCAATACACTTTTGTATCTTAGCCTAATGAGTGGGCAGAGACAAGGGGAGTGTGCGGTGGTGTGGCGCGGGCACCTGTGTGTGACGTGTGGTCTCGTGAATGCCCAGACGTAATGGGATAACAAACAAGCATTGGCCGTGGCTTCAGAGTGCTCACACAAACGTGCATATATTGTATTTGCATGCAAACATTCAACCCAGACCATGAGCTTTGCCAATTGGGCAGGCGCGCCCGGCATGAGGGGGGGGAGGGGGGTACGCACGGGGAGGGGGGGGGGTTAATTTAATGAATTAAAGAATTTACCAGGCATCTCCTCCGGTCCCGCATCGCATCACGTCTCTGCAACGTGGTGGAAGTAACTTCTCCCCGCTCTTTTCATTTGCCAATTAGGAGACTGGGGGGCCGGGCGGCTGAACATTGTTTACTCTGTCCTGGCATATGATAGGGTATGGGGCGACTTTGCGCAAAACGCATCACCGCCCGAGCAGGAGCCTATCTTTAAACTGCTGCACTACACTGGGCATGCGCAGTATACCTTTATGGTTTGTGAATGTGAGTGAGAAGCAATGCTCCTCTCTCACATGCGCAGACCATCTTCTGAACTCCTGCTCTCTCTGCCTGCGTGCGCTGTGCGTGACATGCGCACTTTCACCAGTGAAGCGCACAGGCGGTCCGGAAATGTAAACAGACGAATTGTAAGCTGTCAATTTGTCTGCTTACATTCCTGTTCACCTGTTGCCCAATTCTTTTGTGCCTGATTCTTTTGTGGGGCGCTGCCCCAACGCCCCTACGGACCAGCCGCCCCTGCTATAGTCCTAACTGACCCAAAGAACGTGGTAGAAAAACTAATTTAGTATGCCTGAGCTCAGAATATTAAAATACATCTTTTAGTGAAGTTTATTTTTATATTCTGTGTTTGAAAAGACCACTTTTAGAAAGTAGGTATTTTCTTGCATAAGCCTTCCAGTGTGCTCTGCTGTTATGTGTATTGGCTGTCTGGTTTTGGAGTGACAGGGCTGGGGAATTCCAGGAGACAGGGTGAGGTGTCCCAGTGGTGAATAGAGAGATCTAGATGGGTGGGAGGAGTTGCACCTGGGACCTGAATAGGGCTGTGCCTCCCCTCCACAATGCTGGCTCCACCTCCTGTGGTGCGTCTGATATCTCTGCCCTGCACTCTGAAAGGAAGGTTGCAGCCTGGTAAACAAAGTGCTCCAGGACTGGGCAGAACTGGTTCTGGCTGGGTTCAGTGACTTGTAGCTTCTGAGAACAAAGACTGTTGGGGTAAAAATATCTGTGCTGAAACCCTTACAATTGGTATTGCTCCTGGACAACAAGAAGAATCTCTGTCCGTGTAACTGAAGGAATCTGCAGGAGAAGACTGTCCTTGTGCTTGTGTGCTGTTTCTTGGATTGGCCTACAGTGGTTACTACTGGACTTGGAAGGAGAGGAAAAGGACTTTGAAGGAACTTTTATTTTTGCTACAGCAATCACCCAAGGGCTAGAAGAGAGCTAGCCTCCTGCTGGAGTCTCAGGCACATCAGACTCCACCACCAGCCTCCTGTTTCCTCCCAGCGAGTTAAGAAGTTTGTCGTTTTGTCCTGCACACAGATCAGCGCATCATCCTCCCTTGCAGCAAGGATTCAACACATCGCTGGTCACGCGTGAGGAAAATCCTCGCTACAGCTCCTTAGCGACATTTTGGTTGCTTTGCTACAGAATCCAGGTATTTTGTGAGTAAAAGGGTTGCAGAGACCACTGCCTTGAACTGAACTCCTCTTTGCACACTTTGAACTATTTTTGCAGCATTTCAAGAGTAACCCTATTTTCTAGTATTGTGGATTTTTACTGTTATTGGTCTTGTGTTAAGTCTATATATAAATATACTTATTTTTTATAACTACTTGTGTGGTGTCCCTTTGTAGTGTTCCTCACTGTGTTACTGTGGATGGTCATAAATGCTTCACACACTGCCTCTGAGATAAGCCTAGCTGCTCGTGCTACGTTACCACAGGGTTGAGCAGGGGTTATCAAAGGGTGTAGCCCGCTTACTCTGACTTAGGAAGAAGGGTCCCTACTTGGACAGTGGCCAGCCCTTGCCAATTTGAGACCCTCATTTCTAACATTGGTGGTCAGCGGTGAGGATCTGGACTTGCATTTATGATCGCATACAGTAATTATAGTGTACACTACTAGTGAGTGCAGACCATAACGTAACCACATACGTTTTTGAGGTTTTTTGATTCTAATTTTTGATATTGCCAGTTATTGCTACAATGGGTCTGGCTGAAATGAGACCTACCTTTTACATAGATGACCTGTTGACCTACAGTCTAGAAGAGCTAAGGGGGTTCTGTGAGGAGAGAGGTTTAGCAGTGAGTAGGAAGGAGACTCAGCTATCCTTGCAGACATCCCTGAGGCTTTGGCAACAAGACAGTTGGAGATTCTTGAAGTCCCAGTACACCTACCAAGAGGGTAGTTGGTCTGAGGGTGGCTCTGGAGAATTTGAAGAGGATGGAGAAAGTGTTATGGAATATCTCAGAGATGGGGAGTCCCTTGCTGAGTTTAGTGCCTATGGTAGTGACCGATTCCCTTTATGGTCCCCAGAGGAGTTGGTGGACAGGTGGGAGGGTCCCATAGGTAGGGAGTCCCTTGCGGGGTCTAGTGCCCAGAGTAGTACCCACTCCCCTTCATGGTCCCCAGAGGAGTTGAACAGACAGAGGGAGAGGGAGAACCAGCTGGAATTAGAGAGGCTCCAAATGGAGATTGCCCAGCTGGAGGCACACCTAGCGCAGATAGCAGTAAAGGAGAAGTTAGCTCGAGAGGGTAGATTATCCCCTGAGCGCAGATTTAATTGTCTGTATTCACCAGTGAGGGTGAGGTCCAGTGGTGGCAGCAAAGTTGAGTTACGTAGTGATGACAGTGTAGTACACCCACCCAGAGATGTGGCACCTGACTTGAAGCAGGGAGTTGATCTACACCAGGGGATTCAAGGGTATAAGGTAGCTCCATTGGTGTGCAGTGTCCCTGAGGTAGATTGGGGAACTAGCGCAGGGGCCCATAGTCCTAGTGAGGGGAAGGACACCCTACCGACTCTAGATGTGAGGTGCAGGGAGAGGGGTTCCCCCGTGGTTGAAGTCCTAGTGTATGAGTGTGAGAACCGCTCAGAAGAGTGTGGGTTGAGTGATAGAGACAGTCATGTAATGTCTCGCTCATTTCAGGAGAGTGGTATGGGGTACGTATGTGAGGCACTGGATTGTGAGGTGAAGGTTAGCACCTGCGTGGAACTGTGTAATCCAATTGTGGGAGAGCATATTGTGAGTTCCTGTTTTCCAGAGCTAAACCAACACCTGTTAGAGCGCGAGTTCTCTGATCATAGGGAGCTTGCACAGGAGGCAGACCTCTGAGTGAGTGCCAGAGGCTCTGTAGAGGCATTAGGGAATGACCCGAATAGGAGTGGTTCAGAGGTCTTCCAACCCAGAGTGGTGGGAGAGGTCCGGAGTGATGCATCTAGGTCCCCTTGTTGTGAGGAGGCTGTAGGGCCTCACATCCTGTCTCGTGGGAGCAGGAGTGAGACTGGGATAGGTCCTGAAGTGCCCCCACCTCAGTCTCCAGTACTGGATTGTTCCATGAGGGAACACCAGGTAGGGAATCTAGTCTGTCCAGATGGACCATCAGTTGTGGGGAGTCTCCCCGTGTTAGGTGAGCTGGGAGTGCCTGTAGTAAGGCCTCCATCAGTTCTTGTGTCTGGTAGTGCCACTCCTAGGGGGAGGGTGCAGAAGTCCAGCTTGAGGGGTGAGAGGGGGAAAGAGCCCCCAGTGGGAGAACCAGTGGGTCAAGGGCCAGTCAGGAGGGCTGAGCCCCAGAGTAGTGACCATGGTGACACCACTTCTGTCCTGGGAGATCTTCGTGCACTGTCAGGTGGACAGGGACCGGGGGATCTGCACCAGGCAGACTGTCACACAACACAGGAGTGTGTTACCCTCGGGAAGGGTGTTTGTACTCCCCAGGAAGTCCTGGTTGACCAGGCAGTTGTTCAGCCGCAGGGGTTGGTCCCTGGGTTGGTAAGTCAGGTCCATGTGTTGTCTGACCTGGAGGGAGGGACAACTGTAAGCAGTGTCCCGACCATTTCTTTTTCTAAGAGCACCACTCCAGGTGGGAGGGTGCAGTATGCTGGAAGGGGGTGCAGAGTGAGGGAGTCCTCGCCTCTGACCCCGGTGCCACATGAGGGGTTTTCCAGGTTGGTAGATCGGTTGCAGGGTCAAGGCCCTGAACTGGTGGAGTGGTGTGTTTCCCTCGAGGGGGGCCTGTGTGCTCCCCAGGAAGTCCTGGTGCGCCAGGTAGACTGTTGCACAACTCTAGGGGAGTGTGTTTTCCTTGGGGGGAATTGGTGTACTCCATCAGAAGTCCTGGGTTGCCAGGCACAGGTCCAGCCTAAGGGTACAGACCCTGGGTTGGAGGGCCAGGTTCAGGGTGTCTCCCCTGACCTGGAGGAAGGGGCCACTGCTAGCAGTGCCCCTACCGGTTTGTGTTATGGGGCACCTCTCCAGGTGGGAGGGTGCAGGGCCACAGTAAGGGGAGCGGGGAGAGGGCATCCTCCCCCCTGACCTCCGCCCCATCTAAGGGTACAGACCCTAGGTTGGGATGCCAGTTGCAGGATAGAACCCCTGAACTGGTGGGCGAATTGTGCAGGACACCTGCCACAGGTGCCCTGACAATTCTGGAAGGGGGTACCGCCCCAGGTGGGAGGGTACTGAGCCCCAAGGAGGAGGACCGGGTGTGGGAAAGCCCACCCCAGTCTCTCACCGAGCCGCTGGGTACAGGCCCAGGTTTGGTGGATCAGTCAGGGTGTCTTGCCAGACCTGATGAGAGGGAGAGTGGACAAAAGGTGCCAGGCACCTAGGGTTACTGCCCCCACTCTCTGATGCCACAGAGGTTTGAGAACCCTGAGAGGCATAAGGCCTGGGTATCATCACTGACTACTGTCAGTGGCCACTGTGGCTTGTTGTCTGTCTGTTGGGACACCCCTGTGAGCCAGTTAAGGTCAGGTGCTGCACATGTGGTGTCCACCGGTGAGGAGGAGGACTGGTGTGGGAAAGCCCACCCCAGTCTCTCACCCAGCCGCTGGGTACAGGCCCAGGGCTGGTGGGTCAGAGTCAGGGTGGCGTGCCTGACCTGACAGAAGGGAGAGTGGACAAAAGGTGCTGGGCACCTGGGGCTACTGCCCTCCACTCTCTGATGCCACAGAGGTTTGAGAGCCCTGAGAGGTATAGGGCCTGGGTCTCATCGTTGACTACTGTCCGTGGAAACTGTGGCTTGCTGTCTCTCTGTTGGGACACACCTGTGAGCAAGCTAGGGTTAGGTGCTGCACATGTGGTGTCCACAGGTGAGGGGAAGAGTTCCCCATTGGTTGTCTTAGTGGGCCCTGAGAGTGTGGACAGAGGGATACACCAGGGTTCAGATTGGCGTAGAACTGGAATATGCCCCTGCAGTCGTGGGCCAGTTCCGTGTTCTATCGCCCAAAGCAGGGAATCCCATCGAGGTAGTGATTGGTCTCCCCTGCGTTTTGGCTGGAAGGGGGTCGTGTTGGAAATGGCCCTTTTTGCAGGGTCATCCCTAAGCTTTTTGCCTTCCTCCTGGAATTTTCCTAACCTGTTTTTGTTGGCTTTATGACTCTGGGCACTTTACCACTGCTGATCAGTGCTAAAGTGCATATGCTCTCCCTTTGTAAATATGACAGTGAATTGGTATATCCCTGATTGGCTTATTTGGTTTACCTGTTAGTCCCTAGTAGTGTGGCCTGAGTGTGCACAGGGCTGGTAACCCAAATGCTGCTGGTGGGCCTGCAGCGCTTGTTTGTGCCACACACAGAAGCAGCTTGTAAAGTGTACCTCAGACATACCACTGCAGTGTCTGTGTGCAGTCCAGAACTGCCATCTTGGCTGTGAAGTGCACCAACTTCCCTGCCCCTGAACCTTCCCTTGGCATCATGTAAGCCATCCCTATGGTAGGGTGCATTGTATGTGTAAGGTAGGGCATGCCCTGGTGTGTGTACCATGTCCTAGTAGTGAATTACACCCAATTTCGTTTTTCACTACTGTAAGGCTACCTGTTCTCCATAGGCCAGAATGGGCAGTTGGACTATTACACTCTATAGTCCTAACTGACCCAAAGAACATGGCAGAAAAACGAATTTAGTATGCCTGAGCTCAGAATATTAAAATACATCTTTTAGTGAAGTTTATTCTGTGTTTTAGAAAGTAGGTATTTTCTTGCCTAAGCCTTCCAGTGTGCTCTGCTGTTATGTGTATTGGCTGTCTGGTTTTGGAGTGACAGGGCTGGGGAATTCCAGGAGACAGGGTGAGGTGTCCCAGTGGTGAATAGTGAGATCTGCATCTAGATGGGTGGAAGGAGTTGCACCTGGGACCTGAATAGGGCTGTGCCTTCCCTCCACAATGCTGGCTCCACCTCCTGTGTTGTGCGTCTGATGTCTCTGCCCTGCACTCTGAAAGGAAGGATGCAGCCTGGTAAACAAAGTGCTCCAGGACTGGGCAGAACTGGTTCTGGCTGGGTTCGGTGACTTGTAGCTTCTGAGAACAAAGACTTTTGGGGTATAAATATCTGTGCTGAAACCCCTACAATTGGTATTGCTCCTGGACAACAAGAAGAACCTTTGTCCGTGTAACTGAAGGAATCTGCAGGAGAGGACTGTCCTTGTGCTTGTGTGCTGTTTCTTGGACTGGCCTACAGTGGTTACTCAGTCTCAGGCACATCAGACTCCACCACCAGCCTCCTGTTTCCTCCCAGCGAGGATATCTATCTGCAGCTGAGGCTCCTGTGAGTTCCAGGGCCTCTAGTTCTACTGTGGAGAAGAGAGTGCTGAAAATCGTCGCTAACGCCCGTTTGCGAGCCGCCGCAGCTGAAGAGCATAAGGAAAATCATCGTGCTGCTGCCGCTGAGTGCTCGCTACCGGAGATCATCGCATCACCTGTTTGCGGGCTGCCAAAGGCTTGCTGACCTCAAGATTATCGCATCGCCTGTTTGCGGCCTGCCAAAGGCTCGCTAACCAGAGATCATCGCATCGAGTTCATCACTTCATGACATCGCAGCGTGGACGCCGAGCATCTGCCATTTTCATCGCATTGCATCAGGATCATCGCTCCCTCGCGGAGCGCCATTTCTTTTAATCGCAAAAAAGATCGCACACGCAACAGGCTCGGCGCATCATCTACCCTTAGCGGCAAGGCTTTCAACGCATCGCCGGCTTAGCGTGGAGAAGTTTGTCGCTTTGTCCTGAACACAGATCAGCGCATCATCCTCCCTTGCGGCAAGGATTCAACGCATCGCTGGTCACGCGTGAGGAAAATCATCGCTACAGCCCCTTAGCGACATTTTGGTTGCTTTGTAAAAGGGTCGCAGAGACCACTGCCTTTAACTAAACTCCTCTTTGCACACTTTGAACTATTTTTGCAGCATTTCAAGAGTAACCCTATTTTCTAGTATTGTGGATTTTTACTGTTACTGGTCTTGTGTTAAGTCTATATATAAAGATACTTATTTTTTATAACTACTTGTGTGGTGTCCCTTTGTAGTGTTCTTCACTGTGTCACTGTGTATGGTCATAAATGCTTCACACACTGCCTCTGAGATGAGCCTAGATGCTAGTGCTACGTTGCCACAGGGTTGAGCAGGGGTTATCAAAGGGTGTAGCCCGCTTACTCTTACTTAGCAAGAAGGGTCCCTACTTGGACAGTGGCCAGCCCTTGCCAACTAGAGACCCCCATTTCTAACACTGTTATATCACGTTATATCTCACTGTTGTATCTCACGTTTATATCACTTTATATCTTACGTTTTGCAGCCGGCGCACTTTCCTCACTGTCTCATAAATGACCTTACCGAGCATAGGTCTCCAGATTCCAACTGCCAAGTTCTGAATTGACCAAATGGTCTCTGCACGGCGAACACCAGAACATATCTCAGTCGAGGACCGGCACCACCGGAGGGTCAGATCAGGAAGAGAGAAAAAACGCGGTGGTTGCCAAGATGCGGGTCTCCTCGGGCACCGATTGTCGGCAGCGTGATTCCAATCCTCTGTTTCAACCACTCCTTCGGGCATCCGAGTCGCCGATGAGCCCTGCTTAGTTGGGTGCCAATTTGTAGAAGTGGGCCTTAGCCAGGCCTACCAGTGCTAGGGGTTCGCCCTTCTGTGCACACAAGTCCTCAGGCAATTAAATAGAAGTTGGCACGGAAGCTGAAAGGTTAAAGGAAAGATTTATTAAACCTCATGAGGTGGAACTACATTCACACAACACCCTACGGTAGTGTATGAAGTAGCACAAGGAGTAGAAGAACCATGGGTCTTTTATACCCACACAGGGGCTCAAAAGAGGGCGGTACAAGCACACATAGGAGAATTACATACATAGATGGTCATACAGAAATGCACAGTCAACAGTAAAGGAGGAGCTAGCAGTTGCTGACTCCGGTAGAAACAACCTGACAGTTACAGACTAAAAACAGGTGTATGGACAGTTACAGATTCCACTGCGCATGTGCAGAGTAGCAGAGCCTAAGTATAGCCAGTACTTTAAACAGAGCACAAGGGTAAACAACAGTGAAGAAGGAAACAGCACGTGGTGAGCACATGGCAGACAAAAATGGCTGCTGGAAACAAGATGGCTTCAGCTAAATGCTAACACCGATCGCTGTCAATTTTCCACACTGGGAGGATCTCTCAGCAGCAGTCACAGCAGGGCCGGAATGGCTCTCTCTGTACTGGAATGATGGCTTTCCATTAGGCACATTCAGCACAGCAAGACAGTGGGCAGATCAAGTGGCAGAAGTGATGAAGTAGCAGCCAACACAGTGTCCATCTGCGTTGTGACCATGGTGAGCTACTTGTGACAGCTCCTTCATTTGCGTTAGTCTGACCCCAGATGAGTGACACTTGGCAGAGCAGGCTGAGACTGCCGCAGATGTACCCACCAACTGCATGGTTTGACACCGCCACCGGTCGGGGATCCTGTAAGTCACATTGTTCACATAGGGCCTCCACCATGTCAATCCTCATTACCACACTGAATGTTGAAGTGACAGTGAGTCTCCGACACAACATTTATATTGGTACATGTCACCTTATGTATGGCACCTTACCTAGGACATTACCACTGTTCAGACGTCTTTGTTGTACATGAGTGTGCATGAACACACTAGCTTCGGGTGGAGCAAGGTACCCTGGCGGTGATAGTAGCAATGTGTGCAGTGGAGACTCCACAAAATGATAGTGTCCTCCAAATAAGGTGAGTATATGTGATGGTCACTATGCTCCGACTGGATCATATGTGGCCCAGATTGTGACAGGTAAATGGAAGTGCATCCTATCCATTGTTATGTCCGCCACATAAAAATGGTTATTGTATATGATTCCTGATGCTGTGTCCTGGCTGTAAAGGGCATTGACAACAGTGCTCATTGTGTGTAATCTGCTATCTGCACAAGGGCAGGCGAATCTTCCCCTTTCCTCATAGTAGAGTTTATAAGGAATGTTTACGGTCATAGACGTGCTGTACATTGTTCACAAAAGCACTACTGTTGATTCACATGACTGTTGGCTGTATTCTGGTATGAGTGAGTGGGGACTGTGTGGCCACTATCAATAAGTGTTTCCATTCCACACAGAGAAACCCTGGCAGAGTGCTCCAGTCTTCCGTCTATTTCCAGACCTGATGAAAATGGAAGAAAGAGACGTCATTAGGATGTTTCGTCTCAATAGGCGGTCAATATAGGATTTCTGTGGCCAGTTGGAGGGTCACTTTCGTCCTCGTCGTACATATCCCACAGCTCTGACACCAACAGTGGAAGTGATGGACATACTGCACTTCCTGCCCACTGGTTCTTTTCAGTACACAGTAGCTGTATCTGGTGGAATGTCGCAACCAATGTTCAGTTTGGTGCTACGTGATATGCTGTCAGCACTGATGAGTCACATAGATATCTACATTCAGTTTCTGAGACCTGAAGATTTGGCTACTGTGAAGGGAGACTTTTTGGCCTGTTATGGTTCCGGGTTAGGCCCATGTAGCGAAGCTGCTAATTTCTTACATTGTCCTATTTTTCACAATAACATTACTGCCAGGAACGTTTGCACATATTTGCATGCACAACAACGTTGGATTAGTTTCTCTGAAACTACTTTATTTACACATCTAGCTTCGCAGAATACTATCACAGTACCTCATGTACTAGGCCTCTTTGCACACAATGTGCAAAGGTCGTTCTAGCTTTATCCATGTGCCAATTGAGCTATCTACATATCCATAAGATCGCTAATCTACAATGTACATCGCAATGCTGCTTTCTATTATAAATAATGAGCATCCTGATAGATTAGCAGAGGAGGCATTTCAGCTGATACCGGGGGTCCCTGCATGCTGAAACTTCCCCACACAGCGGTCTGACATCTCCGTGAGGGGGTTTCAAGTTTGTGACCAAGACGGGCTCTTACATTCTCTCCTGCCAGGTAATGGGGTTGGATCGTCTACACATGCAGAGTAGGATTTGTCATAAGTAGGTGTATGCCAGATTGCTACCTTGTTTTATATACCTGCAGATGTATACTGTTTTAGCATCATGGTAGAACTATATTTACTATTGATACTTTTGGGGCCAGACGTACAACCGCAATTTGCGACTCGCAAATTGGGATGTACAACAGTGGCTCAGACACTGTTTGCGATTCCTAATGGGGTCGCAAATTGCATGCCACATTAATATTAATAAGGCAGGCGTAATTTGGGACCCCATTAGGAATGGCTAGCACTCACAGGGATGGTGGCCTGCTGGGGTCAGCAGACCACCATGTCTGGGACTGCTTTTAATAAAGCAGTTTTTTTTAAATGCAGCATGATGCATTTAAAAAAAAGAAAAATTTAACTTTTCAGTTTCATTTTTTAAGGGCAGGCAGTGGTCCATGGGACCACTGCCTGCCCTTTAAACATTTTTTTTACCCATTCACAAAGGTAAGGGTTGCCCTGGGACCCCTTCCCGTTTGCGAATGGTTCACCACCTACTTATAGTAGGTGGTAAATTGCGAGTGTTTTGCGACCACAATTGCGGTTGCACAACATTCATACATAAAATGTGAGTCGCTATGAGGAACGGACGCCCTTGGCAGACCCCTTCTTAATAGTGAGTTGCAAATCTCATTTTGTAAATAGGTTAAATTTACAGATTCACAAAATGAGGTTTGTACATGGCCATGTCCTAAATTTTGTCACAAATGGGCCAATTGCCCATTTGCGACTGCAATTTTGGGTCGTACTCTGGCCCTTGATGCTTGTAATCACTTTTCTGGTTATGTCTACTGATTATCGCAGCTCATGTATTCTATACCAGAATAATGTTGGTTCAATAAATAAATTGAAAATGCACAACTGTGTATTCACTGTGTATTCTATATACTTCTCTGACCACAAGTAAGCACGAGCGACTGAGTGAAAGGTCCTGAATTATTTGCACGATCCCTGAGGGGTCAGGGTTATCATGTTCAGTGCTTGACAGAAACTATTCACTCCCTGGTAAGGGTAGGAGGCTCCATTCCTGTGGCAGCCACTGATGGTGATGGCATAGATGTCGTTTGGCCACCGGAGTGGGTAAATTGTGGGGGGGGTGGTAAAAGCCCTGCAGAGGGTGGTGTTGATGTCCCTCAGCACCCCAATGAGCTGACCCATAGCCTCATAGAGCGTCTCAAAACGCTAATTTATGGACCGCTGCAGCTGTTTTATTTTCCAGAGTTCTTCCAACACATGGCCCATCTGTCCTTGATTTTGCTCATTTTCCCCCTTTACTCGGATAATGTTAGCCTGGGTTTGAGTGGGACAAGTGCCCTCACTTTGATGACCCACAGTAACCCTTCCATCAGCCCTGCCCCCATGGCCCTGTGGTCGTGGCTGAGTTTGCACACTCCCACCAGCTCTTTCATCCTCAGTGTGAGCAGTGTCAGTGCACACATCCGGAGCTGGTCCAGGGACTGGGGTGCAGGTGATGTTGCTGATGCTCGGCGCACAGGTTGTTGGGGCAGTAGTCAGCTGTGGTGTTGCCGCTGAGGTGGGACCTATGATCGCCGGCCCAGTGAGACGCACTGGCTCTATCTGTCCAGGCTGTCCAGAAGGGCCAGGATGGTCCCCCAAGTCCATCTGTGCAGGAGATTAAGCACCACTGTTGGCTTGATCCTAGGGTTGGGCTGGAGTCTGGTCATCATCTTGCATTTCCAACAGATGTTGTGCATGGTACATCTGTTGAAATAGAGTAGATTGTCAGAGTTGTAAGTCTGGTATATACATTCCCCATACTGTATTGCACAGTGAGGAGATACATAGAGGGGACAAAAGGGTTTGAGGAAGACAATATGGACTGAAGCCGTTATTTGTCACAATTTAGCTAGATTTTATGCAACTTCCATTACATGAAGGGTGTTAGTGATGAACATTAGGCAAAATGAACCACTTCCTGTTGACAATAGGGATGCACATGGCATCTCCCAATTACTTGATGCAATACCTTTGAAAATATCTCATGGGTATTGGTAAGGTCAGACTTGTAGCTGTTTCAAGGACATGACTCTTGCCATATGTGTAGTACTATTTGCACTGGTTATTATTTGTGCTGTGCATGGCCAATGGCTCACCAGCCATGCATGATGTGTTACCTTCACGCACTGATGACATGTCAGTTGCACACTTCATTGGGTGTCTGTAGGTTTCTTTTCATATTCATTCATGGAGACATGGTGAATGTCAGGCTGAGGAGAAGGACATGTGCATGAGCAGTGTTTTGTGTGTATCAGTTGTGCAGGACATTAGACATGAGGATCAGTGGTGACATGGATGCTAAGTAGCTATGGGGTGAGGAGAGGAGTAGATGTGAAGAGATTGTGGAACCACAGGGCCAGATGGGATTGCAGTACTGACTCCCTCTCCCAGGCCGCAGTTTTAAAACGGCTAACAACCTGGGAGGTGAAGCAGGGTGGATAAGATGGCTGCCATGTGACTATGGGGAAAAAACACTAGTGCTCAACATGAATTGACAACTGCGAGTAGGATCGGAAGAGGTGCCCTCGCATACTCATTGTATTTAACCTTTTAATTTACGTTTTAACCTTTTAATTTAAATAATTTTAAATCCTCGTGCCTTATTGTGTCTTTTGGGGGGGGATCTTACCTATTGTTGTGGCAGTTACCTGGGAGGTGACCAGCTCCCGCAGGAAGGACGGCGCCATAGCTGTACTGGTAATTATAAAGCCTTGACAGGAAGCGTGGTAGAGAGGTTGTGTTATCCCTCTCAACCGTAAAGTTTTTACGTGGCGCCAGAGGTCAGCGGTCTAGTGCTCACACCTCTGACGCTTTAAATGGCAGCTGCAAAGAGAGTGCGCCAAAGGCGCGCCAAAAGGCTAACCGGTCCGTGCCAGTCCGGGCACAGGGGCCAGGGACCCTGCCCATTTACAGAGAATATATTATTTCAAGGAAGAGCTTCTCTCGCTTGGACAAACACCCATGCCATGCAGGGTCAGGGGGGTTACTGAAATGGCAGGTCGAGGGACCACAGGTATGTAAGCTCTGCAAATGCACAATAAAGATTTGGGGGCATAGTAATTTATATGAACCAAAGTGCCAATCAGACAATACCTCACTGACCCTGGGACGCTCACTCCCCAAGCATGAAAATTCAAATTCACCTGCTTTTGGAAAAGGGCAGGTTCGATGCTTTATTTCTTACAGAAACCTGGCTTAATGACAACTCGGTCCCAGATATTCTGTTGGCTCTACCCCCTGGTTTCCATATTCATAGACTTGACCGCATTGGTAAGTTCGGAGGAGGACTTGCGATAGTGGTCAAAGAAGAATTCAAATGTACTCTCCAACAACTCCCCGTACTGGACTGCGAATGTGGTCAATTTACCATTACCTTCTCACCAACTCACACCTTCTCAGGGCTGCTACTATATAGGCCCCCTGGGGCTGAGGCAGAGTTTTTAGATGGATTTATAGAAATAGCCTCCAGTCTATTGATGAGGAAATCCTACATCATCATCCTAGGGGATCTCAACCTGCACTTTGGGGATCAGAGTATCCCTAACGTCAAGAGGCTGGAGCAGGAACTGGAGAGCTTAGCACTATCCCAAATAATAACATCGGCTACTCACATCAAAGGACATATACTTGACCCTCTGATCACCAATGACCCAAAAATTTCAATACACTCTCAGGTCCCGGTACCTTGGTCTGACAACCATTACATTTCTTTTGCACTAGACAAGGGGGAGGTAGCAAAGACTAGCTTCCAACCCATTTAGTCTGCCCCCTTTCCTGAAGTGAGAAACTGGGCTAAGTTGAATTTACAAGCCTGGGTCGAATCCCTGTTGACCTCTGGCTTTAATACATCCGGAAGCATTGATGAAGTGTATGCCAACTGGGATTCTTCAGTCTCTGGAGAAAGCAGTACCCAAAATAAATCAGAAACCAACTAATATTAACAAAAAGGCACCCTGGTTTAACGCTGAATTAGCATAATTAAAGAAAGGGTGTAAAAAGCTGGAAAGGGAATGGAGAAAGACCTATGATTCCTTACTCAAAGCTAAATATAAATTAGCGATTAGAACCTATCATACCAAAATTAGAGAGGTGCTGGCTGGGTTCATTGGACAAGATCGCACAGACTCAGAACTCTTCCAAAGAGCTCATTAGAGTGGTGAAATCCTTAACCACGATCTTAAAAAACAACCCCCATCATCAGGTCTCAAAGGAGAAATGCAACGCACTAGCCAC
The DNA here is from genome assembly GCF_964204655.1 of Triturus cristatus. Taxonomy (NCBI): domain Eukaryota; kingdom Metazoa; phylum Chordata; class Amphibia; order Caudata; family Salamandridae; genus Triturus; species Triturus cristatus. Next base: position 181,208,272 of record NC_140586.1, on the reverse strand, counting down.
CTATTTTCACAAAAAGGTTATAGACATTTATAGTTCACTCCATGCAGAACTGAACACCTCTGGAAGCCTTGAATCGGCGGAGGTAACCCCAGCATTGGCCCAGTTTTCCGATCTGGACAAGGAGACGGTACTATCTCTCATGAGGGAAATCCAATGAGGCTCCCCTCTTGATCACGTCCCCTCACAGAATCTTGTAAAGGCTACTGGAGGCCCTTCTGCCATCAATTGTTGACATGTTAAACCTCTCCCTACAGACAGGCAGAGTCCCTATCACATGGAAGCAGGCAAAAATAAAACCTTTGCTAAAAAAAAACAAGCCTAGATGCTGCTCTGCCAGACAACTTCCGACCAATATCACTTCTCCCATTTAATAGTGACATTTTGGAAAAACATTTTAACAGAATACTGTCACAATTCATGGAAGATCACCTTTGGCTACACCCTACAGACATGGGGGTTCTGCCATCAGCAAAGTATGGAATACGCCTTGTTAGTAGTGTCCGAAGAACTGAAAATGACCCTTGATCAAGGTGGAGCAGCTGCGATAATACTCCTAGACCTAAGCACAGCATTTGACACGGTCGACTATGGCTTGCTGGCTTACAGACTCCGGGAAATCGTTATCCAGGGCAAAGCCCTGAATTGAATTGAAACAGAAAACGTACTCTACCCATATATTTCGATAAGTACAGTGTATCATATATTCAACTAATGACACTCTGACCGGACCGAAAGAACAAAATATCTAAACCAAAATAGAAAATAGTATTCATCTTTTATTGATTTTTTTTTTAAAATAAAGAATATATATATATATATATTATTCATATTCTTGTTAGACAAAAGGAGCTATTTCAATAGAACATGTATTGACAATTTAAAAATATTAATACATAAAAATAGCTAGCAAGTCGCTGCATACACAATCAAATGCAAAGCCCTGAATTGGTTGGGGTTCTTTCTTGGGGTTCTTTCTGGAGGAGAGGTCCTTCCAAGTTATGAAAGCTAACCTCTTCTCTGATATTAAGCCTATGACTTGCTGTGTGCCACAGGGCTCATCGCTAAGTCCCACGTTGTTTAATATCTACATGCGCCCGATGGCAGACATAGTTCAAAGATATGGCATCTCAGCGATTTCATACGCTGACGACACCCAGCTGGTGGTGTCACTTGACTCCAGGACCAATGGAAAGTCAAGCCAGTTGGAACCGTGTCTTGAACAGGTGTTTAAATGGATGACAGGGAGGTGTCTGAAATTAAACGGTGACAAATGATGGTCTTCAGTGACGCAGGGGTACCCAGGCCACTTGCCAGCTGCCCGCGCTGCCTAGGGATCGCCCCTGTCTCAAGCATTGCCATTAAAAACCTTGGCTTCTGGACGGTTAAGGAGCTCACCATGGATACCTAAGCAAGGAAGGTGGCAGGTACTTGCTTTGGGTTGTTAGGAATGCTCTGCAAGATCCTTGACCTAATCCTTATACAGCTAAGGAAAACAGTCATACATTCCCTTATTACTTCTCGCCTGGACTATGGTAACTCGCTCCTTTTGGGTGCTCCTAAGTATGTCATCAACAAATTACAGCTAGTCCAGAATATAGCTACCAGACTGCTGTGTCAGATCCTAATGATGGAATCAGTTAAGAAGCATCGTAGACAGCTGCATTGTCTCCCGAATGAGGCGAGAATCAAGTTTAAAGCACTCTGCCTTACCTATAGAGCCATCAACAATATAGGGCCCAGGAATATCAGAAATCTGGTAGGCCTATACCTCCCCAATAGAAGTCTGAGGTCAGGCACTGAGCGACTGTTAAAAACTACCAGAATAAAAAGGGCTAGATGGGGGGGAAGAGCCTTTTCCCACCTGGCGCCCAAGCTGTGGAACTCACCCCTGTGGGAGATGAGATTTATAGCAGCAGAATCATCTTTCAGAAAAAAACGGAAAACCTGGTTGTTCAATGAGTGTGAATAACTTTCTCTTCTCAAGCTTCTTTGCATCTCATGCCTAGCTCTGGGAGGCCTTTGGGTAGCCATGCGCTCTACAAATCCTAATAACATAACATAACATAACAATGATGGTAGTTGTAGTTTTGTCAGTTTAATATTGGCAACACAAGCAAACCTGCATTGTGTTACTTGAAGGTTGGTAAGATGCTGTAGTGTTAGCACATACAGTTGTACATTTTAACAATATATGGATCCTATGATGAGGATTTGATGTGCAAAGACTTGCATACAACATTCCCACGGTTGTGATGGGATGGGTGCAGAGACATTGGTGATCATGTGCAGGATTGTTGACTGTGACTGACAGTAATACATCTCTGATACCTAGGCTACTACATATGGGGCAATTGGGTGTGATTGACAATAGTAAAGGTGTGTTTTGTGCAAACAGTACATTGCTATGTTGTGCCAGTTAGGGGGGTGTTGCTAATCAGTCTCCAGTCCCCCAGGAATTCCAGTCAAACGCTCATTGTGCAGGATGCCAAGCACCTTCTCCTCCCATGCTGCGAGTTCCAGTGGTGGCACAGGAGGCCCATCACCAGTCTGCTGCGTCACCAGGTGGTGCCTGTTGACAAGGAGCTTGGCCCTGAGGTTCAGGTCATGCCACGTCTTTCTGATGTCTTCCTTTTTGTGCAGATGTCACAGACAGCATCACACTTGCCACTGCTCAACCACACAAACCCTGATGCAAACCTGATTAAGGTTTTTACTGTAGGCACAGTGTTTATTTATAGCAACCATGCAGTGGTTAATATGCATGTGAATTATTGGTTGCATTAGCGCTTGCTTATTGTGCAACATGCATGTGAATTATTGGTTGCATTAGCTTGTGCTTATTGTGCACAATTCTGTCATATAGAATTGTGGGAGAAATGCTGAAACAGCCAAGGCTTGTTTAAACATACACTGGTTAAACAACATGTGAAACTTGTGCCAAATGGCAATATGAGAAACGTGCAGCATTTCAACTGTCACATTTCAACTGTCTCTATGAATTATGTGCTGCACTTCATTATCATAATTGCTCCAACATGCCTCCACAGGAAGAATCTAGAAATCCTTGAATACATATGCATCTTTGCTTTGGTAATTGCTTATCTCCCTAAAGCATGGTTCAACTGACAGTAAGACCCGTGTTTTGTGCCTATATAAGACACATTGCACCTTCTGTCACTGCTGGGCTTCGTTTATTCCTATCGATCACTTGCCTGGCTCCCGCTGATCCTGGGCTCCAGTTCTCTCCTGGGCTCCAGGTCTCTGTCCAGCATCGTGTTTCTCCTCTTCCTCCAGTGCTTTCCTTCCTGCTTCTGCAAGACACCATAGTTCCTGTAAGAGAGGCACAGCACAGAAGGTGACTCAAGGTTATCTCATGCTCTGTGTGCAGACTGCAGACTCCTTTCCTCACAATATTAAGGTAACATATGTAACCTTTAATTATATTACAAGTATTCTGGCAGTGTTTAGCCTTTCAAGCTTTTTGGCACAGAATCCAGTCAGTGCTTGAACTGAAAGGCACTCCAGCAAGGATTAGCAAAACTGAAAATATGTATTTTCTGTAGTAATTGTGCCTTTAAACTGAAAGACATTTAAAGAGTGATTTCAACCTTTGGACTCCAGAAGTGAACTGTAAAACCAAAGACTGAAAGACATGAATAATCCACAAACCTTTATCAAAATACAGGATTTAATGCACACTCTTTGGCAATACATCAAGAGTTAAGCTAAAGGACAAGCAAAAACTGTATAAAAGTAATACAGAATAAGACAGTCTTTTAGAAAAGCTGTTATATGCACAAATCCTAATTTCTGTGTATGTATTTGAGAGTCTGACTGTAATTTAATGCTGAGTACTGTTATGAAACCATCAAATTGGGTTTTCCATTACAGAACTAAAGCCTCCATCCCTATGCCTGGCCTCAGTCCTTGCAATCTTGCATCAAGGCCCTGTCTACCCTGAGCTCAGCAGTTCCAGGCCTAGCGAAGCAGCGCTACCAGCAGAACAGGCATTTCTCTTCTCTCTCTCTTCCCAACCCCCCTTCCCCTTGGGAAGTTACGTGGTCGTAGTGTGTTTGTTCACTGCTACCACGTTAGGTCCCATAGGGATTTGGAGACTAACGTTGCCCCATCTGAACCGCCTGGAGTTCAGGTGAGTGGCCTGCAACAGCAGGATGGCAGCTACTGCATTGATCTTGTTGACGACCCTGTCCCATATTTGGTTCTTGATAGTGACAGATTTGAACTCTAACCAGTTGTGACTCTACTCTGAGGATTTCGTCCACCATCACTGACAACTCGGTGTCCGAGAATGTTTGTCTTTTTTTTTGCCATTATTGGGGTAATGAATGTAATAAATTTAAATTGAATTTCATTCAAACAACAGTGCCCCGCTCCGGGTCACCTTTTTCGCTTTGGACCTTTGAGGCCACCCCTGAACCATTGTTCTTTAAACATATTATTGGGGTAAAGGGTTGAAATATGAGCCTGCTGGTGAGGCCATACGAAATGTGTGGTGACTAGAAGTGAGAAGGAAAGTTGTGTGAACAAATGTCTGGGTGGTGAAGAGGTGATGGCTGCCTTCTCTCTCTCTCAAAAAAGCAATTTGTGCATGGCTGCACTGCAGAGTAGTGGCAAAGGATCATGGTTTGGGATGGGTTGAGTTTTATACTTTCAAATGTGAGCGTGTCCACCTGTTTGATAAGCATCAGCTGTTTCTTTTTGTTGACCTTCCATTGGACATAGTAGTTGTTTTTGGGCAGAAGCAGTGGTGTGGCGGTCGATCACTGCAGTGTGACCGTAGATTCCAACAGCTAGTACATGGGTCTCATCGTAATCTGCTCGTTGGTTGGACCGCAGTGCATTCGGTGTCAGAAGTCTTATCAGAACACTTTCCGACTGCTGCAAGTAATGCAGAGAGCTTTCATACCGCAGCGGTCAGAATTTAGTATTGCATGCATCGTAATCAGACTGAGAATACTTTGCGGCCTTGGTGGTCAGAATTGCTCCGCGGACATGTTGGTCGGAAGGACAGTCCGACTAGGGTCGTAATTAGGCCCTAAGTCTGAATGAAGAAATCTTCACCACAACTTCATCCAGCGGCTCTTCAGTGATGACGCCTCCTTCTCAGACATCGCTGGCTACCTTGCCTTGCTGAACTTTATCTTCTCAGATGTTTTTATTCAGAATTTCCTTTTAGTTCGAAGGTAAGCAGAGACAGGCCCAATCCACTTTGTGTATCTAACTCATGTTCCATCGCGACCGAGCATAACTTTCGACTTTGCTCTGGTCTTGGGTGACTAGATGTCTGCGGTTGGTGCTTTGACCTTTTAGGTGCTGTTTTTCACTTTAAATTAAAAAAATCACAACCCTAGTTCTACTGATTGGATTTTTTGTTGTTTTGGTGCCAAATACTTTATTTAAATTAGCTCTATTCTTCTAAATTAGTGTGGGATTTTCTCTGTGTGGTGTTTTTACTTCATTACAGTTTAAGTGCTGCGTACATACTTAACACATTGCCTCTAAGTTAAGCCTGACTGCATTTGCATCAGACAGTTAAGCACAGGTTAATTTTGTGACTTTTGTGGTCACCCTGACATGGATTGTGGCAGCTGCTTGAGAAGGACTCACGCCCCCTTGAACCAGCTGTCAAAATCTCACACTTGACTAAATAACATCAACATTGTAAACATTAGACCACATGCAACCTAACCACAGTACAGACAACATAGCAGCTAGATACAACAGTTTTTCCAGGCCCAGATAAAAACAAAATCAATGTCTTTGTCAAAGTACTGAGAGATCATCAAATCAGCAACTAAAACACTCAATCACCTGATGTTATGTTAAGTTACATTGTTCACATGTGTTTAGATCAAACTACCATTGTTGTGGTATTGTAGCACAATTTCAGTTTGGGTGCTCTTTCATGTGGTTCAGGTAAAGCCATCAATTGAGCTTTAGGAACTATTGTTTGATAGCGTGTGATGTTTAGTTGGTGTTTGCTTACATATGAATAGTAAAGCATTTGTACTGTAGTTAGTTTCAAGTGTCAAAGCAAATGTTCTCTTGAATGGGGGAATCAATTATCCATTGTTCTGCCAAATGTAATGCTTCTTTGTATATGGTGCAACACAGGTCAATGATTTTATTTTGTGTGTGTGAGGGTGTTCTATATGTCTTTTAGATTTATGTGCATGTGTCTAGATTACATTTTGGTGTGGTGTTGGACAGTGCTGTTGATTTGATAGTGTTTTGCTAACTATATGGCATTGGAGCCATGGTCCGCGCATGATAGTGTTAAAGAGCTGAGAAGATCTGGTGAGTCTCCTTCTAGATTTTTCACAGAAAATGCGATGCCTGTCAGTAGGCATGCTGCACAGGGTAGCATACATGAAAGTTATCAAGTGTCTACTTAAGACCTATTAGAAGGAAAAAATCAATAAGGGCTCTATCACGAGTCTGGCGGTCGGTGGACCACTAGACTCGCAGGGCACGGCAGTAACAGTCTCCCCACCACCCTATTATGAATTGGAGAGTGTGACCCACAGCACTTCTGTAGCTGCCAGGGAACCTCAGTTTCCTAGTGTCTGTTCCCTGGTGGTGTTGGAGCGACCAGGAGGCATCCATTTGCTTGGTAGGACTGCTGCGGGCCTGCCAAGCATATCACCAGTTTCCTCTCTCCGCCAGGGTTTACATGGAGGTTCTTACAACATGTATACAGTGGCGGAAAGGAAGCAAAGGGGACCCTACAGGGCCCCTGTGCCTCCTCCACCTGTGGATGCACAAAGGGGGGGGAGCAACCTGTGCCCACTGTATGCATGCACACCAGTTCCGCACAACATGGACTTTTCAGTCCATGCTGTGTAGGAACTGTTTTCGGCGTTCCTATTAAGGTGCCTGTTTTTCAAGGAACTGCCTTGGGAACATCAAAAAAAGTCCACCAGACATGAGTAATACTCATAATCTGGTGGGCGGCATGACCATGGGTTTGGCGGCGCGGTGCCGGGGCACGCCCAGGTGCTGCATCACCAAACTCTCAAACAGGCCCTGAGGCTGTTAAATCCTCTTGCCAAATTGTAAGGCCCTCATTACAAACTAGGGGATACATGTTGATCCCTGTACAAATAAAAGTTAGCACCGGGATCAGAATTATGAGTTGTATGATAATTACCACAAACTCACATTTCTCCCCTGATAAATTCCGGTCACACCTCTCAAAACGTATTGAGGGAAAAGGCTCATAAAAATGCAAAACATGAGGTATTCAGTGTGTTAAATACCATTTCTGCATGTCATGTCTCATTTTAAAGTTGAAAACTTGCACCAGTCTGTCTTTACTACACTTGGAAAATAAATGGCATAATGGTATTTACCACTTGTGGTAAATATCTCCCCCTCTGCCATCAAACTTATAGTGGGAGCCTTAATCTTGATTCAAGATAGAGATTAATACAAAATAAATTAGTAAGGGCCTCATTATGATGTTGGTCAGACAGCAACTGAAAGGCTGTCGGTTGCAGTCTGACCTACATCTGGTTCTGCGGTCCAACTGCCACATTATGATGCGGCGGTCGAAGGAAGCGAGCGGAGGTCAGGCACCACCGTAGTGATTACTATGTCCCTTTCTAATAACCTTTCTATGGTGGTCCTACCGCTATAGAAATGCTGTCGGAAAGGGACTTTTGGGGCTCCTAGCAGGGCCCCCCTCCCCTTGGGCCTATGCTATTGGGCCCCAAACAACCATGCATCATTTGGCAGGCGATGCATGTTGCCTGCCACACGGTGCATGGATGTTTAGAAAGTGTATGTTCCCTTTTGCTGCTTGTGCTGCGGCCCACAGCACAAGCCACAATAGGAAACTTACACTTTCCAACTGCCATGAAGGTGGTCGCATTGTAATTGGGAATGTGGGACCTCTGACTCCTTGTTGATAGTCCCGTTTCCGACACAATGCCGGTTGGACGCTTGTCTGACCGGCATCGTAACAGGGCCCTAAGGTTCCAAACTCCTCCTGATAGAAGGAAGGAGAAAACAGCAGGACTCTAATATACAGCTGTATAATCCAGAAGAAAGTTTGCATTGCAAGAGAAACACGCACTGGCAAAGCCAATACCTCTTGCCTCTGGTTTAGTTTATTTTATCTGTGTTGTACAGCTCTGTAGTTGTACAGTATGATTAAAGTTGTATTGTAAAATTATATGAAACAGACATTATTTTTTTGTTATTGATTAATGCATCATGGATGCTATGAGCTTTGAATTAAAATGTGAAATGGAACAGAAGTAGCAACATGAACAACGGCTGCCTTAAAAAATCAATATGATGTAGTGAACACTGCACTTTTCATAGGGGTTAGGGGTGCTTAATATATAGAATGAGATGGTAGTGGTAGCTAATAAGTAAGGTGGATAATGGGTAGTGAACATGCATCAGATTAAATGGAAAGGACTGTTTAATTTTAATTTGAGAAATAATTGAATTTTAATTGATGCAAATGGTGCAATTTAATTAACATGCAGATGTAAAAAGAAAGATGAATGAAATTTCCCCTCGGATGGGAAAAGCTGTTCTATGGACCAAAAAAGTCACTTCTGTCGCAGTATGACCAAACGGCAATTTTCGATGAGATGGTGGAGCTGGCATAACCATCATTGCGTTACGACCGCTGCCGTCGTGCTAAGACAAGATAAATGGTGGTTCGAACAAACTTCACAACAATCCTCAAAGTGTGCCTGTACTTTCAGCTACCCCCAATCACATCTGATACACCCCAATGATACACCCCCACTTCTTTTTAACTAATGAAAGCCAGGGTCAACATGGAAAATACACCTGATGGTCATTACTCATGAGGACACACCCACATAGCACAATACAAAACCAACACCTTCCCTGACCAGCATCCTTTGAAAACCAACATCATAGAGAGACATACAGCACACCAGTTAGCAGAGGTAATACATCACACATCACACAGCACACCATCACACTCACCTATCTCGACACACCAACACCTTTCACCCACACATCTACACACTACACATATCTCCACCACCAACTTCCACCCAGCGCTTCACACTCATTTGCACCATGTCACAGAAGAAAATGTACAAAATTCACTGACACCGAGTTGAAAGTGATGGTAGATGATAAAATTAGGGTAGAACCCTATTTGTTTGGGAACCTCGTCCAACAGACCCCACTTGTGCGCAACAATCAAATGTGGGAACAGATTTACAACAAAGTCAATGCAGTAGGGACCACCCTGCGCACACTGTGTGACATCAAAAAGTGGTGGACCGATCTCAAGAGCAGGGTCAAAGATCAGACCCAGAGGAACGATAATGCTGCTCAAAGAACTGGTAGTGGCCCTCCCATTCCACCACTAACATTCACTGAATGGGAGGAGAAGGTGCTTGCCATCCTGCATCCCGAGGGTCCCACAGGAATAGATGGGGGAGTGCAGACTGGTAAGTACAAACAAAATCATCCCATCACACTGCAATGTACTGTCGTGCACACCAATGCCGCAATTCCCAGACTACATCAAACTAATGAACAATGCACGCTTTCAATTTGAATTTCACACATGGCTAGCATTTCCTCCCTCTGCTTCACCTCACTGGTCTGTAGTCAGCTCATGCACCCTGTCCTCCCTCCCAAACAGCATGGAGGCCCCTCCCCACTAAACAACCATGTGGCAACCATCTCCCTCGAAAGTGCCTCCTGACAGGTATGTAGCCTTCTTACTAGGGACGGGGTTGTTGGAACCAGAGAGCAAGCCTACAACTCCCACAATGCCCTCTGGCCTCCTTCCCAAATAGCATGGAGTACCCTCCCCACCCCACAGCCATGTGCCAGCCATCTCTCTCCTCTGCTTCACCTTACAGGTAGGTAGCCATCTTACTGGGCAGGGGGTTGCTGGGACCTGAGAACAACACCACAACTCCCACAAGGCCATCTGGCCTCCTTCCAAACAGCATGGAGTACCCTCCCTACCCCACAGCCATGTAGCAGCCATCTCTCTCCGCTGCTTCACATTACAGGTAGGTAGCCATCTTACTAGGGAGGGGTTTGTTGGGACCTGAAAGCAACACAACAACTCCCACAAGGCCCTCTGGCCTCCTTCCCAAACAGCATAGACCACCCTACCCACCCCACAGCCATGTGGCAGCCATTTCTCTCCTCTGCTTCACCTTAAAGGTAGGTAGCCATCTTACTAGGGAGGGTTGTTTTGGGACCTGAGAACAACACCACAACTCCCACAAGGCCCTCCTGTCCTCCCTTCCAAACAGTATGGAACCCCCTCCCTACCCCACAGCCATGTGGCAGACATCTCCCTTCTCTGCTTCAAAAAACAGGTCTGTAGTCAGCTCATGCACCCTGTCCTCCCTCCCAAACAGCATGGAGTCCCCACCCCACCCCACAGCCATGTGCCAGCCATCTCCCTCATCTGCTTCAACAAACAGGTCTGTAGTCAGCTCATGCACCCTGTCCTCCTTCCCAAACAGCATGGAGCTATATGACCACCGCATCACACACTTGGTAGCCAACTCTGTAAAGTTCCATAAGTCACAGCCAGTGCGCACACAGCTAAGCTCATGTAGATGTCACATGAATCACAGTGTAAATCATAAAGTCTAATGTAACTGAAAGCAGAGCCCAATAAAGCAATGGTCAAAATGCAATGTGCAAGTCCCATTGTCTAAAAGCATAAAATCTCACATTAACACAACACATGCATGGCCACTCAGTCAAAGGACACAAACCACATGATGTCAGTACAAAATGCACAACAGAAATCATGAAGTTTCGGCATACCAGACATATACTTTCAGACAAGTCTACAATATCCCAGCCTAAACTGAAGTGGATGAGCACCAAGTTTGTAAATGAGGACATGTCCTTGGAAACACAATATCTGTACATGTCAAATTGTTGGTATCGCCATGTCACATCGCTAACAAGTAATATATGTACCTTTATATCATGTCATTGTACCTCTACATCATGCCATACTGCAGACAAACAGTTACGAATGCCAAGTAATTTCAATGTCAAAAGTTTGGTTATCTCTAATAAAACGTCCAAAACATGATCATCAAAGTTGTGGAGTGTGCATAATATGCACACAATATAACCTCTGTTCAATAGGTGTTTCGCAATCATCACCTGGTGAGACCAACACCAACAAGCCGAGCCAGTCTCCCCCCAGGAACATGACCTCTTGGATGCCGATTCTCTCCGTTTCTCAGACGAGGAGCACCAACCTGGCCCCTCAGGACTGCCAGGGCACGCTCAGTCTTTGGGCCTCACTGACCCCACCACCACCACCAGCACGCCTCCCACAACAGCAGCAACAACGCTGACCCGTGCAATAACGACCTGTATGGCAGCCACCTCCACCATCACCACTGTTGCCTGCAACACTGTCCCTGTGTCAGTCGTCACCAACCCCGCCTGCCACGCCGGGGATGCTGGGTGCAGTGTGCGGGGGCATCGACAGGCAATGCCACAGGTCCAGGTCTGCAGGGCTGGTGTGAGGGCAACTGGGGACAGTCACAGGAGGACACTGAGACTGAAGCTCTGGCCACCGTCAATACAGTCCTTGGTGCCTACCAAGAAAACCAGGGACAGATGGGCCAGGTCGTGGAAGAACTGCGGGACCTACGCCTGCTGCAGAGGTCCATGGACTGCTGTTTGGGACAACTTGTGGAGTACATGGCCCAGCTTGTGGGTGTTCTGAGGGAGATTCATGCAGCTCAAATAGCTCCCCCCCGCCCCCAGTGGCCAGCCTGCTGATACTCGCACCACCCCAGCAGCGGCCACAGGGGAGTCTCAAGACACTGACTCCTCAGATACCTCTCAGCATGCAGCAGGGCCCCCCCTGCCAAACGGATAGGTTTGGTTAGGCCTCAAATGAACCTCCAACTGAGCACATAGGTCTCTCTCAGGGTAAGACAATTTAGGTGGAATTTCTTGATGATGTTGATATCCTCCATTATCGCCAGGTCTGGGAAAGGTCGATACACAGGCAGTCTTTTCCTACGTACTCTGGCAGGGGACACATGTAAAAATGAGTCAAAGATGAGATGAGGGTAACAGCTTACAGAATGACTCACGCAATCACAACATTGACAGGACTGGTGAACACGTGTAATGCACAAGTGACATGCATACTACACACCTTGATCTCCTGTAGTCATTCAGGTAGCCGGGGTGAGCATACAAACTAGTACCAGATCAAAATAAGTCGATGTGTATGGCATATCGTACACTGCTACATCATGTGTACCGAGCCCTGTGGGTAGATGACACAGCACATGTGGCTAACAGCAACAATGCTGAGTTGAATGTCACTGCTGTCACTGCACAACCTCAACCTTCAGTCCCACAAAACACAACATTATTACGAAATGAGGCCAGTGAGCGTAAGCTGGACAATGATACATAAAAATACAGCACTGTGGACAGACATATATGCACATTACGAGGTCAGTCCATCATGACAGTGGGAGGAGTTTGCATTCCACACATTGCCATGTTCACAAAAATGAAACACAAATACACATGGAATGTGCTTATATGCCCACATGGATGAAATTGACAGGTGATGACGGACGGACCAATGCATCTTTTCACATATGCACTCCTATATGTATGTGAAAGCCATACAGGTAATGGCATCAAGGGACACTGTATGCCGCACCACTAGTGTGTTTAAAGTGCAATAAATACCAAGCATGTCTGATCTCTGTACACTGCCCACCTCTAAAGGCCAGCCACCATCATTGGCCTTTCATAAGACAACACATATACAATAAATAGAGAGGAAAATAACAAGAGATATTTAAACACTGATCACACTTACAATGTTTCGATAGACAACATAAATACGATAAGAGAGGCCTTTGTTCTTTTTGTATTCTTAACTTCTTTTATTAATTTCTAGCCACAAGAGAAGACAATTTCTGTTATTTGCCTCTCTTTTTTCTTCTATATAACATGTCTGTGAAGACTTAAGTCAAAGGTCACACTTTCCAATCCCTTTACAGGGTGCACAAATAACTTTTGCTAAATGTGTTGACATCAGTGATGCAATTTGCAAAGCGAGAATGCAAATTCTCAATGTGTTTACAGGTGCGGTAGCCGTCATCCACTGCAGTCACACGCATTGGCCCCCAATTGAATGATGCAGGATAGCGGTCGACGCTTCCTGGCCACCTGACACCACGCATGCGAATGAGTGGCAGCCAATGGGAACCGCCAGCGTGGTAGTGGCTTACATTTTTGAATATCGCGGTAGGCATGCTTCGCCACTGCGGGGTCCGGCATTGGCCCCAAATGAATAATGCGAACCAGGCGGGCCAATGGTACCAGCAGAGCAACACTGGAACAACCCTAGGGGCCTATATACATGTCTGTGAAAAGTCCACACCTGTCACTTGCCTAGAGACACTGCTGCCTGCCATTCATCACCACCAACTGCTGCTGTACATCATCTCTGGAACCACTTATGGCTCATACTGAGAAGCTGAAGACCCGTCCCTTCACCACAGAGGACCTGGAGGTCCTTGTTGACGAGGTCCTTGGCCAACACGGCCGGCTCTATGGTGCTCCAGAGGTACTGGTAAGTGAATGTGAAACTTACTTTGAGTGTTCAGAAGACTCTCAATATGTTACTGTACAGTAGTATGTGCCTCAGACTGCAAGCCAATGTCCATGCATTCTGATTTTGACATCTGCGTGGCCCATACATGACGTACAATTTGAGGCACTTGATTATGTGAATATAGCAGATGACATCCATAAATGTATGGATACAGGTCGCTGCTGTCTGCTCATCCTCCTAGACCTGTCTGCGGCCTTCGAGACTGTGGACCATAAACTTCTTCTCAACACCCTTAAACAGCGGATCGGAGCAAATGGCATGGCGCTGAAATGGTTCACTTCTTTCTTTCACAACCGTTCTCATCAAATCAAAATAAACAATGCAACTTCTGATACCGCCACTATAACCAGAATTGCCCCTCAGGGCTCAGTCCTCTCACCTACTCTATTCAATATCTACATTGAGCCCCTCACTTCCATAATTAATCAAGCCAACATCACCTACCACCTCTACGCAGATGACATCCAGCTCTACCTGGAAGTCTCCTCCCCAAATGACATACGCCGTCTTAATGATACTCTAAAAAAAATCCAAAACTGGCTATCACACAACCACTTAGACCTCAACCAAGACAAGACATTGTTGTTATAGAAAAAGTTTTGTTTATAAGTCCTGTGTCTTAGTAGTGGATTGTAATTTGTATATGTTTCTGTTATACACTTTTACAGCCCTGTTGAAGTTCCCTACATGGGAATGAAACGCGTTGGCTGAACTTGTCTCTACCAGATGATCCTAAAAAGAAATTTTTGAATAAAGAAGATATTATTTTTCGATCAAATCTGACTCATTGGACTCTTTGAGCTGCGCACCCCCATTTGTTATAACACCTCTTTGATCTGGAGCACAGTGTTGCCACTCAACGGCTAGCACAGGGTAGTCTGCACAGCAAACCTACATATAGGAACTGGCTTGAGGTGTGGCATAGAAGGTTCGCTGTTGGTGCTTTTGGGATAACCAAGAAAATACAGAAATCCTTCTCCTCTCAAACAACGGACAAACCCACGAGGCCCAAGAATGGATTAGGCTTATGGACTCCCTAAACTTCAACCTAACCCCGGTCTGCTCTGCCAAGTCATTGGGTGTCTTACTGGACCCTAACCTGAACATGAGCTCACACATTAAGGCTACCGCATGGAGTGCCCATTACAAATTAAAAATACTCAACAAAATTAAGACCTTCCTCCCGCCTAATGATCTCAAGACTGCAACGCAAGCCCTGGTTCTATCCATACAAGATTACGGGAACACTACCCTCACAGGCTCAGCAGAATCTCACCTAGCCCCCATTCGAACCTCTCTAAACGCAGCAGCATGAATGGTCACTAGAGCTAAAAGGCACGATCATATCTCTCCCGCCCTGAAAGAGCTAAAACGGCTCCATATTGAAGCTCGATGCCAGTTCAAAACAGCCTGTCTCACCCACAAAGTCCTTTACACTGGTAAACCAGTCTACCTGGCAGCCAAGCTCACCAAAGCAGGCCAAACAAGAAACCTGAGGAGCACCGACAACCTACTTCTCATTCCCCCAAAGAGGCGCAAACAAAAAGCCCCGGCCTGCTCCTTTTCAGGCAATGCCCCCAAAATCTGAAACTCCCTTCCAGCAGATCTCAGAACTAACCCCTCCTTCCTGATCTTAAAAAAAACCTCAAGGATCTCCTCCTCGCTAAGCACCTTTAACCTTTCGGCTCTACACACCGTTAGCCACCATCTCAATTTTGATTTGCCATTTGATATGTGTCGTTTGTTCTTATTTCCTGTGAACTTGTTGTAAAGAGCTCTGATACCCTCGGGTCCTGCCAGCACTATATAAAACTCTCTAAATAAAAAAAATAAATCAATGAGGATGGCACCATCGACAATGTTGCAACTCCATTGATGCCAAACATCACACATGTTAATCTCAGAATGGGTAATATACATATATGAGACTCTGTCTAGCAGAATGAATTCAAATTAATGGTGTAGAGCCTTATTCACCCTGATCCCTGACTGCATGCAATGATGATTTTGACATTATGTGGTTTAGCAGTGGTACAGTTACACTAATGACTTTATGAAATCTCGCTTTGTACACACATTCTTTGTGACATGTCCTGTAAAAGTTCATTAAGTGTACATATGAACATTAGTGAGATGGTAGCTGTTGATTGGGCAGATGGTACTGATTTAGAGGTGTACTGATTTGACAGTGATACTATGGAGCTGAGACCAGTATGCACAAGAGTACAAGGCCTGTATCTGTCTAGCTCAGTGGGAAATCACCTCTCACCCATCTGATAAATGTACAGTGGACATGTCATCCTTCTTTTGGTGCCATTATGTGTAGAGTCCCCCATGTGTATGCACTATGTCATCATTGTCATTGTACATGCATGTAAATCTTATGATGTACCACTTTTTGCATCAGTGAAAAACCCTCAGGTATGTCCTGAAAATGCACAATGTCTCCAGGCCACTTCACTAAAAGGACTTTGTAAGACATATGAGTAGTTCACCCTGCTACATATGAAGCAGCATTTAGAGGTCTGAGGAGTACACAAGACAATCCTACACCTTGTGAAATGAATGAGAGAATGTACAATCAGGGACCTAATTGTGACCTCCATGAGACGTGTAGCTATGCAATGGTCATGGACATTAAGGGGTGTGTAGTGTTAGAAAAAGTGAATCTGACCACTAGACATCATTTACTGTGTATTTTCGGTCATGCTGACTCTCATCGTGCATCACAGATGAGGCCTTGTTTCACCTTGGTTTCGCTGCAGGCACTCTGCATGTGTATGAGATTGGCAGGGAGTCAGTCCATCATCATAGATGTTTAAATTGGAATCAGCAAGCTTGCTCAGAGTGTAGCATGTGACAAGGTCTATGGAATCTGCTGTCCATTGATGTATGTGTGTGGTATGTGTATACATGCTTCTGTACTGACACACTATGGTCTATAACACAGTGTTAAAAACATCTAATCTTGTCTCCCATGCCTAAAGCTCAAGGTCCATCAGCGGAAAGCAATATGGAGGGCCATTGCCCGCAACGTGCGGGCCCTGGGGGTCTCTAACCGCCGACATAATCACTCCCACAAGAGGTTGGATGACATCTGCCACCTCAGCAAAAACATCGCGGAAATGACGCTGGAGCTGGTTCCTCGAAGTGGCCGGTTGGTGCGCCGGAGCATGACCCCACTATTGGCTCGCATCCTGGCAGTGACCCAGTCAGAGCTGGAAGGACGATTGAGGGCCAAATAGCAGCAAGTTGGTAGTGAGTATTGTACAAAGTGTGATGTTGCGCATGACAGTCTGTATTAATCCCAACCCTCAGCAAGGAATGAACCTCTGAGATGTCTCTAGTGAGTTGTGCAATTGCTTCTAAGTAGCCTCAGAGGTGAGTGCAAAGGTTCTGCATCTGTACAATGTTTGGATTGCCATGTGGCCAGGTAACATATGCATAAGTGTCAGTATCTGAGACATGAACTGGCAGTAAACATCAGTGAGCATCATGTCAGGGTGCATTTAGAGATGTGTGTTTTGCACTTTCATGTAATTTATACATCTACATATTGGTTACCAATGTTCAACAGTAGTTGTGCTGCAGTACCTAAATTAGTGGATATAAGGATGTGATGTCACTTAATAATAGTTTCCTTTTACTTTGTATCTGTGGGGTTCTGTGACCTCATATTGAAAGTGTGAGACACACAGCAAATTTCGATGTGTAGCTCCCTTAGCTGAAGGCATGTATGTGTGCCTGCAGACAATAGGATGTGATGTTGAGATGTAGACACATGCACAGCAATTTGGCAGTGTGAACGCAACATGGAGCATGACTGTTCAATTAGCATGTTTCCATGCATCAGCTTATCATTAAAAAAATTGGACTTATGCAGACAGTACACGGAGAGCTAAATGTGGGACTTCAGTCCAAGCATTTCTGTTTGTATCGTATATAATTTTTGTGAGCCAGCCACTTTACTGAACCGTGTCTCTGTCTCTTACAGCATCTACCAAGGGCAGGTAAGGAGAGGGGCCAAACACTGTTGTGGGAGCTACTGACATCACTGATCCCTGGGAGTACAGCGACACTGAGGAGACCAGCGCATCGGAGGGGGACAGGAGTGCCCTGAAGGAGTCCGGTCCAGAAACACCAACCTCCACATCTTCACACTCCAGCTGTGAGTCCTCGATGTTGTCGGGCAAAGGAAGCTCTACCTCTGCTTCTTCGTCTGCCAAACCCCGTCATGTGTCCACCCTCCTTGATGCTCCCCCAACTGGTATCTAGACCCGATGCCTTAAGAAGGGTAGAGTCTCATTCCCCCCAGGCACCGCTGCCCCTGCCTCTCCTGCTGCCTTCAGTGTGGAGGCCATAGACATCTTGTGGCAGCTGTCTGAGGGGCAGACTTTACTCCTGAATGCCCTCCAGGATCATGGCAATAAGTTGTCACAGGTTGTTTCGTTCATGGAGGGCATTCATTCGGATATGAGTGGCCTGCACAGAACTGTCCAGTCTTTGGCCTCAATACTCACGGCAGCCATTCTGCAGTCAGAAGCTACCAGTACAGCTCCTGTCCCTTCCACAACCACCCTGCCAGTGACCCCACCTGACCAGAGCACACACACACCAGAGCATTCAGGCACCAAATCATCCCCAGGCAGCACACGACAACAGCATTCCAAGCGACAGAGACAGCAGACATCATCCCCAAAGCCCACAAGAAGCACACATGCCAGCACAACAACAAGCCCATCTCAGGACACTGAGAAGCAGAAATACAAAAAACATGCATCCACATTGCATACCTCACATTCATCACCCTCCAAGAGCCCTCCCAGCCTCACACCTGATCCTAAATCCGCACAGAAACTTCACTTCTTAGGGCTGTTGTGCCCATGGCTTCTACTCCCACCCCCACCCACCCTAGGAAGCATGGACAGAAAACCAGAGAGGTAGTAGAACCTCCAAAACAGGGGAGGCAGGGTAAGTCCACCCTTCCACCAAGCGTACCACCAGATCTGAAATGTTTTCCTGGAAAGATCCACAACCACCTGCTCAACTTTCTGGGAAGAAGGAGGCTGTTGTGGTCACATCACTTCTCCCTTGGCCCAAGGCACTTGATGGATATCATATCCCCAAGCAAGAGAGACCCAGCCCTCCACATGCAACATCAGCCACTGAGCCTCCCCACTGCATTTCTCCACCTCCCCGTGCGACGACTCCACCAGGTCCAGCCAGCCCTCAGGCTCACACATCCAGTGATCCCTCTACCTCAACAAGGTCTCCCCCTCCCAGGTCCAGTCCTGCGATTGCCCCAGACAGTCATCCCCCTGCCAGTTCCAGTTCTCCACAAAATTGATGCAGGCTCCCCCTTACCACCCCATTCCTCCCTGAGCGGTGCCTGACCTGCCTATTTGATGGCCCTATCCTGGTGAGATTTCCATGGCAGTTGACTGTGTTGGAATTTTTGGGGGGCAAGTTTCCATGCACACATGTGCAGACTTTAGTTTGGACTGGCTGTTGCCCTTAATGTTTTGCACTTTGAATGCAGATACCGAGTTTATGTAATAAAACTATATTTGTGTTCTGAGCTTTTATCGCTGGCCTTGCTAATTATGCAGTACAATGTATGTGTATATGTTCATCAGTTCCATGCTCTGAATGCAACATTCCCATCGGCATGTACTTCATTTGATATTGCAGGTGTTCCCAGAGGTTACAGCAACTAATGCTCTTTTTGACTCTGAGGCTTAAAGGGGCCTAGATGCTTGTCTGTGATGGTCTACTCTTGTCCTGTTCATTATGTTGGGGGGCCTCTACTTTTTTACACATGTCATATTTGTATGCTCTCCATCAAGAGCAGCTATTTCGATTTATATGATGTCCTGAGGGGTAGACAGGTTACATCATATCTGTGGGATCTATCTTGATGTGTACACACCAGTATAGATGTGTAGTCATCTTGGATAGGTATGGCTTCATAGTCTTGTGGGTAAATGTACATGTGTGCACTTGAGCTATCATACAGTGTGATTGGCCTGTCATTAGCTGACATATTAATGTGTATGTGCCCTTGAGCATTACCCTTTCACACATGTATGATCCAGTTGATAAGTGCCTGTTGGTTTCCATGATCAGACACCTGATGGAGGTTTTGTGCACATGTTGGTGTAGGAAATTCTACGTAGGGTTTTAAGTGTACAGGAAGAATGTCGCTAAAAGCTGGTAGAGGTGGGGTGAAAAAGAGAAAAGCAGAGAGTAGTACGGTGCTACAAGGTCAGAGGAAACCCGATATAACCCCTGAAATGAAGTGGCAAGGGCCCACTTAGTAACTGAAACAAAAGTCCTGTGCACACGTTGGATGAGTATTAATAATGTCTATGACAAACATAGTATTGTTCAAGCATGAATGGAGATAGGATCAAGGTGCAAACAACCAAGAACAAAAAGCATTTCTTTTGGGTGAGGTATATTTAAACCTTCATCAGAAGGGAAACATCAAAAGAAGAAACCAGCCGACACGTGTTTCGTCAATCGGGTAGTCACCTGTGACTCTTCAGGGCTGAAATGTACGTAAACACAAACAATCGTGGGACCGGTGATAATTCCAACCCGGCCAGATCGGGTCACAACTGAAAGGGGAGAAAGCCAGTAGTGGCAGCAAGGGTAAGTGAAAAATTAAGGGAGGACCAATCCGTCACTTCCCTGGATGGCAGCAAACAATAGTGAACGGGCGGGTACAGCCGTCACTCGGGAATCTTCATGATCAGGGCGATAAGGAGACGTAACTCTGTCCGGTAGCCCGATTGACGAAACACATGTCGGCTGGTTTCTTCTTTTGATGTTTCCCTTCTGATGAAGGTTTAAATATACTTCACCCAAAAGAAACACTTTTTGTTCTTGGTTCTTTGCACCTTGATCCTATCTCCATTCATGCTTGAACAATACTATGTTTGTCATAGACATTATTAATACTCATCCAACGTGTGCAAAGGGCTTTTGTCTCACGTGTTGGTGTTGTTGCCAAAGCAATGTGCAGTGTGTCATTGTGACCTCGCAGTCCTAGGCTACACATATATCTTGTCAACATAATTTGTGAGTATGCAGAATGTGTCACTGCAATGTCTGTGTTGTGAGTTGTGGGATCAGGCATAGCTGTTGCTTACCTTTGTTCTCATTGTGCTGACTGACTCTGGGAAACAAACATTGTATGTGACTTCTGACATGCTTGCTGTCACTTTACACTTTATGTGCTCCTCTATGTGTTATTCTGATTCATACCAGTCACGGTAAGACCATTCAAGTCCTACACAATGTAAGATACTCCACTATGGCTTTTTGCTCTGTACACTCCTCGCCTGCACAATACTCCTGTATACACCACTTCAGTCAAACCATGTGCCAGTTTGACCTCCCCACCACTCCATAGTGTGCCACTGTACTGTGGGAGAATGATTTGTGTCCAGAACCATTGTGCCCCTCAGCACTGTTTTACTATGTGAAATGTGCTGTTTGAGTCTGCTTCATTGCAGTCATGGTTGCTCAGTCAGTCAATCAGTCAAAGCACTTTATTTTGATTAATTAAAATCATAAAAGCAATGGGCAATCACACAAAATTACTAACAAATACAATTCATTGGTAAATACATATAAAAATTTGAATAAAATAAGTGTGATAAAAACAATAATAAAAGAAGTTATAAAAAGTAAGAAGTCATTCTATGTGCAAGGAGCAGATTCATACGGAGCCACAAAATACAATTGAAAGAAGCACAAAAACCCCAATTGTACAAATTAACAATCAATCTCCCCAGAGAAAGACAGTTTTTTGTTCTTAAGCCTCATAGCTGCCACCAAGAAGCTGGCCACATAAAAAATATCGCGGGTGCTACTCAGCATCTGTAAATGTATTAGGGCTGGTCTAACTTGGATAAAACCTTTCTCATGGTTGCTCATCTACAGTATATACGGGCTGTCATTATGTGGTATGGTCTGCCATTGGATGTGATGAGCCTACCAATGTCTGCTTAGGGTGTGTGCTGAACGGTGATCATGAGGCAGTGGTGGCTATCTTCATATGTCATCTACCTTTGCTCTCTCTGACTCATCCAAAACCTTGCTGTACCACTGTGAAGTCCCCATGCACACCCTGTTTGCTCTGGGCTCCTCTGTTCCACCTTGGATGTGGACTAACACAGATTTGACTGCAATGATGACTATTCTCCCTTTAAAGTGACTCTTGCCTCATCCGTCACTCCTGATGCTATGCATTATTTTCTGAACCTATTGACATGTCACTATGGACACTGTGCCTGCACATAACTTCTTGCAGCAGCTATGTTTGGCTAACTAGAGGCTCTTTCAGATATTTTGTGGGGTGTAGAATGGTATGAGGACCCTGCTAGCCTGGGAGACTGTGATGTACGTGTAAAACAATGTGGCCAACATTTTCTACTGCTTCACCCCTGCTGTGACGTGATCGCCAGAGACAGGCTGGTTGCCATTTATTCAATGGAAATGGGGGGCACCGATGCTGAGGTGACATTAACAGGGCCGGGTTTAGTATTTTTGTGGGCCCTGGGCAGAAAGTGAATGTACAAGGCCCCTCTAAAGTGCATGGACGTGACACACTCAGGGCTGGTTGCATCTGAATAGATGTCCCTGCTCCTGTAGCTTTTGTCCCCCCGTCTGAGCCACCTACAAGCACCTTTGAACAGCTCATCAAGGGCTGAAGGTGTGAGGGTTGATTGTCTCCAGAGAGGGTTAAGACTGGCATGTAGCTAAACAGCAGGGCAATTGCCATCCTGCTGTGCCTCTGCATGGGGGGTGGCCTAATTGCTGGACAAACCTGAGAAATGTGTCTTCTTGCAACTGGTAATGGGGCCCCCCTCCCCTAGGGACCCCCGTGCTACACCATAGCAGTGGGGCCAGGGGAGAGGGGCTTCCTAAGGTGGCACCTTTCATGCCATTGTGTGACTCTGCGCCATTGTTGCGGGCCATAAGTTAGATGGTTGACTACGGGGCCCTGGACAGCTGCCCACACTGGCCATGCCTATCGCCAGCCCAGAGTGACAATGTACCGCTGTACAAGCAATGGGTACTTTGACTGTAGAATATGTTCCTGTGTCCATCCCGGTGTCCAATGTTCACAGTCAAATATGCCTGCATACAGGGCGGGCGCTAGGCATGGCCAGTATGTGCAGCTGCCCAGGACCTTGTTCTAAGCCCACCAGCATGAGGCCAGCAACAGTGCAAGACACCACCAAACCTCTTGTGCTCCTGCCGCTCCCATTAAATGAAGGTGTCTGTTTGCAATTGGGCTTACAGGAGGGCCCCACTCCCTGGACCTCTCATGGATGGTGTTGGGAGACCTAGGGGAGTGGGAGACTTCATCATGTGCCAGTTGCAAGGAGACGCATTTTGGAGCTGTGTCCTGCAATTAGGCCTCCTGCTTGCTGCCCATTGAGAGCCACAGTGGGACATGCATTGGCATCACTGTACGGTCTGCAGTGTATTGACTCTCAGCCCCTAAGCTATTCTGACACCTTCAGCCCAATCAGAGCTGTGTGAGAGGTGCTTGTAGGTGGTTGAGAGGGGAGCTGCATCCCAGGAGGAGTCTGCACAAGACAGCTTCAGGAGCCCTGAAGGTGTCACTTATGGAAATTAGAGGGGCCTCGCACATTCCACGATGCCCGGTGCCCCAATATTCCTAGGGCCGGCCCGATCTGCACGATTACTGGGTGTTGTTGTTGTAGTACAGGGGTTGCATGCAGGGAGATGTCTTTTAGGTACCTCGGTTGTTGACCGCGACAGCGTCTTATCTGCTGGTAGTTGATCAGGTAGAGCAGCGGAAAGGGCTGTGGAGCAGGATCCATTATGGCTCGGATCGTATAGAGGTGTTTCAGGCTCGAGTTTCTCTCTCTGTAGTTGTGCTTCCACCATCCGAGATGAGGTGGTTTTACTGCCGCGGTGTGATGGGGTGTTTGATACATCTGTTTGACGGACGGAACGTCCTTCCACATGGCGGCCTTTGTCTATTGGCTCAGTCCGGCACCCTTGCGTAACGAAAAATCGTGTGGAGCCGGAAACACCCCAGCGGTCAGAAAATGGGCTATCTTGGCCCATTGTAATATGGCGGTCGCAAAGACCGCGTCTGGAGTAACTAAATCGACGTTTTCCGCCAGCACTGCTGAGGTTTTTCCGTCCGCCATCTTAGTTAGGGATTTTAATAAAATTATGTTATTTTTGGAAAAATAATGATATAATTGTTTAATTTAATTGAGTAGTGTTGTGTATTTTTATTATGGTAAATTTTGGCCAGTATTTTTGATTTTTTGGGGATAATAATTTTGAAAAATGTTTTAATTATCCTAGGGGATTTGAGCGTGTGTGTGTTTTTTTAAAGTTGTTGTGGAATATTACTGATTTTTTTAAAAAAAAGCAACATTTTTTACCATATTTTACAAAATGTTTATATATATAAAACATTAAAAACCGTTTTTTAATGTAAAGGTTTTGTTTATGTGGGAGAACAGTTGGGATTTTAAATGTATTCAATTTTATTTTGAATTTTGATTTTGTTTAATGAAAATATGTACAATTAGGACATTTGAAAGATAAATTACATTCATTTTTCAATATTTTGGTGTATGTGAAACTTTAAATTTTTAAAGAGTATTAATTTGTGGAACTTAGGGGGTTATTAGGATGGCAGACTGACTTTCTTCCTTCCGCCATCCAATCATTTTTGGGACCGACCAACTATACGGCGGTGGTCCCACAGGGCAAATTAGGTTGCGACTGCCACCTTCTGGTAGCATTGCCCATGTTTTGTATGGTGGCGAGTGCTGCACTCTGCAGCACCTACCGCAAGACAAAACAGACACCCCACACATATCCCTGCACTACGTGGCAGACCCCATGCGGGGCCTACCACATGGGGTAGGGATATGTAGGGGTCCACCATAGGTGCCTCCCAGGGCCTATGTCTCTGGCCCAGTGGGTTAGGGACCCACTATGGACCCCCAAATCCATTTCTGCCTGCCGCTTTGCTGCAGAACGACCCGCAGAAAAAGGAGATTGTAATCCCTACTGCACCGTTCTGGGACTACAGGGAAGTCTAACAGGCAGTCGATAAAGCCCGCCTGTCGGGACCATGGTGGTCAGTGTTTTCGACCGCCACACATCCAGAAGCCATTATAATATGGTGGATGGAGATCCCTCTTACATTGGCTGAGGGACCGCAACTGACACCCTGTCAGTGGTGGTCCCGCGACCATCGTAATCAGCCCCTTGGTGTTGAATTTGTATGAATAATTTATGATTTTGTTTAAAAAATATTGTTATGTTATATGTTTTAGTTCATGAATTTTGTTATGTTTTTCACAAATTGTACTCATATTTGAATAGTTGAATGTTAAATAAATAAAACATTTAAATTGTATTTACAAATGTTAAAAAATAAGTTACTTCATTAAATTATTGTCTTGTAATCTTTATTAGGTGTACAGCAAATGTATAGCAAAAATTAACAATTAAATATATATTTTAATAATTTTAAATTAAAATAAAAAAAAGTTTATGTAAAAGTATTAATATTTGTAAATTTATAAAAAAAAGATATAGGGCCTGTAGATGACTTTGGCGCAGTTGCACCAAAGCCGCGTAAGGACCGCCTGCCTTATTAAGAGTTGAACTCGTGTAAGGCGGATGGTCCTTCGCCCTCCCCATGGCTGTGCCTGGAAAACAGGCACTGCAATAGGAACATCCCAAAATTTCCAGCATGGCATGGAAGGTGATGTTCATGCCGTGCTGGGACATTGGGGGAATACAGACAGGGAGGCACATGTTGTGCCACCCTGAATGTATCTCCATTGCAGGGGGAATGGGGGCCCTGGAGGCCCCCCCTTTGTTCCTCCACCTTGAGTCTTTTCATGCCAGGGCTCCTGCAATGAAATGGCTGATAGGGATCATAATATGCTCAGCTGGACTGCGCCAGCCCCGCTGAGCATCTTACATTGTAGCACACCTCTGTCACGGGCAGGGAACAACTGTTCTCTGGCACAACCGTTGGTCCTCCGCTGCAACAACTTTGGAAGTCGTAATGCAGGGGATGGTGGACTACCACTGCTGCACCACTGTGAGTCCGGCGGTCGGAAAACCACTGCACTCGTAATCAGGCCCATAGACATTTTTGAAATTAGTGTATAGTGAATTGTTTAAGTGATCTTGTTTTGTTTTTGTAATAAATGTAAATGTTTAGTGTGGGGCACTTTCTCCGAGTT
The DNA here is from genome assembly GCF_964204655.1 of Triturus cristatus. Taxonomy (NCBI): domain Eukaryota; kingdom Metazoa; phylum Chordata; class Amphibia; order Caudata; family Salamandridae; genus Triturus; species Triturus cristatus. Next base: position 181,182,328 of record NC_140586.1, on the reverse strand, counting down.
AATTTATATTGGAGTGGGAATAGTTAAGTTGGTATGTTTTGTGTCTAGCTCCTTCCCTGAATTAAGTTATATTGGAGTGGGAATAATTTATTCTGTATATTAAGGAGCCGATTCTGATCCGGGTCGGAAGGGCACAGAACGCGATCCAGCCGGAAAAACTACAAGCCGTACGCGTGTTTTCCGGCTGACTCGTACAGCTGTACAAGTGAGCAAGTACGATGCCGGGTCCGTACCGCTGCGTACGTCTCGGTCGTAAGCTAACCGTGGCGTGCAATGGATGCGATTCACGACCGAGCCAGTATGATGCACGCGTTGGACAGCCTGTGCAAGCCTGAGTTTCCGGCTTGCAAATCGTCCGTGTCGGACCCGCTGTCACCCGCAGCCCTACGACTCAGGGGGAGATCCATGGGTCTACCCAACACAGGCATGTACGGTGTGGATGGCACCGACGCGTACCCACTGAAGGGGGCGCACTTGTCCGCGACGTACCCATTCAGTCAATGGGAGCCCATGTACGCGTCGTACGCCCAGCTCCCATTGACTTCTATGGGAGTCCGACCGAACCGAGTCCGGCAGCATACGGCCGCATCGTACTCGCTCGGTCGGATTGCAGGCTCCGGCTCGGTCGGAAAACACACCGGATCCGGCTCGGTCGGAGTGCTTTCCGACCCGGATTGGAATCGGCCCCTTAGTGTCCAGCTGTTCCCCAGAGTTCATATATATTGGATTGGGAATAGTTTACTTTTTATGTTTAGTGTCCAGCACCTTCTCTGAGTCAATTTATATTGGAGTGGGAATAGTTATTTTGATATGTTTAGTGTTCAGCAACTTCCCTGAGTTCATTTATAGTGGAGTGAGAATAGTTGTTTTTGTGTTTAGTGTGTATACTTTTATTCTGAATTAAATTATATAGGAATAGGAAAAGTTAATTTTACTTGTTTAGTTTTGATTATATTCTTTGAATTAAAATATATTGTAATGAGAATAGTAAATAGTGAATATATATTGTGTAGATTATTTCCTGAGTTATGTTGTTTTCTAGTGGGAATATTACATTTTACTAGTTTTGGTGTATAGTGTCTTTTATATTAAGTTATATTGTAGTGGTATTATTTATATTTTTTTGATGATAGATAAGTTATTTCCCTTTTGTATATTATTTTGTGGTAGTAAAAGTGAATGCTTTGTGTTTACATTTAATATTGGTTTGCAATACTAATGATTTATTTTGATGTAAATAATTCGGCATAGATTAAGTGTATATAATTAATGTAGTATTGTATTTACTTTTCATTCAAATTTATAAATTAGTAAAAAGAGACACACATATTTAAAAGAAAGTATTTAACAGAAATAAATATTTTCTGCAAGTTTGCAGTAGTTGACAAAAAACTTTTATTAATTGGATACATAGATTTATTTTGAAAAATAACACATTGTAAATTTATTTTCATTTATAGAATACATTTGTTATACATGTTCAGTAGTAGTTATTATAAAAAAACTTTAGTATATCAATGGTATACGATAGAAATAAGTAGTATAAAGCTCGTTACATACATTAACATATAATTGCAATTTTGCTAAATAATTTATATTGTTGAAACATTTTTTAAATAATATTATATTTTATGAATTCAATTCAAAATAAGCTGTATTCAACAATACATGTCATAAAAGCATTGACCATAAACACCAGTAGAAACAATAAAACAAGGATTTAAAATATTGGTAAAATTTGTACAAGTAATCTTGAGTAAAACATCAATTCATCCCAATACATTATGATGCAACAAAACAACCTGATGCGATCCATTTAACAATAAAAGACTTTAATGGTAAACAGCCTACTCTGAATTGAAAATACAATTTCCAATCCAAGGGCATTGAAATTGCATCCCAATAATACTCGAAGCTTAACCATGGTTCTATTAGTAAATAGCTACCTGTCAGCATTGTGCTATCACTTCGCCTATTTACATCTCGCTCGATCAGTTCACAGTATCTCTCCTTTATTGTATCTCTTGACAGGAACTGGGAAATAGAAGGTGTTTCCCACAAATGGGACAAACACATGGTAGCCAAGAGACTTCTGATATTACACAGCCAACTGATTTTATGAAAGTAATCAACCGCAATGATATCTCAAAGACCTTCTTAGAAGGTAGCCAATTCCAGCATGCACCATATTCTGCATCAGTATAGGATGGGACGAAGCCTCGCTAGATCTACCACTGATTTTCTGCCTAGGTCATTCCGCAGAGGTACCTTCAGTGTACTTTGTGGTAAGCTTGTAATCACTCGGAAGAACTTGTTCTCTGATACAGCTAGCTGTGTGAGATTCTCGATGTCCCATAATTCTACCCCATATAAAACCAAGCTCACTACCTTAGCATTGTAAATCTGCATTGTTTATCTTTTAGAACATATATTTTTCACATATATTTAAACATGTTTTGTAATTAACAGTTTGTACTATATTTTAAGCAATGTATTTTTAATACATATTAAATAATTTTATAACGAATATATTATTATTTAATATATACTTAAATTTTTTTAAATAACATTATTATTGTGTTTATATGCTTGTATGATACCATTTTAGTACATATTACCTAATAATATTTATTTAATAATATTATTTAATGTCCTATTACATTTGTAAACCATAGTTAAAAATCAGAAGCAATCATTTTATCACAATATTTCTCAAAAACATACATTGGTAAATTTTGTATATTATGTATGATTTTTATAACTTTTGAAGTATTCTAAAGAAAAATTGATCTGTTATTAACAATATACACTTTTATATACATTATATAATGTTATATGTATATATATATATTTATATTTATATATATATTATAATATTATTTATTATATATTTACAATTTTCATTATCCATTTTCTATATATGAATATTTTGAAAAAATTATTAGGACAATTATTTTCATTTTTGTTTAAGTGTCCTATTGAATTGAATAGGGACATAGTCTTTTGAGTTTTATTAGGCAGCTATTTTTTTTAGTAACTGGGTTTGGCATTCTATCACTGTTCTTTTTTGGTTGTTTTTGGAGAAGGAAGGTCTCAGTCGCGAGCTGCGTTTCTTTGGACAAGGTAAGTTAATTTGAGGTAATTTTTAAGGCAATTTAAAGGTGTGGGGAGGTAGTAAGTTATGTTTAGAGAAGGAATTGTATTATTTGTCATATTGTTGTGTAGTTTAGTGTGTTTTAAATAGAGTATGAAGTAGCATTAGTGTACTGTTTTATTTATAAGAGTGTTGTAGTTTATTAGTTATGTGTAATATACTATGTTATGTGTTGTTATATTATTTATTGTAAGGTATGGAAATATACTTTTTTGTGTGGAATGTTATGTGCTTATTTGTATTTTGATAGTTTGAAATTAAATGAGTTGTTTATGTGAGATAAATTAAGAATTATTTTCAGCTTATTTTGTTCATTTCTATTTTTGGGAATTTACTTTGTATTTTGTAATATAAAATGTTTTCAGTATGTCACTTATTAAAAAATAAATATATAGAAATTAGTTGGATTATTCTATGTTAGGAATTACTGTTGGTCGTTATTAGACTTGATCTAGAGTATAGATTTTGCTATTGTTTCTAGATATTCTAGTCTTTTGGTATTAAGACACAGTCTAACTTTGCATTACAAGTGTTCATAAATTGTTTTATTTAGTGTAGGGGTCAGTTGTGTTATGGATTGGTCTGGTCTTAATTCCTGGTAACGTTTTTCTTTTTGTATAGCTTCTAGTAGTTTGTGAAGAGGAGGTTGCTTCCACTGCATTGTTAGTTTTGGCTTGTTGGTTTAGGGTGTTGTTATACACATTCTACCTTGGAATGTGGAATTTTGCTTGGCGTCTGTGACCTGATCTGTGTAGCCTCCCTACCCATATGTCTTCAAAATAGTCCATTAGGGAAATTAATTTATTTTCCTTTGTTTGGTTGAAGGTACTTTGTATTCATAGGTTAGAGTGGTTTGCTACTTCAGTAATGGGGACACAGTCTAGAGAGTTTTCTTTTTAATTTCATGTGTAAAATTGCAATTTTTTGCATATCTACACTTAGCGCCTGTTTTCAAGTTTGGCGGTTCGACCACACCACACTGCCGCGGTGCCGGTGCAGTGTGAAATACACACTGTCAGCATGAAAGATCTGTCTGCGATCCTGCGGTGGACTCCAGCAGTGTGAGTTGATGGTGGTGTGCTTGCGGCTGCCGCCAGGATAGCATTCCAACCGCCGGGCATATTAAGGTTGCAAAGTGGGACTGGCGGTCTCTCGGCGGTGAACAGCCGACGGCCATTCCTCAGTGGTGATCCATTGCTGAGGGGAGAGAGTCAAAAAGGAAAAAAAAATAACACTGACCATTGGATGGATTCAAACGCCACACACCAGAAGTGTTGTCACAGGTGGACATGCCTGCAAATCACACTATAAAACACACCACAACACTGGCCAGCATCCTTTGCCTTTCCATTCAGAACAGACACTTTATTCAAGAGCACAACACCTTTTCTCACAAGCTATTGTATCATTTCCTGTTTGTATATTTCTTTTAAACTTGCTACCCTTTTTATATTTTCTCCTGCTTTCACTGAAGGCGAGTTAAGAGTCATGGTGAATGAAATCATTAGAGTAGAGCCCCAACTTTTTGGAGCCTAAGTCCAACATACTCCTCACAGTACAAGAGTGGGAATGTAGGAAAGGATAGTCAACAGAGTGAATCCTGTTGGAAACACCCCGCTCACACAGAACAACATTATGAAGAGGTGGAACAACCTTCGCAAGAAGGTGCATCGCAAGTATAGCATCCACCACCTGGAGGCACAGAGGACTGACGGTGGTCCTCCCAGTGTGTCATTATAACTAATGCCCTTGGAGTAGAAGGTCTTGTCCATCCTACACACTGAGGGTTTGCAAGGAATACAGGGAGGTATGCACTCTGGTAAGCTGTACAACAGAAAATGTTACATTATCACACTGTCTTAATTGCCATCTAATATGCCCTTGCCATCGTCTTCCGCATATATTACCTGAACATGTGACATAGGAAAAGTCCCTGAAGTTTGTCTGTGGCAATGACCATTGGTGCATATGACACAAAATGCTTAAAATTCATAAAATGCAACATGTTCCAACATGTTTGAAAGTGCTACATCCTCTAATTGAAAAACAGGAGCCATGAAATCTGGGTACATGCCAATGTGTGCTTAGACAAAAATAGACACTTTACACAGCTATGGTACACTATACATCAATCAAGTCTCAATTGACTACAGCTACCATGAGCACTTGTCTCTTCAACCACACACAGCGTACTACATTCCTTAACCCACTTTATGACCTGACAGCCATCTTGCTACTGAACCAGCACCACTCAACTAGCTTTCCTCACTTAGTCATTGCCAAAGGCATAGTCAACTGACTACAGCTACCATGAGGCCTTGTCCCTTCAAATACACCCATCATGCTACACTCCTTAACCCAGCTTATGACTTGGCTGCCATCTTGCTACTGAACCAAGTCGAGTCAAGTAGCTTTCATATTCTCAGCCGTTGCCAAAGGCACAATCAACTGACTACAGCTACCATGAGGCCTTGTCTCTTCAACTACACACAGCATAAAACACTCTCAAATGCTCCTCTTCTCACCTGGCGACAAACTTGCTACTGAACCAACACCAATTAAGTAGCCTACCTCTCCTCAGCCGTTGCCAAAGGCACAGTCAACTGATTACAGCTACCATGAGGCCTTGTCTCTTCAACTGCACATAGTATGCTACCCTCCTAACTCTCTTCTTCCCACCTGGCAGCCATCTTCCTTCTGAACCAACAACACTCAAGTAGCTTTCCTCTTCTCAGCTATTGCAAATGGCACAGTCAACTGACTACAGCTGCCATGAGGCCTTGTCTCTCTGACTACACACAGCATGCCACACTCCTAGCTCTCCTCTTCTCTCCTGGCAGCCATCTTGCTATTTAACTTACTCCACTCATGAAATCTGTTATTTAGAAACATTTGCATACACTAATGCACGTAGGAGAGCTTTGGTTGATGGAGTCATGGACACAAACTATGACTGACGTTGGTCTGAGTTAAACCGTAATACCACACTACACCTAACATGTATTTGCAAACCAAGACATACAGGTCTCCAACAATGCCAGATGAGCCTATGCTCACAGTCCGATAATGGAAATATTTTTCAAAGACATCAAACCAAGTTCATTATTGGCCAGATTTATAAAATAATGCCCATTGGAATGTCTAGATACACATCAGAATGATACATGGTTAGTGTTGGTTATAAATGATGACCCAATGCCTAAACTGTAAAATCACGAGAGGTAGAAATCCCATGAGATCTTGTAATCTGCTACATTGCCAGATTTAATTTCCTCCTTAAATTGCTGAAAGAATTCACCAAAAACAATTATAATGATCAGCTCCACAATGAACTGGAGACACACAACCTAGAGGTACACATCTTTAATATCCCATTGCCTGCCAATGTATTCATCAGTAGGTGAACCCAGCACTGCTGCAGAGCAGATGGAGGCAAGCCAACAGAGCCCCTCTCAAGACTCAGAGGAAGAAGGAGAAGAATCCCTCAGTGAAGACTGTTCTCCTGAAGCATTCGATGTTCGAGACCGGCCTGACACATCTGGTCAGCCTGGGCAGACTCCAACAGTTGGGTTAACTGGGACAACACCTCAAACCATGGAAGTAACTACCCAGACAACATCTGTACCCACAATCACTGTACCTAGCACAGGTAGTACCATCTCCTGCCCCCAAGTCCTGGCTTCCCAGATGGCCATCACCACCCCAGTCAGTCAGAAGTCAGGCCCCAGTGGGAGTGTGCAATGTGAAATCACTGAGTGAGTCCACTGGTGAGACGGTCGACACGGCTGCCATCACACAAGTCCTAGGCATTTACCAGGACTCTCAAGTTGTGTTGGGCCAGATTAAAACTGAAGCCAGAGAAATGAAGGAGTTGCATAAGTCAACACACCAGGAAGTTACTGCAATCCAGGTAGAGCTGGCTGCCTCAACACCAATGTAGAGGGCCTAAGCACCAAGGTGGCAGGTGTCCACACCAAGTTGGCAGGTGTCCACAACGAGGTGGTTGGGGTCTGCATCAAGGTGGCTGGCCTCTGTACCAAGGTGGCCTTCATTGTAGGGGTCCTGCGGGACATCAACAGCAACCTCTACAGGGCTTTCTCATTTCAACTAGCCTTCCCTGTGTGCCAAGCACTTCAGCTCCTTCAACCTCTGCAGGAGCCACACGAAGGGAGGCCCTGACAGAGGAGTCTCTGCCTGCAAGCTTCCCTGGCTCAGCAGCTCCAGATCCCCCTTCACCCAGCAAGAGAGGATATCCTCATAAGTCTTTAGGAGGGAAGGGTGGCAAGACCAGAACCACCGGCAGATAGTCGCTGGTTTTGTGTGTGAGACACATTCACTTTGTTGATTCTACCTCCCCTATTTTGGACTCTGGCCGCAGAAACTATGGACTCTACTCCAAAGCTTTCATCCACAACGACTGTACCCTTCACTTTTCCCTTTCACTTGATGCAGCTATTACAGTTATGTCATAAATAATATTTTGTTTTGTAAATAAAAGTACTACACACCATAAATTACATTGTCACTTGTATTAATTCATGCACTGTACTATGTGACAGTACATCGATATAAATACATTTTTTGTCTATGTTCATGGTCAATAGATGTGAGTACTGAAAACATTGTTTTTTTGACAGAAATAAATTGGTAGAACCTTTGTACACTAGCAGGTTACATAAGGTTACATAAGGACATACAAACATGTTATGAATCAATACATTTAACAACATTTTTTATTCATAGACTGACAAGATGTCTGCTACCTTTTCTAACTTCAGCAGCACTCACCAATACAATGTTAATTTGGATATCTGCACTAGCATCATTTTACTACTTGGGCATACAAATATGTCTGTATCACACACCATTAAAAAAATATGATAGGTCACAAACAACTGACATGCACATGTAGGTTACAACAATGATTAAATCATCTCAATATTTAATTCTGTATACAGACACATGTCTGAACAACAGTTGATGAACAGTGCAAGCTGTCTTGATTATGGTTTGTTACACCCAAACTCCATGGCACACAGTCCCAGGAACAATCCATGCCTACTCCACTCAACAGGAACAGCAAAACATGCCTATTGGAATCACAACTCTGAATTGTCCAAATGAAGACGACATGGTGCAAACACCTAAAACAGGACAACACAGTTAAGCTCTGTGCAAACAATCATATGAAATACTCCAAAATGTCATCTTCTGAGGTTCATATTCAAAACAACTGTCTCATGGGCTTTAGGATCCACTTCCAAAACATAAACCTTCACAAAATAATCATACTAAATACATGGTCAGCCTAACTAATCACAATCTCTGGATCTGATCATCACCCCAACAGTGCCTAGTTTGTTGTGAACATCACCTCTCAAAACATATTTACCATCAGGAAAAGTAGTAGCGGATGATATCCTGACGCACATCTACTCCTTCATCTTCATCACTATCTATTTTTTTATCTCTCTTTGCTTAATCGTTTAATATATGCATATAAGCCTTAGCTGTGCATATAGTTGTGCATGTTCATTGGCTCCTTTAGGACTCTTAGAGGTCCATTAGGATGTAGGGCGGAAAAACACACCGACCGCCATGGAAGTGAAAAAAAACGCCCTCCGGCCCTGTGGAAAAACCGGCGGCCCAATTAGCATTAACCGCCCAAAAAATCCGACAGAGATGGCCAAAATCCGTCCGCGGCAGTCGGAATCGTGGCAGAAAAACAACAACCCGCCGCAAGTAAAGTGGAGACACCGCCCCGAAAATTAGTATATCCCCGACGGTCCCATGGTACGTACCGCCGTCTCCGACCACCATGGTCGCACAATGGGATGAATGGGAGAGCCAGCGGAAGAGCTGAAGCACAGCCACCGCGGCAGACGAACCGTCAAAAATATGGCGGACGAAGCCAAAACCCCACAAGAAGGCCAAAAAGTGCACACAGAAAACTAGACATACCTCCCAAATACACAAAACACACCATAATGACACAACCACATGGCAAAACGAAAAATACAAATCACAGGACAAAACACCTGTCAGCAATACCCCAATTGGACACACCCACATAGCTGAGTATAAAACCAGCCCCGTCCCTACCAGGCGAGAAGGGACACATACCCCAGCTGACAGGAGAGACAAAGGTCACAACATCACCAGCCACACCACACACAGCACCACCACCACCTCCAAACCAGCACAACTACCCCCCTGCACAACACACACCATACACAGCACAACCACAACCACCACTCACAATCCTGCACCCACAAGCACTTTGCACACCACACACCATGGCCACACAGAAAATGCCCAAATTCACTGAGAGTGAGTTGAAGGTCATGGTAGATGAGAAAGTCAGAGTGGAACCACAGCTTTTTGGTACCCTGGCCCAACAGACACCATTAGCCACAAGGACACAAATGTGGACTAGGATAGTCCAAAGGGTCAATGCAGTAGGCACCACCCCAAGATCATGAAGCGGTGGCATGATCTGAAGAGGGTGGTCAAGGAGAGGAGGAGCAAGAACCGTGAGGTGGCTCAGAGGACTGGCGGTGGCCCTCCCATTCCACCAAAACCATTCACACAATGGAAGGAGAAGGTGCTTGCCATACTGCATGATGCAGAGAGTCTCACAGGAGTAGCTGGGGAGTGGAGGCTGATATGTACAAACAAATGAATACCGTCACTCTGCTATGTACTGCCTTGCACAACTACAAAGCTACACCACCTAGGACACATACCATCCATCTGCACCACACACTCACAAAAACATGGCTCACAGATCCAACATTCACCCACTCCCATGCACCACAAACATAGCTAACAACATAACCATGGGGGCATGTGTACAGGCAGACAGCACTACAACAACCACCAGGCCCCGTCCCACACCTGAGCAGGAGGGATCCCTCCCCCACCCAGGAGCAATTGGAAGCCATTGCAGTACACCAAAGAAACTCACAGGTAGGTAGCCATCTTCACAGTGAGGGTGTCTGGGGGGCTGGCACCACTACTCCCACCATGCCCCCTGTCCCACACCTGAGCAGGATGGATCCCTCCCCCACCCCACCCAGGAGCAGTTGGAAGCCATTGCAGTACACCAAACAAACTTACAGGTAGGTAGCCATCTTCCCTGGGAGAGTGTTTGTGTCCGGGAGGGCTGCACTACTACTCCCACCATGCCCCCTGTCCCACACCTGATCAGGATGAATCCCACCCCACCCAGGAGCAGTTGGAAGCCATTGCAGAACACCAAAGAAACTCACAGGTAGGTAGCCATCTTCACAATTAGGGTGTCTGGGGGTGGGGGGCCTGCACCACTACTCCCACCATGCCCCCTGTCCCACACCTGAGCAGGATTGATCCCTCCCCCATCCCACCCAGTAGTAGTTGGAAGCCATTGCAGTACACCAAACAAACGTACAGGTAGGTAGCCAGTACGTGCACCCACCCATTTTTCCCAAATTAAATGGTGCCCTATGACAACACCAGCCCTCACATTGCACAAAGAGGCATACCTACCCCATTGCCAAGCACAGTGTGCACACAGGTAAGCCAAGGAAACTGTCACAACCACCAAAGTGTGACACACCAATGCACAAGTAGAAGAAACCCTGGGAACATTCATGCACAGCAACTAGTTACATGTGCATCACCATGGGGCAAGTGCAACAAGGACCATTCTAAAAATATGAAAGCATGTATGGTGGCACAAATCAAGATATGCACATGACAGGACAAAGGGATGCAGGAGATGACAATGGCCAGGCCATGGCCAGATGTGACGTCTGCTAGGTCAGACAACTAAACCATGAGTCCACAATTAAACCCATGTTGTGCCAGGCCCTAGATGGCAACAAGTCTCAGTAAACCTCAATTGGACACGGTTCCCATGGTATGCCTTGACACCTCGCACCATGGACAAGTAATGCTTGTACCACTGTATCATGTCAGGGAGCACAGTACTGCACACAGTCAACAATGAGATGATATGTCAATTGTGCAGTGTACAAAAAGTGAATGACACACAGCTAACACAAAGCTTGCCGGGTGCACTGCAATGACCATTTCACATCTGACCCACAGGTGACCAAGAACTCACTGCCGAGGACAACACCAGCAACCTGCAGAGCCAGTCTCCACCCCCGGTACAAGGACTCTCGGATGTTGACTCCCAGGATTCCGTGGACGATGAGCTCGAGGCCTGCCCATCTGGTGTGCCAGGGAGCAACAGGTCTGAGGACCCCAGCGTCCCCCCCACCACATCTGCGGCAACAACAACTCCCCAGCAGACCCCTGCTGTCACGGCCTTTGCGGCCACCACCACCATCAGTGCTACTTGCAACACCCTCCCTGTCCCAGAGGATGCCCAGCACACACCACCCACCCCAGGAGGGCAGGGAGAGGATGCGGGTGCCCACAGTGGTGAGGCAACAGGTCCGTGGCAACAGGGCAGGTGGGAGGGGCAGGGTCACCCAGGGACACCAGGAGGCTGGGACCCACTCCCTGGAACACATCACCAGAGTCCTGGGCGCATATGAACAGGCCCTGGGACGAACGGGCCGGTCAGACGATCTTTTGTACGTGCTTATCCTGCTGATGAGGTCCATCGACAGACGCATAGGACAAATCGTGGACCTCTTGGGGCCAGCAAGTGGCGGTACTGAGGGACAGGCATGCACCCCAGACAACACCTCCGCCTCCCTCTGGTGGGATGCACAATGACAGTTCACCATCCTCTCCTGCGCCCACAGAGAGGGGTGAGTCTTCAGACCCCACTGGCCCTGCATCAGGGCTCCCCCCTGCCAAACGACAAAGGGGCAGTCCCAAGAAGACCCTGGGAGTATCTGGAGGCCAAACACCTGCCAGACGGCAGTCACGGAGGCAGCCATGATGGCAACCCTCTCCACCACTGCATTGACTCTTTGGACTGTCCTTCCCCACACTGCCTTGTGAATGGCATCTGCCTGTTTGACTGGGTCACCACAGCAATGTGGTGACTACTTGACCATCTCATCTACCACGACTGTCAACTCACTCCCCCCAATGGAAATGTACACCCCCTTGCATCTCACCATAGTAATTAAAATATCCTCACACACATGTTGTTGTGTCTGCTCCGTCTTTATTGCAGGGTGTACAGTCTTCAACATGATCACAATGTACCAGGACCATGGGCTGTATGTAGGCAAGGAGAAGTCAAAGGCACCTAGGGAAACACAACAGAACAACTGTCACTGGTCTGGGTGTGGCATCACAGACAGCACACAAGTGCTAACACCAGGATAACCCAATATGCACATGTCACAATGGCCCCCAAGTGTCAACATACACGTCCCGTTGATGATCCCAAATGACATGTCCTAGAAACATTTCCAAACACCACTGAGTCTACAACTGGCTGATGCTACAATTCTCACATGCCCCTTCACGACAACAGCAATATCATCAGACAATGGGTATGTTGCATAGTGACACCAACAGTCAAGTGAAGTAGCAGGTGATGAGCTGTTCACTCAGGTCAACACCTTCCTCCTCTCCACTGTCCTCATCACTGGACATGGCTTGGTTTGCAGGATTGGGCCTTGGGTCGTCACCATCATCCAGGAGCAGGGGAATCTCCTTGCAAATGGCTAGGTTGTGGAGCATGCAGCATGCCACAACAATCTGACACACCTTCCCAGGTGAGTATGTCAGTGCACCTCCGGCCTTGTCCAGGAACCAGAAACGTGACTTGAGCAGGCCAAAACTACGCTTCACCACACAACGTGTCCTCCCATGGGCCTCATTGTAGCGGACTTCAGCCGGGGACCTGGGATTCCGCAGTGGGCTCAGCAACCAGGGACGGTTGGGATATGCAGAGTCACCTAGGTATGACAAACACAAAAAGATATTGCAACATCGCAGAGTCTCAGGGGAGCAGGTCACACACCCAGCATGCCACACGACTAGGCATACTCACCCAGAATCCATGCATGCTCTGGAAGGTTAGCCATCAGCTGAGGCACTATGCTGTTCCTCAGGATGTAGGAGTCGTGGGCCGAGCCTGGGAATTTGGCACACACCTGTGAGATGGTTATATCTGCCAGGCACACCACCTGCACATTGATGGAGTGGTAATGCTTGCGATTGCGGTAAATGTGCTCACTTGCCTGTGGTGGTACAAGAGCGACATGGGTGACATCAATGGCTCCAACAATATTGGGGATGTGTCCAAGGGGATAGAAGTCTCCCTTCACAGCTGGCAATTCAGCACTCCTGGGGAAATGAATGTATCTGTCCTTGTATAGCATCATGGCGGAGAGTACATCACGCAGCACCATGCTGAACATCGGTTGTGACATCCCACCAGCGCTGGCCACAGTCTCCTGGAACGATCCTGTGGCAAAAAAATACATGGCTGCCATCACCTTATAAGTAGGGGTGAAAGCTGTTGGATATGTCCTGCGTGGCTGCAGGTGAGGCTCCAACAGATCACAAAGGGTTTTCAGGGTGGCTCTGTCCAGGCGGCATTTGCATATGATCACAAAATCCTCCATGTCCTCCAGCACCGTCAAGTGACTAATCAAATTTGACCTCCTCCTATTGGAGATGATAGTGGACACATGTCAATACAATACACCAAGAGATGGGCACAGCATATAACATTATGGATGACACAACGACAACAATGACTGACATCTATAGTGACTAACAGACCAGCTTACATGGAGGGACATCTTCAGCTACACAAAGGGCACACGTGTCAACTTACACAAGACAAGTACCTCAAACCCCATCTTTGGCTATGTGAATGCACATAGGGATATGGCCACAGTACACATGTCCACGCCTGGGAGTCTAGCATCCGGCATATGTGTAACTAATCAAAACCACTGTCTCCTACCTATCTGCTGTACCGGTCACACCTTAATGCGTCATTACAACCTGGCACACATCCACCACACAATGACCACAGTCGGCGCTGGAATGATGAATTTGTTCATGAGCAGACATGAGAGACAATGCTAAATAGATCAATATTCATCGAGATGAGCATTGCTGTGATTGTCACTGGACCTCAACACATTGACATGTGTACTCATTGTACAGTCCAGGACTACACTGTCCTGCCTTCACCAACATCAAATCCTTAAGTGACATGTGAGTGGGTACAGACAAATGTATGTTACACACACACAAACATGGCATGTGTAGCCATCAGTGGAGTACATTGAACATTGGCATTGTGTGCACAAGGGGAACAACCTTTACAACGCAACTTTTACAACGCACTACCATTACAACGCATTTTTTACAACGCATAATCCATTACAACGCATGATATTACAACGCATGACACTACAACGCATTTTTAAAAACTACCATTACAACGCATTCCATTACAACGCATACTACCATTACAACGCATACCATTACAACGCATAATATTACACTATACTATCCAACACTTACCCTACTGATGCACCCCCTGGAGTTAGAATAGTAATTTTTACCCCTATACTATCCAACACTTACCCTACTGATGCACCCCCTGGAGTTAGAATAGTAATTTTTACCCCTATACTATCCAACACTTTCCCTACTGATGCACCCCCTGGAGTTAGAATAGTAATTTTTACCCCTATACTATCCAACACTTACCCTACTGATGCACCCCCTGGAGTTAGAATAGTAATTTTTACCCCTATACTATCCAACACTTACCCTACTGATGCACCCCCTGGAGTTAGAATAGTAATTTTTACCCCTATACTATCCAACACTTACCCTACTGATGCACCCCCTGGAGTTAGAATAGTAATTTTTACCCCTATACTATCCAACACTTACCCTACTGATGCACCCCCTGGAGTTAGAATAGTAATTTTTACCCCTATACTATCCAACACTTACCCTACTGATGCACCCCCTGGAGTTTGAATAGTAATTTTTACCCCTATACTATCCAACACTTACCCTACTGATGCATCCCCTGGAGTTAGAATAGTAATTTTTACCCCTATACTATCCAACACTTTCCCTACTGATGCACCCCCTGGAGTTAGAATAGTAATTTTTACCCCTATACTATCCAACACTTACCCTACTGATGCACCCCCTGGAGTTAGAATAGTAATTTTTACCCCTAAACTATCCAACACTTTCCCTACTGTTGCACCCCCTGGAGTTAGAATAGTAATTTTTACCCCTACACTATCCAACACTTACCCTACTGTTGCACCCCCTGGAGTTAGAATAGTAATTTTTACCCCTACACTATCCAACACTTACCCTACTGTTGCACCCCCTGGAGTTAGAATAGTAATTTTTACCCCTACACTATCCAACACTTACCCTACTGTTGCACCCCCTGGAGTTAGAATAGTAATTTTTACCCCTACACTATCCAACACTTACCCTACTGTTGCACCCCCTGGAGTTAGAATAGTAATTTTTACCCCTATACTATCTAATACTTACCTTAAATGTAATTTAATATTATGCGTTGTAATGGTATGCGTTGTAAAGGTAGTATGCGTTGTAATGGTAGTGCGTTGTAAAGGTATTTTTTTAAAATGCGTTGTAGTGTCATGCGTTGTAATGTCATGCGTTGTAATGGATTATGCGTTGTAAAAAATGCGTTGTAAGTGCATGCGTTGTAATAGTGTGCGTTGTAACGTCATACATCCTGTGCACAATGATGTGCCATTGAACATTTTGGCACTCTGCACTGTTGATGTTTGACAGATGGCCATCGCCATTGTATGGCACCCATATCGCGGTAGCTACCGCCTGGCACCGGCGGTGTGTCACCAGCACCCCCATTCACACAAGTGCAGTAGTCCTAGGCATGGAGACATGTGGAAATGGCAGTTGGCATGCTCCGCCACCAGAATGGCGGTGCCTCGTGTCAATGCATGGCACCCATATCGCGGTAGCAACGCCTGGCACTGGCGGTGTGTCACCAGCACCCCCATTCACACAAGTGCAGTAGTCATAGGCATGGAGACATGTGGAAATGGCGGTTGGTATGCCCCGCCACTAAAATCGTGGTAGCGCACACCGGGCCCCTGCGGTGTTACACCCCCATGGAGCTCTCCCTAGAGCCAATGCGAAGCTCGATAGCGGTGGCATGATGCAATTTTGAAGATCGCGGTAGGCGTGCTCCGCCACCGCGGAGGCGGTCATTGGCTGCATTCGAAAGATGCACCATCGCGGTAGCGCACCCTGGGCCCCAGCGTTGTATCACCGCCATGGAGCATGCCCTTACAGCCAATGGGAGCCATGATTGTGGTGACATAATGCAATTTTGAAGATCGCGGTAGGCGTGCTCTGCCACTGCGCAGGCGGTCATTGGATGCATTTGAAAGAGGCAGACTTGGACCACCAATTGCTGCAGCTTGGCACCTTTGAAACGGCCCCAGGGGGCTATATATGTGGGAGTGAGACTCCCATTGCCACTGCTCACAGAGCCTGCTGCCTGAGACCCCTCACCTGCTGCTGCCTCCAGGGACTGCTGCCTGAGACCCCTCACCTGCTGCTCCCTCCAGGGACTGCTGCCTGAGACCCCTCACCTGCTGCTGCCTCCAGGGACTGCTGCCTGGGGACCCTCGCCACCAAAATCCCCTGCTGTTGTCTCACGTCCATAGTGATGGCAAGGACAGAGAAGATCCCTGCCAGTCCCTTCACGAGCGAGGAGCTGCAGGTCCTGGTGGATGAGGTGCTCACACAGTTCCCAAGGCTATATGGTGCCCCAAATGTTGTGGTGAGTCTTCAACAGTGGTGTGGTAGGGCAGGGGGGCCACACATGTAGTGGACTGATGCTGTATGTGCCTGGGAGTGTGGGGTAGTGTCATGCACTGCCTGACATGCTGTCTCCAGTGGGAGAGTGTGTGTACCCAATGCCACAGCTTTCCGTCCCTGCACATGTAAGTATGAGTGACCTGTGTTGTGTTGTCAGCCATACAGTGACGCAGAAGGTTGTTCCTGCTGTAGTCAGGACAGTAATTGCTTGGCTGGATGGCTGAGTGTGCCCCTGTAGTCCATCTCAGTGTGAGCCCAGCTGGATAGCACAGTCCCTGTCTACAAAGACACGGACACATCACTTCACTTGACATCAGTCTTTTCACATTGCACTCCAGCTATGGCCCATCTCAGCACTGTAGATTGCACACAACCACCCTTGTGAAGGGCATTTTGTATTTTTGAGATCATGTCCCTCAATGTGACATCCATGACACAGTTATCTATTCACAGGGCAGGGACATTGAGGGCTGCGGAGTCTTGGACACAGTGGGTCACCCCCCAAACACAGGTTGATATGTGATGTATGTGTTGCTCAACCCAACAATTGACTGGAGATGTGGGCAGGCAGGTTTCAGTGCTGGCATCCTGCATGTGTGTGAGATGTGCAGGGACTGTGTTCCCCCTCACACCTGCATGCTTTAACATCAGCTTTTTCCATGCAAGGGTCCCATGTGTGCTGTACTATAGTCTCTGATTGACCTATTGTTGGATATGTGATGATGTTGTATCTTGCTGCCATACTGATAGATGTCGGTACATGGCACTGTGTCCCTGATAATTTCTCACTCTTGTCTCCCATGCCTGCAGCTCAAGGTACACCAGCGTAAGGCCGTGTAGAGGGCCATTGCAGCGAAGGTGCGAGCCCTGAGGGTCTCAAACCGACGGCGCACCCACTGCCACAAGAGATGGGACGACATCAGCCGGCTGGCAAAGAATGTGGCGGAGATGACCCTGGGGCTGCTTCCCCGCACTGGGCGTCTGGCACGGCGCAGCATGACACCACTAATGGGGAGCATTTTGGTGGTGACACAACCTGAGCTGGATGCACGTTTGAAGGAGCATCAGCAGCAAGCCAGGGGTGAGGATTTGGGGAGTCTGACTTTGGATGGGATTGGCTGCATGTGTAGAGAACCTGTGCCAGCGCTGGCCTCTGTGATGTTGGTAGTGTGATGCTGTGGCATGTAAGTGGCTGCTAGCCTGGGTGCATGTGGCATGCATTTGCCCTACCTGTACTCGCAAAGTAGATTTGGATGTTGTGCCTTCACATTACATTCTGAGTTGTGCTCTTCAGGTTTCTTCTGCATTGGTGTAGTCTTGGGAATCCCATGGGAGGGAACGGCAGTACTGTGCGTACATCAATGCGTCCATTGCATGCACTCATATTGGGGAGGGCTAGACATCTTACAGCAATGTGCAGCATTCTATTGTCCCCAAGGTGCGACATGGTGTGTGGCATGGGCTAATGTCCATTGTGGACTGTCATGTTGTAGTTTGGGTCTGTGTTATCCCCTCCTGTTCCATCCAGTTCTGTCATTGGCAACAAGTAGTGTGCCCCCATCATGTCCCCAGATGTGCTCAGAACTAGTTGTGTGTCTGTTTAAACAGAGCCACAAGCAGGGTGTTGTGCTGTGTGGTCATCACATGGCTCACTCATGCCTGAGTTTCCAGTTTCCACGCACTGCTTGAGTCTATGTAGTGAGTTGGCACGATGTGATTGCACAGGGTGGTGTGTAACATGTAGATTTGCTCTACTTTTGTCATGCATTGCTTGCATATGTTTGTTCTGTTTTTGTGATTGACCTGACTCTACATCTCTCTCTCCCATGCAGCATCACCTGTGGTTATGGAGGGACAGTAGATGGACACCAGTGGGGGTGAAATTAGCACCACAGCTGGCCAGGAGCCCAGTGACACAGATGTCACCAGCGCATCAAAGGGGGAAAGGAGTCTGCTGGAGGAGTCCCAGCCTGAGACGCAAAGCACCACATCATCCGATGCCAGCGGGGATGCGTCCATGTTGGAGGGCACAGGGAACGGGGACTCTGCATTGACTTCCACCACACAGCAGCCATTGCCCGCCCTCCCAGCCACTTCCTCTGGTGCTGCCCATGTCTGCCTCAGTAAGAGGGAAAAAGTATCCTTCACCCTTGGCACCGCTGCCCCTGTCCCTGTCCCCCCTGCTGCCATCAGTGCTGAGTCTGTGGACCTTTTGCACCAGCTGTGTGTAGGCCAGACAGCTCTCCTCAATGCCTTCATTGACCACAACAAGAAATAGGCCCAGGTGGTTGCTTTCATGGAGGGCATACATTCCGATGTGGGTGGGCTGCACCGGACAGTCCAAGCATTGTCGTCAGCAGTAACGTCTGCCCTGCAACAGGTACATTCGCACAGTCCAGCTCCAGTCCCATTGTCCACCCCCGGGCAGTGGCCACGTCTGACAATAGTGACCACGGTCCACATACATCAAAGTCACGATACAGTACACGGAGCACACAGCAGCAGCAACCCAAGCGGTCCTGTGCACAGACACCATCCCCACAGAAGACCAAAGGCACCCCAGAGCGCAGGGAGAAAAGCCCATCAGGTGACACCAGTGGACAATTAGCAGAGCAGCAGACCTCAGGCAAACATGTCTCAGTGGCATCCCCATCCAAGGACTCTCCTGCCCCTAAAGCATCACGTAAAGATAAACGTACAGTGTCTGTGCCCACCAAGGATGTGGTGCATGCCAAGGGTACACCTAGGAAGGGCTCCAAGGCAAAATCACCAACCACCTCGACTCCCATTCCAAGCCCAGTGAAGCAGGGGCCGGAGGGCACTGTAGGGGTAACACCTAGTAAGCAGGGGAAGGGGGGGCAGAGGCGAAGCAAGGCAAAGCATTCTGCTGGGTCCAGCACATCACCAGAGGGGCTGCCAGCGCCTGCACCTGCTGCAGCAGTGGTGGTGTGTGTGCCTGTTGTGCCCACACCAATTCTCATTGATCCCAAGTCAGTCAAGCCATTTAGGATCCCCAAGAAGTGGAAGGGCACCCCTCCACAATCTCCCAGCCACACCGTGACTCCTGCCTGCATGACTTCACCTCCACGTGCCAAAACACCACCTGGTCCAAACAGCCCTCCAGCTTGCCAAGCCACTGATAGCTCTACCCTAGCTGTTCCGCTCTCTCCCCCTTTAGTTGCCCCGACAGTCCCAGAAACACAGCCAGCTCCCAATCCGCCTGACAGCCAAGGCTGAGTGTTAGTCACCCTCACACACCTGTGTCTCACACAGGTGGGCCTGTACTGAACATTGTTGCCCCCTGACTGTGTTGCTGACCATGGAAAGGTACAGTCGCACACATTCCCTGTGCAGCTTCTCATGGACATGCTCTGCACTCTGCCCTGGCCACTGGCCTTGGTGTTCACTGCTGTTTTGCCCTTACCTGTGCAGCTTCTCATGGACATGCTCTGCACTCTGCTCTGGCCACTGGCCTTGTTGTTTTGGACCCTTGCCTGTGCAGCTTCTCATGGACATGCTCTGCACTCTGCCCTGGCCACTGGCCTTGTTGTTCACTGCTGTTTTGCCCTTGCCTGTGCAGCTTCTCATGGACATGCTCTGTACTCTGCCCTGGCCACTGGCCTTGTTGTTCACTGCTGTTTTGCCCTTGCCTGTGCAGCTTCTCATGGACACGCTCTGCACTCTGCCATGGCCACTGGCCTTGTTGTTTCGGACCCTTGCCTGTGCAGCTTCTCATAGACATGTTCTGCACTCTGCCCTGGCCACTAGCCTTGTTGTTCACTGCTGTTTTGCCCTTGCCTGTGCAGCTTCTCATGGACATGCTCTGCACTCTGCCCTGGCCACTGGCCTTGTTGTTTTGCCCTTGCCTGTGAAGCTTCTCATGGACATGCTCTGCACTCTGCCCTGACCACTGGCCTTGTTGTTCACTGCTGTTTTGCCCTTGCCTGTGCAGCTTCTCATGGACATACTCTGCACTCTGCCCTGGCCACTGGCATGTTGTTCACTGCTGTTTTGCCCTTGCCTGTGCAGCTTCTCATGGACATGCTCTGCACTCTGCCCTGGCCACTGGCCTTGTTGTTTTGGACCCTTGCCTGTGTAGCTTCTCATGGACATGCTCTGCACCCTGCCCTGGCCACTGGCCTTGTTGTTCACTGCTGTTTTGCCCTTGCCTGTGCAGCTTCTCATGGACATGCTCTGCACTCTGCTCTGGCCACTGGCCTTGTTGTTTTGCCCTTGCCTGTGCGGCTTCTCATGGACATGTTCTGCACTCTTCCCTGACCACTGGCCTTGTTGTTCACTGCTGTTTTGCCTTTGCCTGTGCGGGGTCTCATGGACATGCTCTGCACTCTGCCCTGGCCACTGGCCTTGTTGTTCACTGCTGTTTTGCCCTTGCCTGTGCAGCTTCTCATGGACACGCTCAGCACTCTGCCATGGCCACTGGCCTTGTTGTTTTGGACCCTTGCCTGTGCAGCTTCTCATGGACATGCTCTGCACTCTGCCCTGGCCACTGGCCTTGTTGTTCACTGCTGTTTTGCCCTTGCCTGTGCAGTTTCTCATGGACATGCTCTGCACTCTGCCCTGGCCACTGGCCTTGTTGTTTTGCCCTTGCCTGTTCGGCTTCTCATCGACATGCTCTGCACTCTGCCCTGGCCACTGACCTTGTTGTTCACTGCTGTTTTGCCCTTGCCTGTGCAGCTTCTCATGGACATGCTCTGAATTTTGTGCCTTACTCTTCTCGTATCATGGTGACTATCTGTGCAATTTGTGAATAAAGACAGTTGCTCCAGTTGTCTATTTTGTCAGTGTCCTTACTGAATAAAGTTATTTTGTGTGTGTAAATGGTTTACTGTGCCACATGGTCTGTGTGGCACTTCAACATGGTCAATGTTTGGGCTCAATTGCTCTATTTGTTTCAGGGGTGACAGGGTCTTCAGTTCATCTTGGCACAGATGCTTGTGGTGGCATTGGTGTCAATTTCGAATGGTTTGCAGTTGTCATTTACTTGATTAGTTCATGTTGGCTCTATTGTACACATGTCAGGTTGGGGGGCACTGTTAGCACAGGGTGGGTTTCTGCACACAGTATTGTAGGCAGGCTGTCCAGGGTCATCATGTGTGTGTTCTTCCTATATGTGTGCCCAGTGGTGTATGTGTGTGGTCATCTTGTGATGGCCAGTCACCCTAGTCCCATGGCTTACTTTCCATGTGTGCTCTTGGATGGCCAGGTAGTGTGCAGTGTGAAGGGGTGAGTTTGTGGGGAGTGTTGATGTGTGCATGCCTATGCAATGTCAAATACACACGTCACCCAGGAGTTGTGTGCCTGTTGTTTTGATTGTTCATCCCTGTGGATGTTGTTGTGTGCCCATGTGTAAGTTGTATGTTGTGCACTGTGCAGTGTGTTGGTGTGTCCTTGCAGTTCTGTCTGACTCCTACTTGTTGTTTTGTCACTTGTGAGTATGCAGAGGGTGTTACTGGCAATTCAGTGTTGTGTTTTGTTGCACATCCATGTGTCTGGTGGCTGTTTGTGGGGTCTGTGCAGACCTGCTGCTCCACACTGCCATTGTGGTTGTGTTTTCTCATGCCTTGCTGTCCCATGGTGCCTTCTTGCCTCCAGTGTGGCATGTTGTTTGTGTTGTCATTAAGCCTGGGCGTTGAACTACGCTCCGTTCGCGGAACTTGCGAAGATTAGGCAACTTCGCGATTCGCACAGAGCGCGAAGTTGCAGATTGCTACGCAATCTAGCGCGTAGCGTAGTGGTTTAGCTTCCTCGCGCGCTCAATATTCATTCTCGCACGCACGGTAACGTCTTACCGTGATTCTGTGATCGCCAACTTGCTTTTCTGTCCGTTCGCGAGCGCCACGAGATTTGTAATATGGCTGCCCAAGCCCGCGAGAGTGTGCGAACGCGAACACGTCATTCGGGCGCGCAAGCTGACTTCCGGCGGCTGTCTTGGTAAGATCGCGATCCCGAACATGCAAAAACTACAATCTGGCGAAGAATATCTCGCGATCTTCGTAAAACCTTCTCTAAAATGATCATTTTGCTCAGAAAAACTCCTCAGATTGTGATTTTGCTGTAGTCTTTTGTGTAAGGAGGAGTCCTTTAATTTTTTTAACTCTTTTTTTCAAGAGGAAGGAAGTGCCCCTGAGTCTACAACTTCCTGTTCCTGTCCAGCAGGCTCCTCCCAGTGCTTTGTGCATGTGCTGTTCACTTTCATTTGGATTTGGAGCTGGAAGGATCACTTTTTGTGTCTGTCTGCTGCATCATACCATTGGATTGGATTTATTTGAGGACTTTTTGATTTGAGATTTAATTTACTACAAGTAAGTTGGAGAATTGGTGTGTTTGTTTCATTGGGGCTTGTATTACCTACATTTTTCTGGGTTTTTCATTGTTTTTTAAAATTATTGTTGTGGCGGGTGGCCTGTGCTTTCAATAGGGGCCTAGTTGTTTTTCTCTGCAATTTCAGCCAGTAGGGTACCCATGGGTCCATGTTTCGTGGTGTCTGTAGAATTTTCAACATCATGTAGGGCATGGATGGCATAGGATTATTTGAAATGCTAAATGTGGCTGTGGTGTATTTCACTGTTGGTGTGTGTGTGAAATACCTTTGTTGAATGTGTGTGCTTGATGTGTAACTTCCTTCCAATCCTTTCGTAGCCCTGTTGATTTTCATTTTTGTATTAAAGCTGTGTTGTTTAGCAGGCCTCCTTTGTCCGGTCATATATTATAGGTCTGCTTCAGTTCATTGTTTTCCATGGCCTGTTGTGACTGTGAGTGCCCATGTGGCTTGTGGCAATTTTGTGGTGGTAGTTTAGTAGTCTGTGCTTCTTTTTCCATAAAGGCCTGCATTTCTTTTCTTTGTTCCCCTTGGCTTATGCTTGTTGTTGTTGTGTCCTCCTGGCCATGTGTGTGGCGGCCATTTTGTGAAGGCAGGCATTGTGCTTTTGCCATAGGCTTACATTGACTGTTCCAAGCTTGTGGCCTAGTCTGCCAGTAGGCCCAGAGGTAGTCAGCCTCAAATCTTTGGTGCGTTATTTAAATTTACAGTTTGTGTTGTCTGTTGATTTTTTTTTTTTTACACCATGGATGGGTTTGGATTTTGTTGCAAAAGGTGTTTTTTTGGGGTGGAATAGCATTTTTTGGGTGTGTGTTAAATAAATAGGGCTTTTTAGCCAGTAGGTAACCCTAGGGAGTCAGCTCGCTTACTTTTGGTAACTCTGCACAGCGCGACAACGCGGACTTACAGTTTTCGTAATTTTCGCGCTCTCAATATGCGTGTTCGCGCTCACGATAAATCCTTTTTGTACAGTTCGCGATCCCGATCACGCAGCATTTGCAATCTGGCAAACAATATCTCACGAGCAACATAAATCCTTCTCGAAAACTCTTTTTTTGTGCATTTTGCTAAACTCCTCAGGTTGTCATTCAGCTGTAGGTTTGGAGCACGGAGAAGCTTTTATTTTTTTGAAAATATTTTTATGAGAGGAAGTAAGTTCCACAGACACTACAACTTCCTGTTCCTGTCCTTTGTAATCACTTTTTGGTTATTTGTGGTGGGTGGCCTGAGCATGTGTGTGGCGGTCATTTTAGGAAGGCAGGCATTGTGCTTTTGCCATAGGCGTACATTGACTGTCTTCCATTTCTTGTTGTTGTGGGTGTGTGGCGGCCATTTTGTGGAGCCATCCAAGCAGTGTGCTTGCTTTTGCCATTCTTCTGTTCCAAGCTTGTGGCCTAGTCTGCCAGTAGGCCCAGAGGTAGTCAGCCTCAAATCTTTGGTGTGTTATTTAAATTTACAGTTTGTGTTGTCTGTTGATTTTTTTTTTTTACACCATGGATGGCTTTGGATTTTATTGCAAAAGGTGTTTTATTGGGGTGGAATAGTATTTTTTGGGGTGTGTGTTAAATAAATAGGGCTTTTTAGCCAGTAGGTAACCCTAAGGACACAGACACTCCAACTTCCTGTTCCTGTCCTTTGTAATCACTTTTTGGTTATTTGTGGTGTGTGGCCTGAACATGTGTGTGGCGGCCATTTTAGGAAGGCAGGCATTGTGCTTTTGCCATAGGCGTACATTGACTGTCTTCCATTTCTTGTTGTTGTGGGTGTGTGGTGGCCATTTTGTGGAGCCATCCAAGCAGTGTGCTTGCTTTTGCCATTCTGTTCCAAGCTTGTGGCCTAGTCTGCCAGTAAGCCCAGAGGTAGTCATCCTCAAATCTTTGGTGCGTTACTTAAATTTACAATTTGTGTTGTCTGTTGATTTTTTTTTTTTTTACACCATGGATGGCTTTGGATTTTATTGCAAAAGGTGTTTTTTTGGGGTGGAATAGTATTTTTAGGGTGTGTGTTAAATAAATTGGGCTTTTTAGCCAGTAGGTTTCCCTAGGGATTCAGCTCGCGTACTTTTGGTAACTCTGTACAGCGCGGCAACGCGGACTTACAGTTTTCGTCATTTTCGCGCTCTCAATATGCGTGTTCGCACTCGCGATAAAGCCTTTTTGTACAGTTCGCGATCCCGAACACGCAGCATTTGCAATCTGGCAAACAATATCTTGCGAGCAACATATATCCTTCTCGAAAACGCTTATTTTGTGCATTTTGCTAAAAAAACTACTCAAGTTGTCATTCAGCTGTAGTTTTGGAGCACGGAGAAGCTTTTATTTTTTTAAAAATAATTTTGAGAGAGGAAGTAAGTCCCACAGAGACTACAACTTCCTGTTCCTGTCATTTGTAATCACTTTGGTATATTTGTGGTGGGTGGCCTGAGCATGTGTGGTGGCCATTTTGTGGAGGCAGGCATTGTGCTTTTTGCATAGGGCTCCAATCTTGTGGCCTAGTCGTACAGTAGGCCCAGGGGTACTACTCATCAATCATCACGGGTGCATGGAATTTAAACAACAGTTTTTGTGTTGTGCATTAAATTTCAACATCATGTATGGCTTTGGATTGAATTGTAAAAAGTGGCCTTTACTTTTTTACGGGGGTAGATTTCACTTTGTGGGTGTTGTAAATAAATGCTTTTACTTTTTGTGTATATGTTTGTTGTTGTTGCTCTCTGATGCTGCATCCATCCCATAAGACGCACAAATTTTTATTTAGGGCAAACAGGCTAGACTACATTTATGTTTTTGTTCTTTGCTATTCTTCTTCCTGAGTGTACACAGTACAAATACAACAGGATCCCTGGCCTTGTCAGTCTCTTAATGGCTGGCTATACTGTTGTTGTTCACTGACTTCATAAAATTTAATAATTGTGACCACCCACCAGACACTAATAAGTTATATATTATATTATGGATCTTTTGACTGATGTTCTTCTGGCTTTTTTGCTTTTAGGTGCACAAAAGACAGAGGAGGTGTGTCATCATCAATTGAGAAACAAAACTTCCTACACTGTATCACTTAAGTTGAAGGCAATATGTCCATACAATGAAATGATACCCACAGTAAACGGTATATAAAACTGTATTATTTCATTTATTAATTGCTTTTATCATTTTTTTTATATATATATCATTTTTTTAAACAATTTTTGTGTTGTAATACATATAATGTAATTCACATCAAACTATAGAAGCACAGTTTATAATTAATTGTACAACCATTACACAAATAACAAAACATATATACCACATGTAGACACACAATAAAAGACAATAAATCTGCAACAATATATAGACAATTAAAATCATGGGTTGTAAATTTTAACCATAGGACCAACGCCTACGCGCGTTTCGGAGCTCAAAAGATGATCTTTACAGGCTCCTTCTTCAGGGCGTGTAACTGTGGTCTTTCAGAAGAAAAAAGAAAGGCTTCAAGATCTAGTTTGATGTCCAGTATTCCTATATAACAGTTAAACATTAAATTTTTACAGCCGTTGGTCTGTGGGTATAAAAAAATCACAATGAGTGATTAAGAATATTGTTTAACTTACTTTACATTTATAAAGACTAAAATGGAGCAGGAGCTATAGAAAGAGAAAAGGATGAAGACCACTATTTATATCCGTGTTAATGCAAACACCCAAAAACAGAGATAGATGTGTGTAGATTTAATAATAGTCCCAAATCACCTAGACTTAGAAAGAATGAACTATCGGATAGATGAAAAGATTGAAAGGTGAGTAGTAAATAATAGTGTCAACATACTTGCCAATGGCAGATTCTTATATACAGGTGAACCAATTACGGGATTTCCTAAATCTTAGTTTTAGTTTTTTATACACTACAATGAGAAGGAAACAATAACCGTAGTTAATGATAAAGGCATGATGGACTCCCAAATACTACTAGGCAGAGCTCACGAGGCTGGTGTGATGCGTGGAGCAACTAAAGTTAAGGTTTTCATTCTATACTGAGCGCTGTTTTAAAGTAGGTTCTATACATCATATGAGAAATATTCTTATATGCAATAGCCTCCCGAGGAAGTCAGAGGTTTATACTTCCTATCTAGTACCAATAACATCTCTCGCGATGGGACGGTTTAATCTATTTCTTCACTTATCCAGCTAGTGATCAATGCGGTTTAAGGGAGAACTGGGGACTATCTGATAGCTTCCTATTACATCTCTAGGATATTTAAATCGATGATATTTCCTAATTTAATATTGTGGATGCAAGCTTACAGTTAACTTCAAAATCATTCAGCCATAGGGAACACGTGACAATCTGTCATCTAAATGGTACAGTAGTTGATAGTTAGATGTATAAAAAAAGACTCTAGTTGTCTTTCATGGTGTCCTATCATCAACCTGGATGTAACAAGTAGAACAAAATATATATGGATGGTTTATTACCAGTAGTCAGGGAATTCATTCAAACGCCCTGTATACATCTAGACAAACCAAAGTGGTCTCGTTGTGTGGTAGAGTACTGATGTAGAATTATGGACTTAAAAATACGCAGAATTCGATTTTTGTCAGGGTAATAGGAGAGCGAGTCCTAGATACTTATATACATGAATAAACAGCTTAAGTTATAAAAAGGAAGGCAAACTAGTTACCTGTTCTCCTTCTTAGTAAAGTCTTTGCGAAAGACTGAAACTCTCAAGCATAAGTCCAGTAAATCGCGTAAATATTTAGACTCGAAAACGGCAATCTATAATGGAATTTACAAGGAGATTGACTATAATACCGGAATGATGACAGCATTGGCATTTCTTTAGAGACAAACAAGGTTGATACTAATTAGTTGTGTTTCTTACCGGGCAATTGGGCAGAAGCTTGTCAAAGGTTCCCAGGTGCTCGTTTAGGAACAAGGGATGAGTAGAACCTGATATTAAGTCTTATTTGATCAGCCAGACGATGACGAGAGCGCGCTGAGCGTACCCAGTATTTGGTATATATATAAATGCGCTCAAACAATTCTTCTGTAAGGGAATTGCATAAAGTTTAAAGATAAATACTAGGCTAAACATATAAACGTTTATTCTCACCTTCTACAGTTGTTTTACAAAAATGTGGGGATAATTCTGCAAGGGCCACATGTTACTCTTACCGTTCCGTTCAACTGAGGTTCGTGAAGGATACCATGGTTTGCACTCTCCGCGGTAAATGAGGGGAGCCTGGCGTTTCCCTTATAAGGAGAGCCAGGAAGTGATGATTAGATCATGGGCATTGAAAAGGGACTACATGTGGGACGGGACAGCGGCCCGACAATACATTCTCCATTCTAAATGCAGAACTTAAGGTGGTCAGTATCGGCGGACATCTTGGAAGTGTGCCGAAGATCTTTACGTATATTTATCAGAAACCAAAAACGAATTTAACTCCTTGGTTAGTTATTGTCAGAGTCGAATTTAGACTTAAGAGACGAATGTTTACTTGGTCCGAGGACCAATATTCGGATAGGCATAAAAATTGTAAAAGAACGTGGGGGGTTGCATAACTAAAAAAAAAAAAAAAAACAAAGAGGCAGGAGCGTGGCCTACGGATTTATTTTCCCATTCAGGGAACAAGAAAACATATTCATGAAGAATTCTTAATAATTACTATAGTAGGCACAAGGGATATTTAAGCCACATGGTTACATATTAACCCGTAGTGTATTTATGTACATGGGGGCACGTGGTGAATAACAAGGGTATGAATAAGGTTTTTAGGAGTGTAGTACGGTCTCTCATTACCGAGGTGTTTATTTTTAGTGAACATCACTAGCTGAAAAGATGTCATTCCTTAAGATAACTTTACCCCAACTGAATTCAGAGGAATAAGTATTATCCCCTCTGTTTACAATTAGTGGGACCGAACATGATCTTATATAGTTATATTTTTCCCTTGGAGAAGTTTGTTAATACCTGGGGGGCATATATCCAGACAGCTTACCTTTTAAGTCTAATCGCATCCACCTTGAGGCTGAAAGGGAGGAATATGATCCATAGGTCACTAGGGAGATTCATTTAGTATGCTAGTTAGGACCAGAAAATAGAGCAGAATTTGATATACTTCCATCTGTCCTCATGTAGTAGTACCAGAAAGTACAATTATATAATCGCATTTTCCCAAGGGACATGTTCGTTAAGGCCTTTTTCTTGTGTCTTGAGGACATAGATCCAAAATACTTCCCTTTTGCGTCTGATGGCATCCACATTAAGATTGTTGGGGGGATGTATGTGTTCCAGAATGAGCCACCTCAGTTCTGAGATACTGTGGTTTTTCTCAGTCCAATGGGCCACCAGAGGTGCTCCTTCACGTTTGTTGAGTATTGCTGACTTGTGTTCACTAAAGCGTACACGAAACTCTCTACTGGTTTCTCCAACGTATCCTTTGTCACAAGGACAAAGGATAAGATAAACAACATGTCGGGTGCGACAATTAGTCATTTCTTTAAACCTGTATTTCTGTTTGTCCCAGATCAGTTCATCAGTCACCATGGCAAACTGGCATGCGTGGCAACTCCCACATTTGTGAGTACCACTAATTGGCTTATTTCCAGTGATGGATTTTTGTACAAATAAGTTAGTAGTAGGTACTTTGGATTTAACCAAAGAGTTCCTTAAGTTTTTATTGCGTCTAAATGCAAAGATCGGCAACGGTAAGTTCTTTTTGGTATAGTCCGTGTTGAGAATATGCCATTCTTTGTTGATAATTTGTCTGATTTTATGATCAATATTGGAATGAGTCGTGACGCAAACCAATTTCTCATCGGTTTTAGGTTCTTTAGGTTGCAGCAATACAGTTCTATCGTGATATTTGGCTCTTTTGTACGCATCTTTGACGAGTCTGGGGGGATACCCTCTACTTGTAAATTTTTGTTTGAGTTCCTCAGCATGTATATCATAATTAGATATAGTGGTGCAGTTCCTGCGTAGCCTTAGAAATTGGCTAAAAGGGATGTTGTCCTTTTGGCTGCGGGGATGAAAGCTGGAGTACTGGAGTAAAGTGTTTTTAGCAGTAGGCTTAGTGTACAGACTAACTTCAACTTTAGCATCAATAATTCGTATCCAAATATCTAGGAATTCTATTTTGGATTTGCTTATATTGGGGCTAAATTTGAGGTGAACATCGCACAGGTTGATCCATGCCATGAATTCGTGCAGTTGTTCTTCCGGACCTCTCCAGATAAAAAAGATATCAACAATAAAGCGATACCAGTTTTTTATGTTTTCGCTAAATGGGGCTATTTCATTGAAAATAAACCTATTTTCAAATTCACCCATATATATATTCGCTACATTGGGTGCACAGGCAGCGCCCATGCTTACTCCAAGTATCTGTTTAAAGATTTGTCCGTTAAATTCAAAATAGTTTTCTTTTAATACAACTGCTAGACATTCCAGTAGGAATAATCGATCAACCGTGATGTTACTTTTCTCCAGAGTGTGTTTAACCGCTTCTAAGGCCCCTAGCTGTGGAATATTAGTGTATAAGGCTTCGATGTCCATAGACACTAGAAAATCTGTATGGATGTTAAACTGTATGCCTTCAATTT
Source organism: Triturus cristatus (assembly GCF_964204655.1). NCBI lineage: Eukaryota > Metazoa > Chordata > Amphibia > Caudata > Salamandridae > Triturus > Triturus cristatus. The sequence continues at coordinate 181,151,457 of NC_140586.1, read as the reverse complement.
CCCTAATAAGGTGTCCCGTGTCTTTTATGTACCCTTTGAGGTTAGATACCAGCGGTTGTAAGATTTTGTCCACATATTTAGACAGGGGTTCAGTCAAAGACCCAATCGTGGACACGATGGGTCTAAACGGAGGGCTGGAAGAGTTTTTATGGATTTTAGGTACTCCGTATAGAATCGGTATTCGGTGATATTCTACGTTGAGGTAGTTGAATTCTTGCATGCATATAGACCCCCTATCAAGGGCTCTTTGGGTGATCTCTAGGATGTCTCTTTTAATCCTTAGTTCAGGATATGATCTGGATTTGGTATAATGTTCGGGAATAGCAAGCATAGCCTCCATTTGTTGTATATATGCTGGGCTATCCATAATTACAATGCCTCCACCCTTGTCTGCGGGTTTGATGGTTAGCTCAGTGTTATTGGCCAATTGTTTAAATGCTTGGTATTCCGGATAATCCAGGTTGTAGTCCGGTTTAGGGACAAAGGAAAGTAGTTTCTGGACTTTAGCAGTGACCACCTTTTCAAAAACTCCCACTTCTGGGCCGACTTGATCCAAGGTGGGTGTGAAAATGGATTTAGGTCTAAATCCTGTAGAGTTGTCATTAGTCTGAAGAGGATTATCCTCAAAAAATCTTTTAAGACGGATTTTACGAAAGAATGATTGAATGTCTATCATCAACTTAAACCGATCAAGGTAAGTGGTGGGGATAAACGTGAGTCCTCGGGATAACAGTTCGATGGCGGATGTATCTAGTTTAGTCTTTGAAAGGTTAAATATCGGTATGGTTTTGCTATCTCCAGTGATGTTATTTTCAGGGGTATTTTTTATCCCTATGGAGGAACAATCTTTAGAGGTACTGGGTAAAAGAGCTGAGTTGTAGTGAGGCGATATTTCAGTGATACTATAGTTGTCAAAGTTGGTGTCTATTCTCTCCAATATTGGTTCCTTCTGGTTTGAAGGAATTGGGGGGTATTCTCTGATTGTTGGTAAGCTCCCCTTTCGGAATTTCGATACCGGGTTCTCATTTGGCCTCGTCTGTTGCCTAAAAAATGGGCATTCCGTCTCGGGCCTTGATAGTTGGCCATTCTTTGTCCATAGTTGTCAAAGGAATTGGGTCCACTATCCGTATCTGATCCAGAAGTATCTGAGAATCTAGTTACTTTTTTGTTGGACCAATATTGTCGATCATTAGAGAAAGGTTGATCTATTTGATTTCTGTAGTATTCAGGTGCTAGATATGGATAAACTCTTTGCTCACTGAAATATCTAATGTCCTTCTTGAGTTTATCCGTCTTTTTCTTTATTAAATATTCACAGAAGGAATTCATTTCGCCATTAATTTCCTCTAGTTTGTTTTTAGCTTCTTCCAATGAATTATTTTTCTTTAAGTTTTCTTCCATCTCAGCTATTTCTTTTAATAAATCTTCCACTACCTCTCTTGCTGTTTCTGTAATGAGTATCATTAGGTCTCTTGAACATCTGTTGGCTATAAGAGACCATTTCTCTAAGAACTTCCTCACCTCCACGAATAGACCCGGTATATTCCTTATGCGGAGTCCATTTGGAATCACTCCTGCTCTCAAGTACTCCAACATGAACTCCGCATGAGATTCAGTCCTTCTGGTTTTCTTTTTAAGGTTGAGTAATTTCAGCCAGTCATCATTAAAGTTATTCCCTGTAGTAAATTGTTTATCTGTGGTAGAGCTACCACCCAGAAGTTTTGAAAAGTCCTCATCCGTAAACCCGAAGGTTTTGATCTTATCCATATGGTATCTAGTATTGTTCGATAAATATTCGAATATGCCTTAGTTAGTTTAATTCTCCACTCCTCTTATCAGAGAGTTGAGATGTATCCGAACAAGAGGTTCAACCGATTAAAGCAAAGATACAAATACGTGTAAAGTTAAAAAGAGAAAGAAAAATGAAAATGTAGAATGCAAAGAAACTCCAAGCTCCGGAGAAGGTGAAGAACCCTCACAGCAACGTGCTGGGGAAATCAATATATTACAGCAGAGGGACCCTGAGTGTATTAATAAGTGTGGAAGAGTTCAGGGAAAATGACAATTGAGAAACAAAACTTCCTACACTGTATCACTTAAGTTGAAGGCAATATGTCCATACAATGAAATGATACCCACAGTAAACGGTATATAAAACTGTATTATTTCATTTATTAATTGCTTTTATCATTTTTTTATATATATATCATTTTTTTAAACAATTTTTGTGTTGTAATACATATAATGTAATTCACATCAAACTATAGAAGCACAGTTTATAATTAATTGTACAACCATTACACAAATAACAAAACATATATACCACATGTAGACACACAATAAAAGACAATAAATCTGCAACAATATATAGACAATTAAAATCATGGGTTGTAAATTTTAACCATAGGACCAACGCCTACGCGCGTTTCGGAGCTCAAAAGATGATCTTTACAGGCTCCTTCTTCAGGGCGTGTAACTGTGGTCTTTCAGAAGAAAAAAGAAAGGCTTCAAGATCTAGTTTGATGTCCAGTATTCCTATATAACAGTTAAACATTAAATTTTTACAGCCGTTGGTCTGTGGGTATAAAAAAATCACAATGAGTGATTAAGAATATTGTTTAACTTACTTTACATTTATAAAGACTAAAATGGAGCAGGAGCTATAGAAAGAGAAAAGGATGAAGACCACTATTTATATCCGTGTTAATGCAAACACCCAAAAACAGAGATAGATGTGTGTAGATTTAATAATAGTCCCAAATCACCTAGACTTAGAAAGAATGAACTATCGGATAGATGAAAAGATTGAAAGGTGAGTAGTAAATAATAGTGTCAACATACTTGCCAATGGCAGATTCTTATATACAGGTGAACCAATTACGGGATTTCCTAAATCTTAGTTTTAGTTTTTTATACACTACAATGAGAAGGAAACAATAACCGTAGTTAATGATAAAGGCATGATGGACTCCCAAATACTACTAGGCAGAGCTCACGAGGCTGGTGTGATGCGTGGAGCAACTAAAGTTAAGGTTTTCATTCTATACTGAGCGCTGTTTTAAAGTAGGTTCTATACAGCATATGAGAAATATTCTTATATGCAATAGCCTCCCGAGGAAGTCAGAGGTTTATACTTCCTATCTAGTACCAATAACATCTCTCGCGATGGGACGGTTTAATCTATTTCTTCACTTATCCAGCTAGTGATCAATGCGGTTTAAGGGAGAACTGGGGACTATCTGATAGCTTCCTATTACATCACTAAGATATTTAAATCGATGATATTTCCTAATTTAATATTGTGGATGCAAGCTTACAGTTAACTTCAAAATCATTCAGCCATAGGGAACACGTGACAATCCGTCATCTAAATGGTACAGTAGTTGATAGTTAGATGTATAAAAAAAGACTCTAGTTGTCTTTCATGGTGTCCTATCGTCAACCTGGATGTAACAAGTAGAACAAAATATATATGGATGGTTTATTACCAGTAGTCAGGGAATTCATTCAAACGCCCTGTATACATCTAGACGAACCAAAGTGGTCTCGTTGTGTGGTAGAGTACTGATGTAGAATTATGGACTTAAAAATACGCAGAATTCGATTTTTGTCAGGGTAATAGGAGAGCGAGTCCTAGATACTTATATACATGAATAAACAGCTTAAGTTATAAAAAGGAAGGCAAACTAGTTACCTTTTCTCCTTCTTAGTAAAGTCTTTGCGAAAGACTGAAACTCTCAAGCATAAGTCCAGTAAATCGCGTAAATATTTAGACTCGAAAACGGCAATCTATAATGGAATTTACAAGGAGATTGACTATAATACCGGAATGATGACAGCATTGGCATTTCTTTAGAGACAAACAAGGTTGATACTAATTAGTTGTGTTTCTTACCGGGCAATAGGGCAGAAGCTTGTCAAAGGTTCCCAGGTGCTCGTTTAGGAACAAGGGATGAGTAGAACCTGATATTAAGTCTTATTTGATCAGCCAGACGATGACGAGAGCGCGCTGAGCGTACCCAGTATTTGGTATATATATATATGCGCTCAAACAATTCTTCTGTAAGGGAATTGCATAAAGTTTAAAGATAAATACTAGGCTAAACATATAAACGTTTATTCTCGCCTTCTACAGTTGTTTTACAAAAATGTGGGGATAATTCTGCAAGGGCCACATGTTACTCTTACCGTTCTGTTCAACTGAGGTTCGTGAAGGATACCATGGTTTGCACTCTCCGCGGTAAATGAGGGGAGCCTGGCGTTTCCCTTATAAGGAGAGCCAGGAAGTGATGATTAGATCATGGGCATTGAAAAGGGACTACATGTGGGACGGGACAGCGGCCCGACAATACATTCTCCATTCTAAATGCAGAACTTAAGGTGGTCAGTATCGGCGGACATCTTGGAAGTGTGCCGAAGATCTTTACGTATATTTATCAGAACCCAAAAACGAATTTAACTCCTTGGTTAGTTATTGTCAGAGTCAAATTTAGACTTAAGAGACGAATGTTTACTTGGTCCGAGGACCAATATTCGGATAGGCATAAAAATTGTAAAAGAACGTGGGGGGTTGCATAACTAAAAAAAAACAAAAAAAAAAAACAAAGAGGCAGGAGCGTGGCCTACGGATTTATTTCCCCATTCAGGGAACAAGAAAACATATTCATGAAGAATTCTTAATAATTACTATAGTAGGCACAAGGGATATTTAAGCCACATGGTTACATATTAACCCGTAGTGTATTTATGTACATGGGGGCACGTGGTGAATAACAAGGGTATGAATAAGGTTTTTAGGAGTGTAGTACGGTCTCTCATTACCGAGGTGTTTATTTTTAGTGAACATCACTAGCTGAAAAGATGTCATTCCTTAAGATAACTTTACCCCAACTGAATTCAGAGGAATAAGTATTATCCCCTCTGTTTACAATTAGTGGGACCGAACATGATCTTATATAGTTATATTTTTCCCTTGGAGAAGTTTGTTAATACCTGGGGGGCATATATCCAGACAGCTTACCTTTTAAGTCTAATCGCATCCACCTTGAGGCTGAAAGGGAGGAATATGATCCATAGGTCACTAGGGAGATTCATTTAGTATGCTAGTTAGGACCAGAAAATAGAGCAGAATTTGATATACTTCCATCTGTCCTCATGTAGTAGTACCAGAAAGTACAATTATATAATCGCATTTTCCCAAGGGACATGTTCGTTAAGGCCTTTTTCTTGTGTCTTGAGGACATAGATCCAAAATACTTCCCTTTTGCGTCTGATGGCATCCACATTAAGATTGTTGGGGGGATGTATGTGTTCCAGAATGAGCCACCTCAGTTCTGAGATACTGTGGTTTTTCTCAGTCCAATGGGCCACCAGAGGTGCTCCTTCACGTTTGTTGAGTATTGCTGACTTGTGTTCACTAAAGCGTACACAAAACTCTCTACTGGTTTCTCCAACGTATCCTTTGTCACAAGGACAAAGGATAAGATAAACAACATGTCGGGTGCGACAATTAGTCATTTCTTTAAACCTGTATTTCTGTTTGTCCCAGATCAGTTCATCAGTCACCATGGCAAACTGGCATGCGTGGCAACTCCCACATTTGTGAGTACCACTAATTGGCTTATTTCCAGTGATGGATTTTTGTACAAATAAGTTAGTAGTAGGTACTTTGGATTTAACCAAAGAGTTCCTTAAGTTTTTATTGCGTCTAAATGCAAAGATCGGCAACGGGAAGTTCTTTTTGGTATAGTCCGTGTTCAGAATCTGCCATTCTTTGTTGATAATTTGTCTGATTTTATGATCAATATTGGAATGAGTCGTGACGCAAACCAATTTCTCATCGGTTTTAGGTTCTTTAGGTTGCAGCAATACAGTTCTATCGTGATATTTGGCTCTTTTGTACGCATCTTTGACGAGTCTGGGGGGATACCCTCTACTTGTCATCATCATCCACCGTTGTGGTGCCGTTGTGGTGCCAGACCAACGTTCTGCTGCTGTACACAACGTGACGTGTCAGTGACCTGACCAGGCATCTCTGCAACTTGTGCAACTGAGTGCTGTTTTGACATTTGTTGAAGATGCCCCCAAAGAAATCAGGTAGCAGGTCCTCCGGTACCAAGAAAGTTGCCATGGAGAAGAAGGAGCAGAAGAAGAAGAAGTGTTACTTAAGTCTGGTGTGCCTCCCAAAACCTTTTTTGGTACACCAAAAATGATGCCTGCAGCAGCGGTGTCGGGGGGGCCAAGCTGGGGGCAGCACCTCCACATCAGTGGGCCCAACCCACCAACCCAGGCCCAAGCAGATGAGTGTGGAAGAGGTAGCCAGCCTTATGATGGAAAGCAGTGATGCTGAGCCTGAACTAAACTTATCGCTATCTCAAAGTAGTACACAATCAACGCAGGAGGGAACACAGCAGATAAGTGGTCAACAGCCGCAGCCACCGCCCGCAATAGTAGCTGTTGTTCCTCCCGAAGTAGGGGCAGTTCAGGAAATTGAGCCTCATGCAAAGGAAGAAGAGGAAGCCACTCCTTTAGAAGTTCCATTGGCTTCCAAATCCCCAGCAAGGAAAAGGAGGGTTAGTACATCAAGTTCTTCACCAAGCCCCCCTTCTGATGATCTAGATGCCACTTGGAAGCCACAAACTGAGTCTGAGAGGGAAACACATCACAAGAGCAGGCATGGGAAAAGGAAGGTTCCAGAAAGCCTTACACTTATGGATGTTGATGTAGAAGAGCAGGATGATGATGATGATGATGAGCCAGTCATCACAAACATCACTCCCGGGCCTGAGGAGATGGAGACCAACATTTTTACACTATTCAAAATGGCTGCGAGGGATGTAGCACGCATACCTCCAACACAGGTAACACCAACACGACCTCCAGCTTCCATATTTACATTAGCAAAGGGCCGGCAGCGTCCTACATCCAGCACAAGCACCACCTCAGCAGAAGTAGGTAGTGGTACTGCACAGAGTCAAATTCAACACACACCCTCCAGTTCATCCGTCATTGGAAGTGGGAGTGGCACCTCCAGCAGGAGACAAAAGTTAAGCTCCCCAGTGTGGGACTTCTTTACGGTTAGCGGAAAGGAGGAGAACATTGCTATATGCTCCGTTTGTCATACCTCTGTTAGTCGTGGTAAGCTTGGTACAAACTATGGTACCGGAGGCCAAATGACCCATCTGAAAAAACACCACGCAATCCAGTGGGAGGAGCACCTTAGTCGTATCAAAAGTGGAACCATTGCTGTTGGGCATAAACGAGTAGAAAGTCCGCTCACGGTGGAACAGGAAGAAGAGGGAGACATTTTCTGTGGTAGTGGTACACAAAGTAGCCCTGTCCCCAGCACTGCAGTGGTAACGCCCACATCCTCAGCCACATCTCATTGGCACAAGAGTAAGAGTCAGCCTGGGACACCAAGGAGTACTGCTGGCCAAAAAAGTGCGACGTTGACCACAGGAAGGAATACCATGCAGCCTACCATTCGTAGCATGTTTAGTAGGCCAGACGGGCAGTACGAACTCAACCACCCAATAGCACGTTTGTACAATGCAAAGCTGGCTAAAATGTTAGCACTGGACCTTTTCCCTTTTTCTTTTGTTGAAGGGGTGGGTTTTCTTGAATTTGTGACCACCATCTGCCCAAAATGGAAAGTTCCCAGCCGCTACTATTTCGCAAGAGTTGCTGTTCCAGCACTACATCACGACATGCTGGAATTGCTTGGAAAAGCCTTAAAACAGAGTGCTGTTCAGAGTATACACCTGACAACAGACATGTGGACCAGTTGCCAAGCCACTGATTACATGTGCATCACTGCACACTGGGTCTCTTTTTCGGGTGTTAAAGATAAGATATCTGACGGTGTTGTTGACACCGCTGAGATTTTTAAAGACACTCGCAAATATGCAACTGTAGCCATGTTTGCTATGGAGAAATCTCATACTGCTGCAAACATTTTGGATGAGTTTAACAGCAAGGTGTTTGAGTGGCTGCGACCAAGAGGGCTTACCATTGGTTTTGTTGCCACGGACAATGGCAGTAATGTAGTTAGGGCCATGAAAGATGGTGGCTATTTCAGGGTGCCATGTTTGGCACACTGCATTAATATTGATTGTTGTTCAGGACTTTCTGAAAAATGAAAGCAAAGTCAGCAGCTTACTGACCACCTGCAGAAGAATATGCACACATTTCAACCATTCTTTTAAAGCCCGGAAGCAGCTGAGGGTCATTCAACGTGAGCATAAAATGCCAGTCAAAGTACTCATCCAGGAGGTGCCAACACGTTGGAACTCAACGTATTACATGCTTGAGCGTCTGTTTTAGCAGTACATACCACTTAATGCTTATGTCATGAAAAGGTCAGGGGATCCTACTGTGAAAGGCATGACAGTTGAGATGGCCCAATGGGACCTCGTCAAATGCCTGACAGAGATGCTACTTTCTTTTGAGGTCTTCACACGTGAAGTGAGCAGGGAGGACTGTACTATGGGCCAAGCTATCCCATTGTTGTACATGCTAGAGCAAGAGCTGAAGGAGGTGTTAGAAATGTACGCAGGTGTGGATGACAAAGTAGACGCATATTATTTGGCAGACACCTTAGTCGCTCGCTTATCTGACAATGCAAGGATTCAAAATAACATTGTGTCACATCCACATTACATTACTGCCTCAATTTTGGATCCACGTTACAAATTATTGCTGCGCAGTAATGAAGTAATTCCTTTTTCAGAAGTGGATGTTGCCCAGTACAAAACTTTGATAGCTGAGGAAGCCACTGACTTTGAAAACGAAAGGATCTTAATTAGAGGCGCACCCCCCAGGGCAGAAAAAGTACTGCAGGGCACCCACAGTCAAGTTCTACTTCAGAGTCCAAGAGCAGTGCGTTTGCCTCCCAGCAGTCAACAACACTGCCAGCAATAACATCAACAGCACCAACAGGATCATCAGGCACATTAAAAAAAACGGCAGGTGATTGGTTTCTACGGAAAGGGTATTGTACGTCCATGACTGATGCAGAGGCAAACGAGGCCCAGGAAATCGGAGCACCCCTGAACATTGAGCGGATGGTTCAGGCCTATCTAGATGACACAACAGAGGTCTTCATGGAGCAAAGCCCATTGGTGTATTGGTATGGGAAAAGAAGCCAATGGCCAGTGCTCAGCAGGCTGTCGATAAAGTATGTGGCTTGCCCTGTTGCAAGTGTCTCTTCAGAGCGTGTTTTCAGTGCTGCTGGTGCCATTGTTACTGTCAAAAGGACCAGTCTCTCACCCAAAAGCGTTGAGAGGTTAACCATGATCAAAATGAATCAACACTTTATACCACCGGAGTACAAAATACGTGAATCACAGCAGGAAGAGGAGAGCGACTTCGATGACATAAGTAGTGGGTTGTTAGACGTACTTCTGTCCAAACCACCAGAGTTTGAGGACGAGCTCCTCTTCCCTGACAACTAGGCTTTCAAATTGTTCTCTCTTCCTTTATTTGTGTGTGACTGTGTATCTGTTTTTCTGGTTCAAAATCTAATCACAACAAATCCATCAACAGTCTCCTCTTTTTATTTCCCTATTGGAGTTGCACGTCTGCGCATAACTGTCCACTCCACTCCTCAGGGTCCTGCTCCATCTTCCTTACTCTCCCTAAGTACATTTCAAGCACGCCAGACATTGGATGGAGATGGAGAATAGTACAATACATGTTGCCTCTAACAATCCCTCCATAAGAAGTGAAACGTGACTCCAGCTATATTCCATTTTGTTTCCAAGCCGAAAGAAACTCATCACTGACTGCCAGAAGGCTAGGCAGGCATCAGATCAGACAGCCAAAGAGAACACCAAGAAAGGTAATGAGTGATTATTGTGAATGATGGTGGCATGCATTGTATTGAATGCTGGCTGACTACGAATAATTGTGCATGAAGTAGAACTATACTAGTTTATCGACAAAGTAAAAGTGACTCAGGTGTGGTGACAGTTAATGTTTACTTGTTGTTTAATAATAACCACATTGTACTCCTACCAGAGCAGGTGCCGGCCAATATCCGTTGCAATTTTGTAATATGGAATATATTATAAACTTAATCAGTCACTACAGACTGAGTTGGTGTTGGAGAATACGTACCACACGGTCATCATCATGATGCTGCTGAGCATGCTATCTTTGCACACAGTCAGTTGGATCGGAGAAAATTGATGGAATAACTGCGTTTCATGGCCTGACTTAAAAGGTAAACAGTTTGAACAAGAACCACAGCAGACCTAGGCTAGATGTGCGTTTAGTGGTGTGGACTGGAGTAGAGTGTAGTGGTATGAGGGACAGTGGCACATTGATTTAGTCACTTCATTTAGAAAATGCTAGGTTGCTGCAGTGCATATGACATTTCTCTGGCTCGGTCAAAATGTAAGTAAGGGGTAGGGTGCCTGGCCTGTGCCGCGGTTCTCCTGTTCTGTGGCTGTGCTGGCTCCTGAGTCCTGTCCCGTTGTTGTTGTACCTTAATGCTGTAGAGTAGAGACTATGTATCCTATCTAAGCTGCCTCAGTCTGAAAGTGTTCTCTCCAGAGTGTTGTCTTCTCGTCTTGCACTCCACTGTTATTGAGCTTATTGTTTTAAATGCAGTAATTTTTCAATACCCCATTTGTTTTTCCGTCTACACTTACAGGCCGGCCTTTAACCTGTGCTATAGTGGGAGAAACGACACACACTTACCTTACCAATCCGCATCAGGCAGGCAGTGGTACCCAAGATTGATGTGCGGAGTGTCCATGGAAGGGAGTACCAAGAGGAATGACAAGAATGATGCAACTCCACATTTGGACCAGGATAATACAGTAACTTTAGTATCATTCATCATTCGTCTTTAAATATATTTGATTGGTTTTTTCTCTTCAATCATTACGACTGTGTGTTGTGGTTTGTTTGGTAATTGATCCCTACAACTATTTTTTATTTCCTTTGCTAGCTTGACTTGAAAAATAAAAGTAAGCCCGGTACAGCATGTAATTGGGTTCGGTCTGAGCTCTGAGGGCGGCAGACAGGCAAGGCAAATTTCAGTTTCTTCCCTGACTGTACTGTCTCATTGGGTAATAGTAGTTATTGTAAGTACAACTCATTATCATTAACCATACAGTTCTCTTCCTCAGCATGCATGCATTTGCTTTTTCTCACTTTATACTTTGATTTATCTGATAATGGATCATGGTCGTCTTACAAGATTGTGTTTTACTTTTGTTGTGTCCATGCATACTGTCTGTTTTTCTTTCTCAAACCTTTCCCAAAACCCCACTTCCCATCCATTCATCAATCCCTAACCCTCTTCCCACGGCCTGTGTGATTTATATTGAGGTGTGATGTGATGCTAAATGTACACCAATTGATCACACGCTTGCTGGGGAAGATGTGGTGAAAGCAACACTCATTGAATTTCAACTAAGGCAGGGCAAGGATCTTCTTCTGCTTGCCCACCCATGCTGTAGTTTACTTTGTGTTCTGTTCTACTACTCCTCCCACAGTCTCTCAGTCAAGTGACTTTCAATTTCTTTTTTCAAATGCTATTGCCAGTGTCTACTACTACCACCACAATGCAGCCATCAGTGTGCCGAACTTCATCATCAATCACAGGTAAGATAAGTTTGGTGGGAGGTATGGACTAGGAGGAGAGACTGACAGTACTATTATGACAATTAAAAATAAGTCAGTGAGGGATATTGCATCTATCGGTTTGTGTGTTACAAAATCGGCAGATCTTTTAAATCAAACACTGGCTGTGGACATGCAGCAGCACAGAAACAAAGTAACAAACCATGTAACTTAGATTGAATTCTGAAAACTGTAACCCACCACAAAACATTAACATCGTATAAGTAAATAGAATAAAATGTAATCTCCCCTAACAAAAATAAACTATCCCACTCTGACCTAACCCATCCCCCTCCCTAACCCCAACCAATGTCCAAAACGAAACGAAAGTTGAAGAGTCCCAAATGTCCGAAAGAATCCCCAACGCCCAAAAACCCACCACCAACAAAAGGAATTAAAAAAGGTGCAAATGACGAGGTCCTCTATTGTCGGCGGGCCTTAAGGTGTTTGTCGACCAGGATCTTTACCCGCTCCTCCAGGTTCTCCTCTGAGCGGGCCATCCGGCGGAGCAGCAGGTGGAGAAATGCCCTGCAGTTACATGCAGGGTGGGGGGCAGCAGTGCTTGAGATCGAGGCGCAGCGGCGGGCGGATGCCGGACCACGGCGCCGTGAAAGTGGAATGTATCAAAAGGGGGGAGGGAAAAAGAAGCGGAGGTCCATTCAGCTTCCAGAGGTTAGTACAAAAATATCAAGGTGGGGGAATGGACCACTTGTCCTGTGTACCAGGGTCTTTCAGTTTACGTGGTTGGGCATCCTTAAAAAACCCTCATATACGTACACTGGCGTAAGGTGGTATATCTTGATTCTCCGCCGTAGTGTATCGTGATAGCATGATCATTGGGCTCTTTATTGTCCAAATGCTAACCTCCCCATGGAGAAAGACCAACTGGTTGTGCAGTAGTGGTCAGAAATAACGGAACGAGGGCGTGCTCGTGCTCTGTGAACTGTGGTGTTAAAATTCCTAATGTCAAATCCCGTGTCCTTTATTCTTGGGGTACTTGACAAAGGGAAATTAAAAAATGGTGGTCGTGCATGTGAATAAACTTAATTATTAGTTTAATGCACTGGTATGAATCTAGTGTTATCTGGTCAACATGTTTCAGCCCCATGCAGGGTCTAGAGGCTTTCGTCAGGACCAAAGGAGGAAATGGGGAGCTCTAGTAGGCTCTCCACAAGTGTTCTAGAGGTGGAGATTAGTACTCACCACCTTCGAATTATGGCGGTCAGACCGATTGTATCTGTTCCTGTAAAGACAATCATGAGTTATATGACAGCCTAACGTAATACTGTACAATGCTAAAACGATATTCAAGTGCTCTTTACCCTGTTGACACCAAAATCATTAATCGATGGTCTGCGCTGCTGTCGCGCCTTTATTCACTCAATACAGGGTGCACGCTTAATTAAAAAAGGGCTAAATACGGAAGGGTTTTGTGACCGCTATCTCGGTTCTCTTAATGGTGTGGTTCTTAGTTGTGTTGAAGAAGGCCGCTAAAATGGTGCGGTTAGTCTATCGCTATTGTTCTCATAAAAGCTCGTTGTCCTATGATAAAGCGAGCCGTGGTTGTTAACTGATTGATCTAGCGTGTTGTTTCTCAATAAAAGCTCGTAGGCTGGTAATAACAAACTAAAGATTCAGTGAAATGAAAAGGTGATTGCGTAAAACTATGTGGACTTACGGCGTCGCCGTTTGCTAATACAGCGTTAAAAAACCAGAACTTAGAAACAAAGTGCGGTAGTCATTTACCTTGTTTCGCAAGTTGGACATCTTCCTTCAGGGTGTCTGTCAGGTAGGTGAGAGCCAATTGCTGCACGAAAGGGGAAAATATTAGGTTACTTTACTCACAGGTTACCGCGACGTGGAGACTCGCCTCGGCGTCGCTTACCGGCTACTCAGGCAGAATCGCTTGTTCTGACTCTGACGCTTTCCCTGGATTGACGTGCTCCCGGTTGGGCTCACGTTTCATAGACCGGTTCTATTGAGATCAAAGTAGGACTAGTCGGTCTTGGTTGGCCTACGTGATGGCACTCATGGTTGGCATAGTTGTATGTTGGGGTTAAATATATGGGCGATATGCGCATGTGAAGAATAGAATAATTACATTCACTTAATTTTATTGTCATCTTAAATGGCGCCAACTGAATAGATTTTTCTCGGTCATGGTTAGTGGTAATGATGGTAAAGTATTTTTGGCAATTTCGTATGATAGTAGTCCGTTTTCGTGTCGACGGTATACATTGAACAGTATGCGTAGTTGACGAAACAGGCATTTTTACATCTTGATTACCATTATTACTGAGGGTGATGATGGTATCATGTGTTTTGTTGTATTAGGAGCCTCGGGGTTGTCAAGGGTCTTTTCGTTGGGTCTTCTGTATACGAAGATTCTGATCACATAAGAGTATTCTTGATGGGTAGGTCACTTGTTAAGGGCGTGCCAAGGTATGGTATCGTTCAGACCTTCTTTGTCTGTCTTAAGGCGATGGACCCAGCGTTGTTCCTTTTCAAAGAGTACGCGCTCAACATTGTGGCCTTTGAACAGTTGGGTCTCTAGGATAACCCAGTGTAGGTCTTCTGCGGTATGTTTGGCTTCAATATAGTGTTTACTCATTTGTGTTGTTGCTCTTTTGCATGTGATGTTACTTCGATGCTCAAATACCGTTGTTTGATTTTCCTGCACGTCATTCCTATGTATCTCAATCCGCACGGGCAGACAATCATGTACACCACATGGGTGGTGTTACAGTTTGTGTGGTGACGTAGTTCCCATTTTAGGTTAGGGAGTAGTTGTAAGGTCTTGGTCACTTTTGTAAGTTTACAAACCGAACATGTTCCGCATGGGTAGTGTCCCACTATTGGATTCAGATTCCATACTGTTGTTAAGGTTTCTCTTGGACTGATGTCTCTAGGTCTGGTGTGGACCAAAATGTCTTTGATATTTTTGGTTCTCCTGTGGGCAAATCTCGGTTTAGGCCATTTCAATGTGTTTGAAGTCAAGATTCCCCAGTTTTTGTTAATGATTTTCTTCACTGCGTTTGATTCGGTGTTGTAGGTTGAGACGCATGTGAGGAGATCTTTTGGTTCTTCTCTCTGCACAGTGGAAAGTAGGTTCTCTCTGGGCTGATTACGGGCTCTTTTCTGGCATCTTTTTATAGTCTTGGTTGGGTAGTCCCTCTTCCTGAGTTGATCCTCTAGACCTCTTGCTTGTTGTTTATAGTCATCTAGGTTACTGCAGTTGCGTTTTAAACGTAAAAATTGACTGTAAGGAAGATTGTCTCTGAGGGGTCGGGGGTGAAAACTGTTATAGGAAAGAAAGCTGTTCCTTGCCGTCGGTTTATAGTAGGTTTTGGTGTGCAGTGTGCCATTTTTGGAGAAGATGGTTACATCCAGAAAATCCAGTTGTTTTTTGTCTGCTGTAAATGTAAATTTGAGACATTCGTCTCTGGTGTTTATCCATGTTAGGAAATTATTTAGAGCTGATTGACTGTCTTCCCATATCATGAATACATCGTCTATGTAGCGGCGCCAAAACTTGATGCCCTGGTGGAATGGATTAATGGCGGTTAGTATGTGCTCTTGTTCAAAATTGCTCACATACAACCCTGCTACACTGGGAGCAAATGTACTTCCCATCGAAGTTCCATGGCATTGTCCAAAAAGGGTTCCTTCGAATTCAAAATAATTTTCTGTAAGGGCTAGTCTGCAGCATTCCAAAACGAAATGTCTTGGTGTTTTGTAGGTCCAGTTATCTGTGAACAGGATATCCTCAAGAGTGTCCAGAGTTTTCTGTTGGGGTAGGCTAGTGTAGAGACTCTCTACATCTAGACCTACCAGGAGCATAGTGTGCTCATTATAGACCTGTCCCTCAAGTAGATTAAGGAGATCACGGGTATCCTTTAGATAAGTGGGTGTCCTTTGTACTAGGGGTTTCAGGAATTGATCCGCAAATTGAGAGAGTGGTTCTAACACAGAACCAATGCCAGACACTATTGGGCGTCCTGGTGGTGGAGTCTTGTTCTTGTGAATCTTTGGTAGGGAATAAAAATACGGGATTCTTGGTGATTTGGTTTTTAAGAAAGCAGCTTCATGGCTCGAAATCCATTGATTAATCTCCGCTTCATCTACCATTAATTCAATGGTTCTTTGCAGTCTCTTTGTGGGATCATCAGGTAGTTTGACATAAAATCTTTCATTTGAGAGAAGATCTGTACATTGTTGTTGGTAACCTTGTCTGGTTAGTAGAACAATGGCTCCTCCTTTGTCCGCTGGTTTGATTATTAGGTTGTCATTTTTGCGTAGATCGTCCATCGCTCTTTGTTCCTTCTTGGGAAGATTAATATAGGGTCTCTTGTTTGTGGAACCTAGATTGTCTGCTTGCTGCATGATGGCTTGTTCAAAAGCTTGTATCTCAACCGGAATCAGGTGCATAGGAGGGTTGAAAGTAGACTTGGGTCTCAAGTGTGTATCTCCTTCATTAGGTTGTGTTTCCTTCTCCTTGAAAAAAGCCTTGAGTTTTATTTTTCTGCAGAATTCTGCTAGTTCACATTTCAATTTGAAGATGTCGAGTGACGGAGTTGGAACAAAGCCCAGGCCTTTATTAAGAACATTTTCTTGATCTTGTGTCAGTATAACTTCAGTCAGATTGACTACCAGTGATTGGTCGTGCTGGTTCCTGGTTGATCCTTGGTCATGCTCCGGGTATGCATTTGTCTTTCTGGTTTGTTCCAGGTGACTGTTCTTCTTCTTCCCCTCTGGCGTCCAGGGCCTCTCCCTAAAAAAGAGGAGGATTGTGGTTGCATATTCATCATCGGGCCCATATGTGGTGGGCCTTGAAAATAGGGGTTCATCCATCCTTGATAATTAGGTATGTAGGGTTGGTAGAGTGGTGGTGGATGTTCATAGTACCTCGGCATTTGCCAATTGTTTCCTCTCTGGCGTCGGTTCCTCCTATTTTGGCCTCTTCCTCTCCCTGAGGTTGTTCCTTCGTCGCTACTCCAGTCAGAGTTGTTGTTGGAACTCTCTACTGAGGAATCTTCGTCTTCCCTGTCTTCAGGGGTAATGTAGTCTTCTCTTGAGTAGGGGTGCATCTTCTCTGTTGAGAATTTTTTTAAATCTTTATTCAGTTTTTGAATTTTGTTTTGAGTGATGTACTCCTTTGTTTCATTCATTTCTTTGTTTATTTCCTCAAGTTTTTTCTTGAAGACTGAGATATGCACTGTTGTCTTGAGTTTGGCTTCACTGGTTTGTATGCTGATCGTTAAAGCTTCAACTAGTCGTGTTGCTGTTTTGATGATTAAGACTAAATAGTCTCTGGTACACTTCCATGAAATGGATGACCAGTCTTTACGGAAGAGTATATCTTTCAAAAAAATGCGGGGAGCATTCTGTACCCAAAGGCCTTTGGGTGCCGAGTTCGCGCGTAAATATTCCTTCATAATGATACCGTGAATGGCTGTTCTCACTAGTTCTTTCTTGGTTTCTGTAAGTTCGTCCCACTCATTGGTTTGAGTTAGTGTTTGTGCCAGGTCTCTGTCTTGTAACAGAGAAGATTCCGAAAGGATAGCGTTCACCTCTTCCTCCGTATAGCTCAGTCCTTGCATTTCAGCCATGATCACCTTTGTGTTCTGATCTTAAGCTGTTTTATTTCTGCCCGTTTATCCCAGTTGTGGGGTAAATCAGGGCTTGCAAAAATTCCCACAGCTGTGCGCTGCTGATAACTGTAATGTATCAAAAGGGGGGAGGGAAAAAGAAGCGGAGGTCCATTCAGCTTCCAGAGGTTAGTACAAAAATATCAAGGTGGGGGAATGGACCACTTGTCCTGTGTACCAGGGTCTTTCAGTTTACGTGGTTGGGCATCCTTAAAAAACCCTCATATACGTACACTGGCGTAAGGCGGTATATCTTGATTCTCCGCCGTAGTGTATCGTGATAGCATGATCATTGGGCTCTTTATTGTCCAAATGCTAACCTCCCCATGGAGGAAGACCAACTGGTTATGCAGTAGTGGTCAGAAATAACGGAACGAGGGCGTGCTCGTGCTCTGTGAACTGTGGTGTTAAAATTCCTAATGTCAAATCCCGTGTCCTTTATTCTTGGGGTACTTGACAAAGGGAAATTAAAAAATGGTGGTCGTGCATGTGAATAAACTTAATTATTAGTTTAATGCACTGGTATGAATCTAGTGTTATCTGGTCAACATGTTTCAGCCCCATGCAGGGTCTAGAGGCTTTCGTCAGGACCAAAGGAGGAAATGGGGAGCTCTAGTAGGCTCTCCACAAGTGTTCTAGAGGTGGAGATTAGTACTCACCACCTTCGAATTATGGCGGTCAGACCGATTGTATCTGTTCCTGTAAAGACAATCATGAGTTATATGACAGCCTAACGTAATACTGTACAATGCTAAAACGATATTCAAGTGCTCTTTACCCTGTTGACACCAAAATCATTAATCGATGGTCTGCGCTGCTGTCGCGCCTTTATTCACTCAATACAGGGTGCACGCTTAATTAAAAAAGGGCTAAATACGGAAGGGTTTTGTGACCGCTATCTCGGTTCTCTTAATGGTGTGGTTCTTAGTTGTGTTGAAGAAGGCCGCTAAAATGGTGCGGTTAGTCTATCGCTATTGTTCTCATAAAAGCTCGTTGTCCTATGATAAAGCGAGCCGTGGTTGTTAACTGATTGATCTAGCGTGTTGTTTCTCAATAAAAGCTTGTGGGCTGGTAATAACAAACTAAAGATTCAGTGAAATGAAAAGGTGATTGCGTAAAACTATGTGGACTTACGGCGTCGCCGTTTGCTAATACAGCGTTAAAAAACCAGAACTTAGAAACAAAGTGCGGTAGTCATTTACCTTGTTTCGCAAGTTGGACATCTTCCTTCAGGGTGTCTGTCAGGTAGGTGAGAGCCAATTGCTGCACGAAAGGGGAAAATATTAGGTTACTTTACTCACAGGTTACCGCGACGTGGAGACTCGCCTCGGCGTCGCTTACTGGCTACTCAGGCAGAATCGCTTGTTCTGACTCTGACGCTTTCCCTGGATTGACGTGCTCCCGGTTGGGCTCACGTTTCATAGACCGGTTCTATTGAGATCAAAGTAGGACTAGTCGATCTTGGTTGGCCTACGTGATGGCACTCATGGTTGGCATAGTTGTATGTTGGGGTTAAATATATGGGCGATATGCGCATGTGAAGAATAGAATAATTACATTCACTTTATTTTATTGTCATCTTAAATGGCGCCAACTGAATAGATTTTTCTCGGTCATGGTTAGTGGTAATGATGGTAAAGTATTTTTGGCAATTTCGTATGATAGTAGTCCGTTTTCGTTTCGACGGTATACATTGAACAGTATGCGTAGTTGACGAAACAGGCATTTTTACATCTTGATTACCATTATTACTGAGGGTGATGATGGTATCATGTGTTTTGTTGTATTAGGAGCCTCGGGGTTGTCAAGGGTCTTTTCGTTGGGTCTTCTGTATACGAAGATTCTGATCACATAAGAGTATTCTTGATGGGTAGGTCACTTGTTAAGGGCGTGCCTAGGTATGGTATCGTTCAGACCTTCTTTGTCTGTCTTAAGGCGATGGACCCAGCGTTGTTCCTTTTCAAAGAGTACGCGCTCAACATTGTGGCCTTTGAACAGTTGGGTCTCTAGGATAACCCAGTGTAGGTCTTCTGCGGTATGTTTTGCTTCAATATAGTGTTTACTCATTTGTGTTGTTGCTCTTTTGCATGTGATGTTACTTCGATGCTCAATGATCCGTTGTTTGATTTTCCTGCACGTCATTCCTATGTATCTCAATCCGCACGGGCAGACAATCATGTACACCACATGGGTGGTGTTACAGTTTGTGTGGTGACGTAGTTCCCATTTTAGGTTAGGGAGTAGTTGTAAGGTCTTGGTCACTTTTGTAAGTTTACAAACCGAACATGTTCCACATGGGTAGTGTCCCACTATTGGATTCAGATTCCATACTGTTGTTAAGGTTTCTCTTGGACTGAATGTCTCTAGGTCTGGTGTGGACCAAAATGTCTTTGATATTTTTGGTTCTCCTGTGGGCAAATCTCGGTTTAGGCCATTTCAATGTGTTTGAAGTCAAGATTCCCCAGTTTTTGTTAATGATTTTCTTCACTGCGTTTGATTCGGTGTTGTAGGTTGTGACGCATGTGAGGAGATCTTTTGGTTCTTCTCTCTGCACAGTGGAAAGTAGGTTCTCTCTGGGCTGATTACGGGCTCTTTTCTGGCATCTTTTTATAGTCTTGGTTGGGTAGTCCCTCTTCCTGAGTTGATCCTCTAGACCTCTTGCCTGTTGTTTATAGTCATCTAGGTTACTGCAGTTGCATTTTAAACGTAAAAATTGACTGTAAGGAAGATTGTCTCTGAGGGGTCGGGGGTGAAAACTGTTATAGGAAAGAAAGCTGTTCCTTGCCGTCGGTTTATAGTAGGTTTTGGTGTGCAGTGTGCCATTTTTGGAGAAGATGGTTACATCCAGAAAATCCAGTTGTTTTTTGTCTGCTGTAAATGTAAATTTGAGACATTCGTCTCTGGTGTTTATCCATGTTAGGAAATTATTTAGAGCTGATTGACTGTCTTCCCATATCATGAATACATCGTCTATGTAGCGGCACCAAAACTTGATGCCCTGGTGGAATGGATTAATGGCGGTTAGTATGTGCTCTTGTTCAAAATTGCTCACATACAACCCTGCTACACTGGGAGCAAATGTACTTCCCATCGAAGTTCCATGGCATTGTCCAAAAAGGGTTCCTTCGAATTCAAAATAATTTTCTGTAAGGGCTAGTCTGCAGCATTCCAAAACGAAATGTCTTGGTGTTTTGTAGGTCCAGTTATCTGTGAACAGGATATCCTCAAGAGTGTCCAGAGTTTTCTGTTGGGGTAGGCTAGTGTAGAGACTCTCTACATCTAGACCTACCAGGAGCATAGTGTGCTCATTATAGACCTGTCCCTCAAGTAGATTAAGGAGATCACGGGTATCCTTTAGATAAGTGGGTGTCCTTTGTACTAGGGGTTTCAGGAATTGATCCGCAAATTGAGAGAGTGGTTCTAACACAGAACCAATGCCAGACACTATTGGGCGTCCTGGTGGTGGAGTCTTGTTCTTGTGAATCTTTGGTAGGGAATAAAAATACGGGATTCTTGGTGATTTGGTTTTTAAGAAAGCAGCTTCATGGCTCGAAATCCATTGATTAATCTCCGCTTCATCTACCATTAATTCAATGGTTCTTTGCAGTCTCTTTGTGGGATCATCAGGTAGTTTGACATAAAATCTTTCATTTGAGAGAAGATCTGTACATTGTTGTTGGTAACCTTGTCTGGTTAGTAGAACAATGGCTCCTCCTTTGTCCGCTGGTTTGATTATTAGGTTGTCATTTTTGCGTAGATCGTCCATCGCTCTTTGTTCCTTCTTGGGAAGATTAATATAGGGTCTCTTGTTTGTGGAACCTAGATTGTCTGCTTGCTGCATGATGGCTTGTTCAAAAGCTTGTATCTCAACCGGAATCAGGTGCATAGGAGGGTTGAAAGTAGACTTGGGTCTCAAGTGTGTATCTCCTTCATTAGGTTGTGTTTCCTTCTCCTTGAAAAAAGCCTTGAGTTTTATTTTTCTGCAGAATTCTGCTAGTTCACATTTCAATTTGAAGATGTCGAGTGACGGAGTTGGAACAAAGCCCAGGCCTTTATTAAGAACATTTTCTTGATCTTGTGTCAGTGTAACTTCAGTCAGATTGACTACCAGTGATTGGTCGTGCTGGTTCCTGGTTGATCCTTGGTCATGCTCCGGGTATGCATTTGTCTTTCTGGTTCGTTCCAGGTGACTGTTCTTCTTCTTCCCCTCTGGCGTCCAGGGCCTCTCCCTAAAAAAGAGGAGTATTGTGGTTGCATATTCATCATCGGGCCCATATGTGGTGGGCCTTGAAAATAGGGGTTCATCCATCCTTGATAATTAGGTACGTAAGGTTGGTAGAGTGGTGGTGGATGTTCATAGTACCTCGGCATTTGCCAATTGTTTCCTCTCTGGCGTCGGTTCCTCCTATTTTGGCCTCTTCCTCTCCTTGAGGTTGTTCCTTCGTCGCTACTCCAGTCAGAGTTGTTGTTGGAACTCTCTACTGAGGAATCTTCGTCTTCCCTGTCTTCAGGGGTAATGTAGTCTTCTCTTGAGTAGGGGTGCATCTTCTCTGTTGAGAATTTTTTTAAATCTTTATTCAGTTTTTGAATTTTGTTTTGAGTGATGTACTCCTTTGTTTCATTCATTTCTTTGTTTATTTCCTCAAGTTTTTTCTTGAAGACTGAGATATGCACTGTTGTCTTGAGTTTGGCTTCACTGGTTTGTATGCTGATCGTTAAAGCTTCAACTAGTCGTGTTGCTGTTTTGATGATTAAGACTAAATAGTCTCTGGTACACTTCCATGAAATGGATGACCAGTCTTTACGGAAGAGTATATCTTTCAAAAAAATGCGGGGAGCATTCTGTACCCAAAGGCCTTTGGGTGCCGAGTTCGCGCGTAAATATTCCTTCATAATGATACCGTGAATGGCTGTTCTCACTAGTTCTTTCTTGGTTTCTGTAAGTTCGTCCCACTCATTGGTTTGAGTTAGTGTTTGTGTCAGGTCTCTGTCTTGTAACAGAGAAGATTCCGAAAGGATAGCGTTCACCTCTTCCTCCGTATAGCTCAGTCCTTGCATTTCAGCCATGATCACCTTTGTGTTCTGATCTTAAGCTGTTTTATTTCTGCCCGTTTATCCCAGTTGTGGGGTAAATCAGGGCTTGCAAAAATTCCCACAGCTGTGCGCTGCTGATAACTGTAATGTATCAAAAGGGGGGAGGGAAAAAGAAGCGGAGGTCCATTCAGCTTCCAGAGGTTAGTACAAAAATATCAAGGTGGGGGAATGGACCACTTGTCCTGTGTACCAGGGTCTTTCAGTTTACGTGGTTGGGCATCCTTAAAAAACCCTCATATACGTACACTGGCGTAAGGCGGTATATCTTGATTCTCTGCCGTAGTGTATCGTGATAGCATGATCATTGGGCTCTTTATTGTCCAAATGCTAACCTCCCCATGGAGGAAGACCAACTGGTTATGCAGTAGTGGTCAGAAATAACGGAACGAGGGCGTGCTCGTGCTCTGTGAACTGTGGTGTTAAAATTCCTAATGTCAAATCCCGTGTCCTTTATTCTTGGGGTACTTGACAAAGGGAAATTAAAAAATGGTGGTCGTGCATGTGAATAAACTTAATTATTAGTTTAATGCACTGGTATGAATCTAGTGTTATCTGGTCAACATGTTTCAGCCCCATGCAGGGTCTAGAGGCTTTCGTCAGGACCAAAGGAGGAAATGGGGAGCTCTAGTAGGCTCTCCACAAGTGTTCTAGAGGTGGAGATTAGTACTCACCACCTTCGAATTATGGCGGTCAGACCGATTGTATCTGTTCCTGTAAAGACAATCATGAGTTATATGACAGCCTAACGTAATACTGTACAATGCTAAAACGATATTCAAGTGCTCTTTACCCTGTTGACACCAAAATCATTAATCGATGGTCTGCGCTGCTGTCGCGCCTTTATTCACTCAATACAGGGTGCACGCTTAATTAAAAAAGGGCTAAATACGGAAGGGTTTTGTGACCGCTATCTCGGTTCTCTTAATGGTGTGGTTCTTAGTTGTGTTGAAGAAGGCCGCTAAAATGGTGCGGTTAGTCTATCGCTATTGTTCTCATAAAAGCTCGTTGTCCTATGATAAAGCGAGCCGTGGTTGTTAACTGATTGATCTAGCGTGTTGTTTCTCAATAAAAGCTTGTGGGCTGGTAATAACAAACTAAAGATTCAGTGAAATGAAAAGGTGATTGCGTAAAACTATGTGGACTTACGGCGTCGCCGTTTGCTAATACAGCGTTAAAAAAACAGAACTTAGAAACAAAGTGCGGTAGTCATTTACCTTGTTTCGCAAGTTGGACATCTTCCTTCAGGGTGTCTGTCAGGTAGGTGAGAGCCAATTGCTGCACGAAAGGGGAAAATATTAGGTTACTTTACTCACAGGTTACCGCGACGTGGAGACTCGCCTCGGCGTCGCTTACTGGCTACTCAGGCAGAATCGCTTGTTCTGACTCTGACGCTTTCCCTGGATTGACGTGCTCCCGGTTGGGCTCACGTTTCATAGACCGGTTCTATTGAGATCAAAGTAGGACTAGTCGATCTTGGTTGGCCTACGTGATGGCACTCATGGTTGGCATAGTTGTATGTTGGGGTTAAATATATGGGCGATATGCGCATGTGAAGAATAGAATAATTACATTCACTTTATTTTATTGTCATCTTAAATGGCGCCAACTGAATAGATTTTTCTCGGTCATGGTTAGTGGTAATGATGGTAAAGTATTTTTGACAATTTCGTATGATAGTAGTCCGTTTTCGTGTCGACGGTATACATTGAACAGTATGCGTAGTTGACGAAACAGGCATTTTTACATCTTGATTACCATTATTACTGAGGGTGATGATGGTATCATGTGTTTTGTTGTATTAGGAGCCTCGGGGTTGTCAAGGGTCTTTTCGTTGGGTCTTCTGTATACGAAGATTCTGATCACATAAGAGTATTCTTGATGGGTAGGTCACTTGTTAAGGGCGTGCCTAGGTATGGTATCGTTCAGACCTTCTTTGTCTGTCTTAAGGCGATGGACCCAGCGTTGTTCCTTTTCAAAGAGTACGCGCTCAACATTGTGGCCTTTGAACAGTTGGGTCTCTAGGATAACCCAGTGTAGGTCTTCTGCGGTATGTTTGGCTTCAATATAGTGTTTACTCATTTGTGTTGTTGCTCTTTTGCATGTGATGTTACTTCGATGCTCAATGATCCGTTGTTTGATTTTCCTGCACGTCATTCCTATGTATCTCAATCCGCACGGGCAGACAATCATGTACACCACATGGGTGGTGTTACAGTTTGTGTGGTGACGTAGTTCCCATTTTAGGTTAGGGAGTAGTTGTAAGGTCTTGGTCACTTTTGTAAGTTTACAAACCGAACATGTTCCACATGGGTAGTGTCCCACTATTGGATTCAGATTCCATACTGTTGTTAAGGTTTCTCTTGGACTGAATGTCTCTAGGTCTGGTGTGGACCAAAATGTCTTTGATATTTTTGGTTCTCCTGTGGGCAAATCTCGGTTTAGGCCATTTCAATGTGTTTGAAGTCAAGATTCCCCAGTTTTTGTTAATGATTTTCTTCACTGCGTTTGATTCGGTGTTGTAGGTTGTGACGCATGTGAGGAGATCTTTTGGTTCTTCTCTCTGCACAGTGGAAAGTAGGTTCTCTCTGGGCTGATTACGGGCTCTTTTCTGGCATCTTTTTATAGTCTTGGTTGGGTAGTCCCTCTTCCTGAGTTGATCCTCTAGACCTCTTGCTTGTTGTTTATAGTCATCTAGGTTACTGCAGTTGCATTTTAAACGTAAAAATTGACTGTAAGGAAGATTGTCTCTGAGGGGTCTGGGGTGAAAACTGTTATAGGAAAGAAAGCTGTTCCTTGCCGTCGGTTTATAGTAGGTTTTGGTGTGCAGTGTGCCATTTTTGGAGAAGATGGTTACATCCAGAAAATCCAGTTGTTTTTTGTCTGCTGTAAATGTAAATTTGAGACATTCGTCTCTGGTGTTTATCCATGTTAGGAAATTATTTAGAGCTGATTGACTGTCTTCCCATATCATGAATACATCGTCTATGTAGCGGCGCCAAAACTTGATGCCCTGGTGGAATGGATTAATGGCGGTTAGTATGTGCTCTTGTTCAAAATTGCTCACATACAACCCTGCTACACTGGGAGCAAATGTACTTCCCATCGAAGTTCCATGGCATTGTCCAAAAAGGGTTCCTTCGAATTCAAAATAATTTTCTGTAAGGGCTAGTCTGCAGCATTCCAAAACGAAATGTCTTGGTGTTTTGTAGGTCCAGTTATCTGTGAACAGGATATCCTCAAGAGTGTCCAGAGTTTTCTGTTGGGGTAGGCTAGTGTAGAGACTCTCTACATCTAGACCTACCAGGAGCATAGTGTGCTCATTATAGACCTGTCCCTCAAGTAGATTAAGGAGATCACGGGTATCCTTTAGATAAGTGGGTGTCCTTTGTACTAGGGGTTTCAGGAATTGATCCGCAAATTGAGAGAGTGGTTCTAACACAGAACCAATGCCAGACACTATTGGGCGTCCTGGTGGTGGAGTCTTGTTCTTGTGAATCTTTGGTAGGGAATAAAAATACGGGATTCTTGGTGATTTGGTTTTTAAGAAAGCAGCTTCATGGCTCGAAATCCATTGATTAATCTCCGCTTCATCTACCATTAATTCAATGGTTCTTTGCAGTCTCTTTGTGGGATCATCAGGTAGTTTGACATAAAATCTTTCATTTGAGAGAAGATCTGTACATTGTTGTTGGTAACCTTGTCTGGTTAGTAGAACAATGGCTCCTCCTTTGTCCGCTGGTTTGATTATTAGGTTGTCATTTTTGCGTAGATCGTCCATCGCTCTTTGTTCCTTCTTGGGAAGATTAATATAGGGTCTCTTGTTTGTGGAACCTAGATTGTCTGCTTGCTGCATGATGGCTTGTTCAAAAGCTTGTATCTCAACCGGAATCAGGTGCATAGGAGGGTTGAAAGTAGACTTGGGTCTCAAGTGTGTATCTCCTTCATTAGGTTGTGTTTCCTTCTCCTTGAAAAAAGCCTTGAGTTTTATTTTTCTGCAGAATTCTGCTAGTTCACATTTCAATTTGAAGATGTCGAGTGACGGAGTTGGAACAAAGCCCAGGCCTTTATTAAGAACATTTTCTTGATCTTGTGTCAGTGTAACTTCAGTCAGATTGACTACCAGTGATTGGTCGTGCTGGTTCCTGGTTGATCCTTGGTCATGCTCCGGGTATGCATTTGTCTTTCTGGTTCGTTCCAGGTGACTGTTCTTCTTCTTCCCCTCTGGCGTCCAGGGCCTCTCCCTTAAAAAGATGAGTATTGTGGTTGCATATTCATCATCGGGCCCATATGTGGTGGGCCTTGAAAATAGGGGTTCATCCATCCTTGATAATTAGGTACGTAGGGTTGGTAGAGTGGTGGTGGATGTTCATAGTACCTCGGCATTTGCCAATTGTTTCCTCTCTGGCGTCGGTTCCTCCTATTTTGGCCTCTTCCTCTCCTTGAGGTTGTTCCTTCGTCGCTACTCCAGTCAGAGTTGTTGTTGGAACTCTCTACTGAGGAATCTTCGTCTTCCCTGTCTTCAGGGGTAATGTAGTCTTCTCTTGAGTAGGGGTGCATCTTCTCTGTTGAGAATTTTTTTAAATCTTTATTCAGTTTTTGAATTTTGTTTTGAGTGATGTACTCCTTTGTTTCATTCATTTCTTTGTTTATTTCCTCAAGTTTTTTCTTGAAGACTGAGATATGCACTGTTGTCTTGAGTTTGGCTTCACTGGTTTGTATGCTGATCGTTAAAGCTTCAACTAGTCGTGTTGCTGTTTTGATGATTAAGACTAAATAGTCTCTGGTACACTTCCATGAAATGGATGACCAGTCTTTACGGAAGAGTATATCTTTCAAAAAAATGCGGGGAGCATTCTGTACCCAAAGGCCTTTGGGTGCCGAGTTCGCGCGTAAATATTCCTTCATAATGATACCGTGAATGGCTGTTCTCACTAGTTCTTTCTTGGTTTCTGTAAGTTCGTCCCACTCATTGGTTTGAGTTAGTGTTTGTGCCAGGTCTCTGTCTTGTAACAGAGAAGATTCCGAAAGGATAGCGTTCACCTCTTCCTCCGTATAGCTCAGTCCTTGCATTTCAGCCATGATCACCTTTGTGTTCTGATCTTAAGCTGTTTTATTTCTGCCCGTTTATCCCAGTTGTGGGGTAAATCAGGGCTTGCAAAAATTCCCACAGCTGTGCGCTGCTGATAACTGTAATGTATCAAAAGGGGGGAGGGAAAAAGAAGCGGAGGTCCATTCAGCTTCCAGAGGTTAGTACAAAAATATCAAGGTGGGGGAATGGACCACTTGTCCTGTGTACCAGGGTCTTTCAGTTGACGTGGTTGGGCATCCTTAAAAAACCCTCATATACGTACACTGGCGTAAGGCGGTATATCTTGATTCTCCGCCGTAGTGTATCGTGATAGCATGATCATTGGGCTCTTTATTGTCCAAATGCTAACCTCCCCATGGAGGAAGACCAACTGGTTGTGCAGTAGTGGTCAGAAATAACGGAACAAGGGCGTGCTCGTGCTCTGTGAACTGTGGTGTTAAAATTCCTAATGTCAAATCCTGTGTCCTTTATTCTTGGGGTACTTGACAAAGGGAAATTAAAAAATGGTGGTCGTGCATGTGAATAAACTTAATTATTAGTTTAATGCACTGGTATGAATCTAGTGTTATCTGGTCAACATGTTTCAGCCCCATGCAGGGTCTAGAGGCTTTCGTCAGGACCAAAGGAGGAAATTGGGAGCTCTAGTAGGCTCTCCACAAGTGTTCTAGAGGTGGAGATTAGTACTCACCACCTTCGAATTATGGCGGTCAGACCGATTGTATATGTTCCTGTAAAGACAATCATGAGTTATATGACAGCCTAACGTAATACTGTACAATGCTAAAACGATATTCAAGTGCTCTTTACCCTGTTGACACCAAAATCATTAATCGATGGTCTGCGCTGCTGTCGCGCCTTTATTCACTCAATACAGGGTGCACGCTTAATTAAAAAAGGGCTAAATACGGAAGGGTTTTGTGACCGCTATCTCGGTTCTCTTAATGGTGTGGTTCTTAGTTGTGTTGAAGAAGGCCGCTAAAATGGTGCGGTTAGTCTATCGCTATTGTTCTCATAAAAGCTCGTTGTCCTATGATAAAGCGAGCCGTGGTTGTTAACTGATTGATCTAGCGTGTTGTTTCTCAATAAAAGCTTGTGGGCTGGTAATAACAAACTAAAGATTCAGTGAAATGAAAAGGTGATTGCGTAAAACTATGTGGACTTACGGCGTCGCCGTTTGCTAATACAGCGTTAAAAAACCAGAACTTAGAAACAAAGTGCGGTAGTCATTTACCTTGTTTCGCAAGTTGGACATCTTCCTTCAGGGTGTCTGTCAGGTAGGTGAGAGCCAATTGCTGCACGAAAGGGGAAAATATTAGGTTACTTTACTCACAGGTTACCGCGACGTGGAGACTCGCCTCGGCGTCGCTTACCGGCTACTCAGGCAGAATCGCTTGTTCTGACTCTGACGCTTTCCCTGGATTGACGTGCTCCCGGTTGGGCTCACTTTTCATAGACCGGTTCTATTGAGATCAAAGTAGGACTAGTCGATCTTGGTTGGCCTACGTGATGGCACTCATTGTTGGCATAGTTGTATGTTGGGGTTAAATATATGGGCGATATCCGCATGTGAAGAATAGAATAATTACATTCACTTTATTTTATTGTCATCTTAAATGGCGCCAACTGAATAGATTTTTCTCGGTCATGGTTAGTGGTAATGATGGTAAAGTATTTTTGACAATTTCGTATGATAGTAGTCCGTTTTCGTGTCGACGGTATACATTGAACAGTATGCGTAGTTGACGAAACAGGCATTTTTACATCTTGATTACCATTATTACTGAGGGTGATGATGGTATCATGTGTTTTGTTGTATTAGGAGCCTCGGGGTTGTCAAGGGTCTTTTCGTTGGGTCTTCTGTATACGAAGATTCTGATCACATAAGAGTATTCTTGATGGGTAGGTCACTTGTTAAGGGCGTGCCAAGGTATGGTATCGTTCAGACCTTCTTTGTCTGTCTTAAGGCGATGGACCCAGCGTTGTTCCTTTTCAAAGAGTACGCGCTCAACATTGTGGCCTTTGAACAGTTGGGTCTCTAGGATAACCCAGTGTAGGTCTTCTGCGGTATGTTTGGCTTCAATATAGTGTTTACTCATTTGTGTTGTTTCTCTTTTGCATGTGATGTTACTTCGATGCTCAATGATCCGTTGTTTGATTTTCCTGCACGTCATTCCTATGTATCTCAATCCGCACGGGCAGACAATCATGTACACCACATGGGTGGTGTTACAGTTTGTGTGGTGACGTAGTTCCCATTTTAGGTTAGGGAGTAGTTGTAAGGTCTTGGTCACTTTTGTAAGTTTACAAACCGAACATGTTCCGCATGGGTAGTGTCCCACTATTGGATTCAGATTCCATACTGTTGTTAAGGTTTCTCTTGGACTGAATGTCTCTAGGTCTGGTGTGGACCAAAATGTCTTTGATATTTTTGGTTCTCCTGTGGGCAAATCTCGGTTTAGGCCATTTCAATGTGTTTGAAGTCAAGATTCCCCAGTTTTTGTTAATGATTTTCTTCACTGCGTTTGATTCGGTGTTGTAGGTTGTGACGCATGTGAGGAGATCTTTTGGTTCTTCTCTCTGCACAGTGGAAAGTAGGTTCTCTCTGGGCTGATTACGGGCTCTTTTCTGGCATCTTTTTATAGTCTTGGTTGGGTAGTCCCTCTTCCCGAGTTGATCCTCTAGACCTCTTGCTTGTTGTTTATAGTCATCTAGGTTACTGCAGTTGCATTTTAAACGTAAAAATTGACTGTAAGGAAGATTGTCTCTGAGGGGTCGGGGGTGAAAACTGTTATAGGAAAGAAAGCTGTTCCTTGCCGTCGGTTTATAGTAGGTTTTGGTGTGCAGTGTGCCATTTTTGGAGAAGATGGTTACATCCAGAAAATCCAGTTGTTTTTTGTCTGCTGTAAATGTAAATTTGAGACATTCGTCTCTGGTGTTTATCCATGTTAGGAAATTATTTAGAGCTGATTGACTGTCTTCCCATATCATGAATACATCGTCTATGTAGCGGCGCCAAAACTTGATGCCCTGGTGGAATGGATTAATGGCGGTTAGTATGTGCTCTTGTTCAAAATTGCTCACATACAACCCTGCTACACTGGGAGCAAATGTACTTCCCATCGAAGTTCCATGGCATTGTCCAAAAAGGGTTCCTTCGAATTCAAAATAATTTCTGTAAGGGCTAGTCTGCAGCATTCCAAAACGAAATGTCTTGGTGTTTTGTAGGTCCAGTTATCTGTGAACAGGATATCCTCAAGAGTGTCCAGAGTTTTCTGTTGGGGTAGGCTAGTGTAGAGACTCTCTACATCTAGACCTACCAGGAGCATAGTGTGCTCATTATAGACCTGTCCCTCAAGTAGATTAAGGAGATCACGGGTATCCTTTAGATAAGTGGGTGTCCTTTGTACTAGGGGTTTCAGGAATTGATCCGCAAATTGAGAGAGTGGTTCTAACACAGAACCAATGCCAGACACTATTGGGCGTCCTGGTGGTGGAGTCTTGTTCTTGTGAATCTTTGGTAGGGAATAAAAATACGGGATTCTTGGTGATTTGGTTTTTAAGAAAGCAGCTTCATGGCTCGAAATCCATTGATTAATCTCCGCTTCATCTACCATTAATTCAATGGTTCTTTGCAGTCTCTTTGTGGGATCATCAGGTAGTTTAACATAAAATCTTTCATTTGAGAGAAGATCTGTACATTGTTGTTGGTAACCTTGTCTGGTTAGTAGAACAATGGCTCCTCCTTTGTCCGCTGGTTTGATTATTAGGTTGTCATTTTTGCGTAGATCGTCCATCGCTCTTTGTTCCTTCTTGGGAAGATTAATATAGGGTCTCTTGTTTGTGGAACCTAGATTGTCTGCTTGCTGCATGATGGCTTGTTCAAAAGCTTGTATCTCAACCGGAATCAGGTGCATAGGAGGGTTGAAAGTAGACTTGGGTCTCAAGTGTGTATCTCCTTCATTAGGTTGTGTTTCCTTCTCCTTGAAAAAAGCCTTGAGTTTTATTTTCTGCAGAATTCTGCTAGTTCACATTTCAATTTGAAGATGTCGAGTGACGGAGTTAGAACAAAGCCCAGGCCTTTATTAAGAACATTTTCTTGATCTTGTGTCAGTGTAACTTCAGTCAGATTGACTACCAGTGATTGGTCGTGCTGGTTCCTGGTTGATCCTTGGTCATGCTCCGGGTATGCATTTGTCTTTCTGGTTCGTTCCAGGTGACTGTTCTTCTTCTTCCCCTCTGGCGTCCAGGGCCTCTCCCTAAAAAAGAGGAGGATTGTGGTTGCATATTCATCATCGGGCCCATATGTGGTGGGCCTTGAAAATAGGGGTTCATCCATCCTTGATAATTAGGTACGTAGGGTTGGTAGAGTGGTGGTGGATGTTCATAGTACCTCGGCATTTGCCAATTGTTTCCTCTCTGGCGTCGGTTCCTCCTATTTTGGCCTCTTCCTCTCCTTGAGGTTGTTACTTCGTCGCTACTCCAGTCAGAGTTGTTGTTGGAACTCTCTACTGAGAAATCTTCGTCTTCCCTGTCTTCAGGGGTAATGTAGTCTTCTCTTGAGTAGGGGTGCATCTTCTCTGTTGAGAATTTTTTTAAATCTTTATTCAGTTTTTGAATTTTGTTTTGAGTGATGTACTCCTTTGTTTCATTCATTTCTTTGTTTATTTCCTCAAGTTTTTTCTTGAAGACTGAGATATGCACTGTTGTATTGAGTTTGGCTTCACTGGTTTGTATGCTGATCGTTAAAGCTTCAACTAGTCGTGTTGCTGTTTTGATGATTAAGACTAAATAGTCTCTGGTACACTTCCATGAAATGGATGACCAGTCTTTACGGAAGAGTATATCTTTCAAAAAAATGCGGGGAGCATTCTGTACCCAAAGGCCTTTGGGTGCCGAGTTCGCGCGTAAATATTCCTTCATAATGATACCGTGAATGGCTGTTCTCACTAGTTCTTTCTTGGTTTCTGTAAGTTCGTCCCACTCATTGGTTTGAGTTAGTGTTTGTGCCAGGTCTCTGTCTTGTAACAGAGAAGATTCCGAAAGGATAGCGTTCACCTCTTCCTCCGTATAGCTCAGTCCTTGCATTTCAGCCATGATCACCTTTGTGTTCTGATCTTAAGCTGTTTTCTTTCTATACAGAAGACCCAACGAAAAGACCCTTGACAACCCCGAGGCTCCTAATACAACAAAACACATGATACCATCATCACCCTCAGTAATAATGGTAATCAAGATGTAAAAATGCCTGTTTCGTCAACTACGCATACTGTTCAATGTATACCGTCGACACGAAAACGGACTACTATCATACGAAATTGCCAAAAATACTTTACCATCATTACCACTAACCATGACCGAGAAAAATTTATTCAGTTGGCGCCATTTAAGATGACAATAAAATAAAGTGAATGTAATTATTCTATTCTTCACATGCGCATATCGCCCATATATTTAACCCCAACATACAACTATGCCAACCACGAGTGCCATCACGTAGGCCAACCAAGACCGACTAGTCCTACTTTTATCTCAATAGAACCGGTCTATGAAACGTGAGCCCAACCGGGAGCACGTCAATCCAGGGAAAGCGTCAGAGTCAGAACAAGCGATTCTGCCTGAGTAGCCGGTAAGCGACGCCGAGGCGAGTCTCCACGTCGCGGTAACCTGTGAGTAAAGTAACCTAATATTTTCCCCTTTCGTGCAGCAATTGGCTCTCACCTACCTGACAGACACCCTGAAGGAAGATGTCCAACTTGCGAAACAAGGTAAATGACTACCGCACTTTGTTTCTAAGTTCTGGTTTTTTAACGCTGTATTAGCAAACGGCGACGCCGTAAGTTCACATAGTTTTACGCAATCACCTTTTCATTTCACTGAATCTTTAGTTTGTTATTACCAGCCTACGAGCTTTTATTGAGAAACAACACGCTAGATCAATCAGTTAACAACCACGGCTCACTTTATCATAGGACAACAAGCTTTTATGAGAACAATAGCGATAGACTAACCGCACCATTTTAGCGGCCTTCTTCAACACAACTAAGAACCACACCATTAAGAGAACCGAGATAGCGGTCACAAAACCCTTCCGTATTTAGCCCTTTTTTAATTAAGCGTGCACCCTGTATTGAGTGAATAAAGGCGCGACAGCAGCGCAGACCATCGATTAATGATTTTGGTGTCAACAGGGTAAAGAGCACTTGAATATCGTTTTAGCATTGTACAGTATTACGTTAGGCTGTCATATAACTCATGATTGTCTTTATAGGAACAGATACAATCGGTCTGACCGCCATAATTCGAAGGTGGTGAGTACTAATCTCCACCTCTAGAACACTTGTGGAGAGCCTACTAGAGCTCCCCATTTCCTCCTTTGGTCCTGACGAAAGCCTCTAGACCCTGCATGGGGCTGAAACATGTTGACCAGATAACACTAGATTCATACCAGTGCATTAAACTAATAATTAAGTTTATTCACATGCACGACCACCATTTTTTAATTTCCCTTTGTCAAGTACCCCAAGAATAAAGGACACGGGATTTGACATTAGGAATTTTAACACCACAGTTCACAGAGCACGAGCACGCCCTCGTTCCGTTATTTCTGACCACTACTGCACAACCAGTTGGTCTTCCTCCATGGGGAGGTTAGCATTTGGACAATAAAGAGCCCAATGATCATGCTATCACGATACACTACGGCGGAGAATCAAGATATACCGCCTTACGCCAGTGTACGTATATGAGGGTTTTTTAAGGATGCCCAACCACGTAAACTGAAAGACCCTGGTACACAGGACAAGTGGTCCATTCCCCCACCTTGATATTTTTGTACTAACCTCTGGAAGCTGAATGGACCTCCGCTTCTTTTTCCCTCCCCCCTTTTGATACATTACAGTTATCAGCAGCGCACAGCTGTGGGAATTTTTGCAAGCCCTGATTTACCCCACAACTGGGATAAACGGGCAGAAATAAAACAGCTTAAGATCAGAACACAAAGGTGATCATGGCTGAAATGCAAGGACTGAGCTATACGGAGGAAGAGGTGAACGCTATCCTTTCGGAATCTTCTCTGTTACAAGACAGAGACCTGGCACAAACACTAACTCAAACTAATGAGTGGGACGAACTTACAGAAACCAAGAAAGAACTAGTGAGAACAGCCATTCACGGTATCATTATGAAGGCATATTTACGCGCGAACTCGGCACCCAAAGGCCTTTGGGTACAGAATGCTCCCCGCATTTTTTTGAAAGATATACTCTTCCGTAAAGACTGGTCATCCATTTCATGGAAGTGTACCAGAGACTATTTAGTCTTAATCATCAAAACAGCAACACGACTAGTTGAAGCTTTAACGATCAGCATACAAACCAGTGAAGCCAAACTCAAGACAACAGTGCATATCTCAGTCTTCAAGAAAAAACTTGAGGAAATAAACAAAGAAATGAATGAAACAAAGGAGTACATCACTCAAAACAAAATTCAAAAACTGAATAAAGATTTAAAAAAATTCTCAACAGAGAAGATGCACCCCTACTCAAGAGAAGACTACATTACCCCTGAAGACAGGGAAGACGAAGATTCCTCAGTAGAGAGTTCCAACAACAACTCTGACTGGAGTAGCGACGAAGGAACAACCTCAAGGAGAGGAAGAGGCCAAAATAGGAGGAACCGACGCCAGAGAGGAAACAATTGGCAAATGCCGAGGTACTATGAACATCCACCACCACTCTACCAACCCTACGTACCTAATTATCAAGGATGGATGAACCCCTATTTTCAAGGCCCACCACATATGGGCCCGATGATGAATATGCAACCACAATCCTCCTCTTTTTTAGGGAGAGGCCCTGGACGCCAGAGGGGAAGAAGAAGAACAGTCACCTGGAACGAACCAGAAAGACAAATGCATACCCGGAGCATGACCAAGGATCAACCAGGAACCAGCACGACCAATCACTGGTAGTCAATCTGACTGAAGTTACACTGACACAAGATCAAGAAAATGTTCTTAATAAAGGCCTGGGCTTTGTTCCAACTCCGTCACTCGACATCTTCAAATTGAAATGTGAACTAGCAGAATTCTGCAGAAAAATAAAACTCAAGGCTTTTTTCAAGGAGAAGGAAACACAACCTAATGAAGGAGATACACACTTGAGACCCAAGTCTACTTTCAACCCTCCTATGCACCTGATTCCGGTTGAGATACAAGCTTTTGAACAAGCCATCATGCAGCAAGCAGACAATCTAGGTTCCACAAACAAGAGACCCTATATTAATCTTCCCAAGAAGGAACAAAGAGCGATGGACGATCTACGCAAAAATGACAACCTAATAAACAAACCAGCGGACAAAGGAGGAGCCATTGTTCTACTAACTAGACAAGGTTACCAACAACAATGTACAGATCTTCTCTCAAATGAAAGATTTTATGTCAAACTACCTGATGATCCCACAAAGAGACTGCAAAGAACCATTGAATTAATGGTAGATGAAGCGGAGATTAATCAATGGATTTCGAGCCATGAAGCTGCTTTCTTAAAAACCAAATCACCAAGAATCCCGTATTTTTATTCCCTACCAAAGATTCACAAGAACAAGACTCCACCACCAGGACGCCCAATAGTGTCTGGCATTGGTTCTGTGTTAGAACCACTCTCTCAATTTGCGGATCAATTCCTGAAACCCCTAGTACAAAGGACACCCACTTATCTAAAGGATACCCGTGATCTCCTTAATCTACTTGAGGGACAGGTCTATAATGAGCACACTATGCTCCTGGTAGGTCTAGATGTAGAGAGTCTCTACACTAGCCTACCCCAACAGAAAACTCTGGACACTCTTGAGGATATCCTGTTCACAGATAACTGGACCTACAAAACACCAAGACATTTCGTTTTGGAATGCTGCAGACTAGCCCTTACAGAAAATTATTTTGAATTCGAAGGAACCCTTTTTGGACAATGCCATGGAACTTCGATGGGAAGTACATTTGCTCCCAGTGTAGCAGGGTTGTATGTGAGCAATTTTGAACAAGAGCACATACTAACCGCCATTAATCCATTCCACCAGGGCATCAAGTTTTGGCGCCGCTACATAGACGATGTATTCATGATATGGGAAGACAGTCAATCAGCTCTAAATAATTTCCTAACATGGATAAACACCAGAGACGAATGTCTCAAATTTACATTTACAGCAGACAAAAAACAACTGGATTTTCTGGATGTAACCATCTTCTCCAAAAATGGCACACTGCACACCAAAACCTACTATAAACCGACGGCAAGGAACAGCTTTCTTTCCTATAACAGTTTTCACCCCCGACCCCTCAGAGACAATCTTCCTTACAGTCAATTTTTACGTTTAAAACGCAACTGCAGTAACCTAGATGACTATAAACAACAAGCAAGAGGTCTAGAGGATCAACTCAGGAAGAGGGACTACCCAACCAAGACTATAAAAAGATGCCAGAAAAGAGCCCGTAATCAGCCCAGAGAGAACCTACTTTCCACTGTGCAGAGAGAAGAACCAAAAGATCTCCTCACATGCGTCACAACCTACAACACCGAATCAAACGCAGTGAAGAAAATCATTAACAAAAACTGGGGAATCTTGACTTCAAACACATTGAAATGGCCTAAACCGAGATTTGCCCACAGGAGAACCAAAAATATCAAAGACATTTTGGTCCACACCAGACCTAGAGACATCAGTCCAAGAGAAACCTTAACAACAGTATGGAATCTGAATCCAATAGTGGGACACTACCCATGCGGAACATGTTCGGTTTGTAAACTTACAAAAGTGACCAAGACCTTACAACTACTCCCTAACCTAAAATGGGAACTACGTCACCACACAAACTGTAACACCACCCATGTGGTGTACATGATTGTCTGCCCGTGCGGATTGAGATACATAGGAATGACGTGCAGGAAAATCAAACAACGGATCATTGAGCATCGAAGTAACATCACATGCAAAAGAGCAACAACACAAATGAGTAAACACTATATTGAAGCCAAACATACCGCAGAAGACCTACACTGGTTTATCCTAGAGACCCAACTGTTCAAAGGCCACAATGTTGAGCGCGTACTCTTTGAAAAGGAACAACGCTGGGTCCATCGCCTTAAGACAGACAAAGAAGGTCTGAACGATACCATACCTTGGCACGCCCTTAACAAGTGACCTACCCATCAAGAATACTCTTATGTGATCAGAATCTTCGTATACAGAAGACCCAACGAAAAGACCCTTGACAACCCCGAGGCTCCTAATACAACAAAACACATGATACCATCATCACCCTCAGTAATAATGGTAATCAAGATGTAAAAAGGCCTGTTTCGTCAACTACGCATACTGTTCAATGTATACCGTCGACACGAAAACGGACTACTATCATACGAAATTGCCAAAAATACTTTACCATCATTACCACTAACCATGACCGAGAAAAATCTATTCAGTTGGCGCCATTTAAGATGACAATAAAATAAAGTGAATGTAATTATTCTATTCTTCACATGCGCATATCGCCCATATATTTAACCCCAACATACAACTATGCCAACCATGAGTGCCATCACGTAGGCCAACCAAGATCGACTAGTCCTACTTTGATCTCAATAGAACCGGTCTATGAAACATGAGCCCAACCGGGAGCACGTCAATCCAGGGAAAGCGTCAGAGTCAGAACAAGCGATTCTGCCTGAGTAGCCGGTAAGCGACGCCGAGGCGAGTCTCCACGTCGCGGTAACCTGTGAGTAAAGTAACCTAATATTTTCCCCTTTCGTGCAGCAATTGGCTCTCACCTACCTGACAGACACCCTGAAGGAAGATGTCCAACTTGCGAAACAAGGTAAATGACTACCGCACTTTGTTTCTAAGTTCTGGTTTTTTAACGCTGTATTAGCAAACGGCGACGCCGTAAGTCCACATAGTTTTACGCAATCACCTTTTCATTTCACTGAATCTTTAGTTTGTTATTACCAGCCTACGAGCTTTTATTGAGAAACAACACGCTAGATCAATCAGTTAACAACCACGGTTCGCTTTATCATAGGACAACGAGCTTTTATGAGAACAATAGCGATAGACTAACCGCACCATTTTAGCGGCCTTCTTCAACACAACTAAGAACCACACCATTAAGAGAACCGAGATAGCGGTCACAAAACCCTTCCGTATTTAGCCCTTTTTTAATTAAGCGTGCACCCTGTATTGAGTGAATAAAGGCGCGACAGCAGCGCAGACCATCGATTAATGATTTTGGTGTCAACAGGGTAAAGAGCACTTGAATATCGTTTTAGCATTGTACAGTATTACGTTAGGCTGTCATATAACTCATGATTGTCTTTACAGGAACAGATACAATCGGTCTGACCGCCATAATTCGAAGGTAGTGAGTACTAATCTCCACCTCTAGAACACTTGTGGAGAGCCTACTAGAGCTCCCCATTTCCTCCTTTGGTCCTGACGAAAGCCTCTAGACCCTGCATGGGGCTGAAACATGTTGACCAGATAACACTAGATTCATACCAGTGCATTAAACTAATAATTAAGTTTATTCACATGCACGACCACCATTTTTTAATTTCCCTTTGTCAAGTACCCCAAGAATAAAGGACACGGGATTTGACATTAGGAATTTTAACACCACAGTTCACAGAGCACGAGCACGCCCTCGTTCCGTTATTTCTGACCACTACTGCACAACCAGTTGGTCTTCCTCCATGGGGAGGTTAGCATTTGGACAATAAAGAGCCCAATGATCATGCTATCACGATACACTACGGCGGAGAATCAAGATATACCGCCTTACGCCAGTGTACGTATATGAGGGTTTTTTAAGGATGCCCAACCACGTAAACTGAAAGACCCTGGTACACAGGACAAGTGGTCCATTCCCCCACCTTGATATTTTTGCCGTGAAAGTGGAGGCAGGGCCTGACTGGGGCCCGGGGCATTGGAGGATGCTGCAGCTGCAGCCGCCTCCTCCTCCTCCACCGCCTGAGCCACCAGCCAACGATAATGTTCGCAGATGGCTTACAGTTTCTGGAGCCGGGCCCTAGCGGCCAACTCCTTCCTTGATGGTTTAGTGGATGTGGAAGGAGAATCTATATCAAGAAAGAAAAAGAACATGTTGTAGCCAATACTCTTAGCAAAACAGAAACACTAAAATCATTCAACACATAGTGTCACAGTATCACTAGCAAGCACAGTTCATAACATTTGTGATTTGGTGGTAAGTATCTCTACTCCTACTTCCTTGGACTCTAACATTTGTGGGAGTTTCCGACATTATAAATATAATCGTACTATGTACTCCAGTACACCAGTCGTGTTGTTCTTATCTGTAGTTTAGCCCAATTACATAACCTTGTTGTAGCCGGCATGCCAGCTCAGTCAGCTAAGCTTGCACCCAAGAGAAACAGATATGAGCCACATGATGCAGACTCACGTTAGTTTTATTTATTACTACTGTCTGCAGGTGGGAAAGCTCATATTTTTGTATGTCGCCTTACGGCCGTTGGGACTGGCCATACTCTGTTACATGAGGGCAAATGGCATGCACAATTTCACTTACACCCTGCCAAGGGTACTACAAAAAGGCTGATTATTTATCTGATCCAATGATCCAATGATCATTGCTTATATATTCAGATTATAGATGCTAATACGATACGACATCAGGTCAGTAGCGGTCGGTGGTGGGAGTGCTGCCGGGCGGTGAGTCGGTGACGTGGGAAGGTGCAGGGTGGGGGTAGTAAACTATGGATTAAGGACAATCACAGGTAATTAAACAATACATTAAAAAAAAATTGTTGCACGCACTGCATCGCATTCGGCGGTGCAGTGCGCACATTGAAAATAATTTTATTTATTTTTATGTTGATTAATACCTGTATTTGGCCGTAATACACAGTTTACTCGCCAGTGCCACCCACCAGTCCCCTCCCCATGTCACCGCCCGCCAACACTCCCACCACCAACCGCTACTGCAGAGGGTACTTTGCTTTCATTGATTGTGTAACCAATAACCATAAACAAGAGATAGCCCACCCTTTGCAGGCTGGCTGCCCCAATCGAAAATACATTAATAATAATAGGTAGGGAGTGGACCCCAGAGTGGGAGGAAGGGGCTTCCGCTTGATAATAGATATATATATATATATATATATATAAATATATATGACGTGCTTGCAAACTACTGCAAGTGTACT
Source organism: Triturus cristatus (assembly GCF_964204655.1). NCBI lineage: Eukaryota > Metazoa > Chordata > Amphibia > Caudata > Salamandridae > Triturus > Triturus cristatus. The sequence goes on along the minus strand of NC_140586.1, from coordinate 181,110,760 downwards.
GTATTCTGATAAATACTACCTATATTCCCCTAGGCTTTGCTACTGTCGCGCAGTTTCTTTTACATTTTCTTCAAAGTAAGAATCTCCAGTGACACTTTCCACCTATACTGTCTATCGATGATAGTACATGCAGGCATACATCCATTAAAGTAAACGTTTATCCTTCTTTTTTATATCTCTCATACTTAGTTGGTTTCACCAACAACCACCCATGCTTCCGCTCCTTCCTTGCTTGCCTTGGCTTTGAATTTGAACCAAACAACGCTGATTTTTGCTATCTAGCACTATCCACCCATACTGTGTCGCCCACCCAGGCAGGCATTCTTTCACCTTCCACCCATCCTTCAACAACCCATGCATCTGATCTGATTACTATCAGCCACCTATGCATGCTTCCAACAACATATCCTTCTCTGCCAGTTAGTCATATTATTTATCTCGCCCGTCCTTCCACCCTTAGTTCTTTCCCTCTTTGTTCAACACATCCATCAAGGTCATCTGATCTGAGTTTGTCTTCTCCATAAAACCTTCACAGCTGATTTTGGAGTCAAATAGAAGAGGCCATTGGTTACTCTACTCACGCTGCTAATGCTAAGTAAAGGGTGTCTTCTTCAACCGTTGTATAATAATAAGTCGCACAGTACAGTGAAATAGTGAACACACTTCCATCCAGTAGTAATGTCAAGAAGTAATGAATATAACTTACCGCCGCCGGCCACTGCTGCTGGATCCCCCCCTGTCTCTCCTGCAGGTGCCGCCAGTTCACCTGCCCCCTCCGGAATGGCCGCATCGCTGGCCCCGACGGCACTGGTGGATGGTAGTGTGCCTAGAAAAAGACATCACACATTTTTAGATGCCTGGAAACCTCCCCCTATTTTAAGTGTTCACTTGGAACATTAAAAAAAAAGTTAATACAACATACATCAGCACTAGACAGTAAGTACAGTCAGTAGACAGACACTAGTAGTAGTGATATGGTTCCACTTCCTAGGGTCATCTAGTCCTACTCTACTCTTTTGAAAGTTAGCCTGAGCCATGTGTAACCCTTTTAGATTCCTCATGTCGACTACTACTCTTTTTGCGCATAATATTTAATTATACCTGCCAGCTTATTGACATGTGCAGTAGATGCCTTTGAGGCCACTTGACTGTTGCGTACAAGTGAAGAGGTCGGAAAAAAACCCACTTATTGAGTTTGTTTAGTTCATATTGCTTAGCCATCACATACATGTTACACTTTTTGCAATGACTGCAAAATGCTTGCATTCACCAGTATACTATCTAACGGCTAACTCGCAGCATTTTTCTCATATAATAGGCGGAAGATTCCCTTCTACAAACCAGAGATTTACAGAACATATTATGATGCAAGATGATGTAACCAGTATTTCTACGTTCTACGGTGAAGGGTCTTCCAGAATTCTAAAGATCTTGGCTCTTGTTCTTGTTGTCATGCACTTGTAAATGTTTACTGTTTTAATCTTTGGCTTTTTGCTGGCTTATTGACTATGGCTGTAGTAAATTAAATTTCACATTAACGATGTACAGAGTTTGATACTTGTTTCAAATAAACCTTTTGAACTTACACATAGACTCTGTGGTATTTGGTGTGGTGGGGTAGACTTACACAAGTGAGTGAGCAAAATGGTGTTATTATGTTCTGGGTTGTCTGTCTCAGTCATCATCAACATTGTGTATCTTCTTCGTGGGGGGGGGGTCGGGAGTGGGACCCTAATGTGAGACACTCACACTATAGCTAGTCGGTCAGGGGATCCTGGGTTCTTCGGACTGAGGTGTGATCAGTAAGGTCCAACCTCCCATCAGCAACATCCTATTTTGTTGTGCATAGTTCTGCATGTGGCTCTGCAGAATCACTAAACAAGAGTAGTATCATGTACTATCCGATCAAAAATACTAGTCAAATATCTGGTTGGCCATTTTGTTTGTGGTAATTGTCAAAGCCTCAACATTGAGAAGACTTGAAGAGGACAACCCAAAGGACAGGACACAGTGGCTAGAGCTATTGGTCAATCAGAGTTTTATTATTCCAAAGAAAACCTTCTATAAAGAGTGGGCAACTGTGCAAGCTTCGCTACAGACAGAGTAATATAATAGTAGTAGTAGTAGTAGTACAGAGAGTCATAGCAGAGGCAGTTAGAAGCAACTTAGTTAGAGGCAGGGATAAACAGAATTTGGAAACAGATAGTCAAGGTCAAAGAAGTAAGCTTTTGTAAAAAATAGAATTAGAAAGTAGAACCATAATTTATAGTTCGGAAAAAAAAGATGCAGAAAAAGTTAGGGAAATATAAATGTCAATGTAACCACTGGAGGACTTACTAGGGCCAGCAGCAGGAGCCTCGGTAGAGGAGCGGTCCTCTGGTTCCCCGTCGACTCCGACCCCGTCTTCTTGCTCCTGGGTGGTGCTGATGATCATGTAAAATATAATAAAGAAAGAGACAAACATTAAGGAGTGCTGTGAAAGAAATAATAATAAATCATTTGGAAAAATAAGTCAAACAACATTTTAGGAAACAACAATTGCAATAAAATTGACCTATCTAATCAGATGGATCGACTACTGGCTTCTTCCTGCATTCACGGATCGTCTACTTATTTAGGAACACTCCAGTGTTCCATAATCATTCTGATTACAAATACTAACGAAGCCTAGTAAGTACCACCTGACCTACACCACCTATTCCAGACTGGCCAATTGTTCACTAAGTCTGCATTTCCTTTTTTATTTCAGCCATCAAATGCATAGATGAGATGGAGGACACATGCATACATTAGTGCATACATACATACAACAAATTGTGGGTTGGTTGCATGATTCTGATCTAGTTCTGCTACTGACTGACCATGCTGCTAAGCCTACCACTCACTAAACAAAGTACAAAAGGTTCGACGGAGGACTGGGGTAAGCAGCACTCAGTGACAGAGGAGGCGTCACGCAGACCGCATAAAACAATTATTAACTAATACTAACAAACTAAACCTAGTATCCAATATCCATCCACCACTATTTCAAAGTAGGACAATGCAAGGACTAGAGTCTCTCTAGCAAATCGCATTACCTAACTTCAGTTCTGTAAAATAAACTCTTATATAATCAGCATCAGCACAAGCTACCGCAAACTAAGTAACAAACAAGTAAGAGTACCACCGAGCACCTGGGTCCTAGTTAAATCAAAGAACATTTTGCTTTTTGGAACTTAATTTACCAGCAACTCTTGGCACGCAGCAGTAATCTTGTTCATCAAATTTAATATACACAATAAGTTACTCACCAAGCCCGACGACCTCGACACCTAGCAGGTCCAACAGGTCCTGCTCCCGGTCCAGGATGTCGGACCACTGGTGGGCTAGTTGATTGTGGGTGCGCCGGACCCCAGAGCACCGGAACACGGCCCGGCGCACCTTCACCCACTGACGGTGCCGCTCCTGGGTAGCGTACCCGGAGCAGGGCCTGCCGCCTGCTGCCAAGGTCAAGGGAAGGTGGCGCTGGATGAAAAAAACCGGGGTGGCCGCCTCCTCCTCTTCAAACAGTTGCCGGGCCTGCACCCCTGCAGGACGCATTCTGCCGCAAGGCAGGTGGCCCTTCTCTGCTCCTGCAGGTCCCTTGCCCTTGGCACTCGGTCTGCCCTTGGCCATGGTTCTGGGGTGGGTGGGAGGCGGAAAAGAAAAGTGAGAAGGGGAAAAAAAGTTAGGGGGAAGAAGATAGAAAGAACTTTATAAAAGTAACAAAAACACAGTAAAAGTAGAAATAAAATGCAAAATATAAACTTAGGCAAAGAGAGAGATAGATAATAACTAAAAAAAAGTCAGAATAAATGTTTTAAAGACAAAGGATTGAACAGATAAAGGGAGGATACAAAAGTAGGCCCAGAACCATAGAATAGAGTGAAAAACAAGATGGCCGCACCCATTCGAGACCGCGTGGGTAAGTTCGCGCGATATTTCTCGCGAACATGTACTATTCTTTGCGAACAAGTAAAATGCGCTCCCGAACACGTCAATGCACATCGCGAACACGCTATCCGCGACCCGGAACAGGAAATAAGGCATCGCGAGCGGGCGGGACAATAGACAAACAAGATGGCCGCGCCCGTTGGCGACCGCATGGGTAAGATCGCGAGATATATCCCCCGAGCATGCAAACAGCTCCCCGAACACGCTCACCGCGCTCCCGAACAAGAAAAAGCCATCGCGAACGGGCGCACCAAGCAACTACGCAAGCTCGCGAAGCTACGCGAAGGTCGCGTAGTGCAAGTACATCTTCGCGAAGCTTCGCGAAGCGCGGCTACGCGAACTACGCCCAGGGTTAGTTGTCATGCCATCCCCCAACTGTGCTTCAGTTGCCTACCCATTGTGGGTCTGCACTCCCTCTCTTTGTGTATGGTACACTCCTGCCATGTCCCCAACTGACATGCAGTACACTTCACTTTAGTGTGAGCTGTCCCCTTGATTTGTATGTGTGTTTGCCTCCCCATGACTTCATTCGTGCCACTGTGCTTTGTGGTGCAGTTCTTTGTCCAGGGTCAATGTGTCACTCAGTGCATTTCCCCAATGGGACATGTGTGATGTTCTGGTGCTGTTTGTCAGTCATGGTTGCTGCTATGCAGTTCAACTGTGTGTGCTGCCCAGTCCTGTGGTCAAGTTGTTTCCACCTTTGTGTCCCAGACTTGTGCAGCTATTGGGTGTTGTGTTGAATGTATGTGTGTTTTTTGTGTTATTGCTTCACTTCCTGGGTGTACTGTTGTGTTTGTGCTGTGCTGTATGGTGTTGTCTGGGTTGCTGTTCTGTCACTGATGTCTGTGTGTGTCTGGTATGCTTGGTGTGCACACACAGCTTGTTTTGCATGCAGTGCTGTGTGTGTATGTTGCCTTGTGATTGCCTGGTGTGCCTCCCCTGATGTCGTGCTATGTTTGCTATGTGATTGTTCTGCCTGTGCATCTGTTGTTTGTTTGCTGTGGCTGTGTTGTTCTGCGATGGTGCACTTCTTGTGTGTGTTGTGGTATGTTGTCTGTGCATTGCTCCTGAGTGATGAGGTTATGCGCTCCTGTTGTGTCTGTGCTCCCATTGCCTTTCCCCAGTTTAGCTGCACAGGGCATGTCTGTTGTTGTGGCTCTGTGTGTGTTTCTGTTGGGTTATGTGTTTGTCTGTTGTATTTGTTTCCACATTTGTGGTGGCATCCCTGTGTGTGTGTGTGATGTTTGTGGCTGGACACAGGGTGTTTGGTTGTTTGTGTGTGTATTGCCTGTCAAGTATTGCCAGCCTTCATTTTGTTTGGCACTGGTGTTGTGTGCTGCTGGTGTGAGGGGGGTATGTGTGTAGATTCTTACTGGTGTTTGTCAGTCCTGAGGTGTGTAGATGGTCCCTGTGTGTAGTGCTGCTGGTGTACTCCTGTGAAGTAGTTGTATGGATGTGTGGCTGTTCCCAGTTTGACTTCAGGGCCTTCCTTTCATCCTTTATTTATTATTTATTTATGCATTTTTATAAAGCGCAGACTTTACCCGAAGGCGTCAGAACGCTGTACAATAGAACCAGTTACGTTACATGAGAGAAATGTTACAAAATAGAATGTACAAAAATAGCAGGACACAGAATCAAACACAGCAGGCAAGAGGAACACAATATACATGGTTTGCCTTGCTGTCTCCCTGTGTTGTTGCACTGAGCTGTCTGTGGTTTGATTTCACTGACTGTGCCAGCCATGTGTGCTTTGATGGTGTTAGGGTGTTGTGCTCTGTTCCTTGTGTTGATGTGATGTACACATGCTTGTTGTGTGTCTCCATGGCCTTCCATTTGTGTGCAGCCCACTTTTGTTTCCCTATTTGTTGTGCTCCATTGCTGTTGGCATGTGGGATGTGTATTAAGGGTGGGCGTAGTGGGCGTAGTGGGGCTACGTGAAGCAGCACGTAGTGTGCCCAAATCTACGCACACTACGCGCTTCGCGTAGCCCCACTACGCGCCACCCGCCACCCACCCACCCTACTTTTAAAAGATAAAATGAATTTGTAATAAAGCAAATTAAAGGCACTTACCTGACGCGCGGCGTCTCCCGGGGCTCCCTCTTCCTGTTTTTCAATTTTCCTGACAAATGCGCATGCGCGGACGCCCGCGCATGCGCATTTCTTGCGAGAAATGCACATGCGCGGGCGTCCGCGCATGCGCATTTGTCAGGAAAATTGAAAAACAGGAAGAGGGAGCCCCGGGAGACGCCGCGCGTCAGGTAAGTGCCTAATTTGCTTTATTACAAATTTATTTTACCTTTTAAAAGTACGGCGGGCGGGAGGCGGGTGGTGGGCGGCAGGCAACTACGCTTCGCCCACGTAGTGTACGTAGGCGCTGCCTGCTTCGCCTACTTCGAAAACTGCGAAGCAGGCAGCGCTACGTACACTACGTGAGCGAAGCGTAGTGTCGCGCCCAGGGTTAGTGTGTATGTGTGTGTGTGTGTGTGTCAGTCTGTGATATGTATGTGTGACTGCAGGCTGTGTGTCCATTTGGATGTTGATTCCTTGTGTGTGTTCATTTGTTGCTTGTCCTCATTGCTTTTTCCCTGAATGTGGTGTTGTGTGTGTTTCCCTGGCCCTGGGCTACTGTGCTGTGTATTGTGTGTTCCTGTGCAGCCACTCCTGCATAGTGTGTCTCCATGATTGTTTGTTGTGTGGTGCAGGGAATGTATTGCCCTGGCTTGTTGTTGTGCATGGGGTGCACAGGGGGGGCACATGGCATGTACCTTCATGGGGTGTGCTAGTGTGTGGTGGGAGTGGGTGTGTCCCTGTGGTCTTTGTGCCCTGCCCATGCCTGGCACTGGCCCTGCCTTCTGCATTGTGCGCATGTATTTGCTTGTGTTCGCCGCTGCGGTGGCGTGACCGGGACATTGCTGCATGGTGGCGGTAGCTGTGTGTCCAGGATGCAGCGGGGTGACTTTGTGGCGGGTGGGTGATGTGTGGGTGCCCTTGTGGATGTGTCCCTGTCCCCCCTAGGGTGTCAGATGTGGATTTGGACCCTGTGTCAGGCCGTGGGTTGTGTGTTGTGTGTACCTGCGACTGCGTCCGCGGCAGTCAATGAGTTCCTGGTGATGTAGCAGGTACAGCACCGGAAAGACGTGTAGAGCTGGGTCCATTTCGGTCGTGTCCGGGTGGTGTGGACCGGGACTCTGGTTTTGCGCTCCGCTGTCGAGTTTCCGCCGTATCTGGTTGGGCGGTTTCTCCGCTGCGGTGCGTCTGCTTGCTTGAGTCATCCTAATTTGTGGACCGGGGCGGACGACATTCCGCAAGGTGGAGGGTCTCCATTGGCACCCACAGCCACGGTGGTGGGCGCACTTTGATGACGGTGCGCGTCGCACCGCGGTGGTCGGAAATTGGCCTATGTTTGACCATCCTAATATGGTGGGCGTGATGTCCGCTGCTAGCGGGCAAAAAAAGAAATTTTTCTGCACCGCCAGTGCAGCGGTTGTCCCACCGCCCTACATCCTAATGGACCCCTATGTGAACGCATATAAGATGGTGAGAATCTCTGCCTACTAAAATACACATAGCTGAGAAATATTGTAATTTATTTCAGTTAGCAGTCTAGCGTACCGCACCTAAGGAAATAAAAATCAATGCAGACCCGGGGGCGCCAAAGGCAAGCCCATCTGCACCCGTCTGTTGGAAGCTGTCAGGTCCCCTGCGTCTTGTGCAAGGCATACTTACCCCAGAGAAGCCCTTCTGGCATTAAGCATGTCCAGCAAGCTCAATCTCTGCTATACTTATAATTAGAGCACCAATTCTAAAGACCCCTATGCCCAACAGGATCCAAACACTCTCATGACAACCCCTGCAGAGTCAACTGAGAGGCAGATCTCAGGGAGGGTGGTTTCTTGTATAGTACTCAACACAAGGTCCCTCATTAAAAACAAATATGTGTTTGATGACTTCATGGTCCAACCCAAACCTGACATTATATTCCTCACAGAGACATCAAAATTGCAATCACAATGGGCTGTAACATTGAAAGACTGGATTGAGCAGATAAAAAGGGTGGGGTAATCACAATTGCTTATCGCAACTCAATCAAAGCAAACTTCCAGCCCGTCTTCCACCTTGAACATGAAGCACTTAGTTTCAATTTGAAACTAAATAACACATACGCATTTCAGTGATTATTGAACTACCAGCCACCTGGCCACAGTGGTAATTGTATCCATAAGATATAGGACTTCATGGAATCATGTGATAACTTTTCTAGTATTATGATTGTGGGTGATTTTGATGTTCCCTTAGAGATCACAAGTAAGTACGACTCCGATCATCTTGTGGATAATCTCAAGAGCTTTGACTTACAGCAGCTAATAGAGGAACCTACTCACCAGGCAAACCACACTTTGGATGGAGTATTCACAAATAATCAAGATCTAAGCGTGGATAAGGTCCTGCCTATTGTATGGTTGGACCACAATGCCATTTTTCTCTCACTCGACGTTTCCCCCAATAACGGCCTGTACAAATGCACTTAGAACCTTTAAGATGCGGCCCTGGAAAAAGCTTAATGCTGAAGAGCTGATGGACACTCTTTCAAACTCGAAGCCAGTCTTAGAAAATAACGTGGATAATGCAGCAACTAACTATACTCACTGGTTAGAATCAGTAGTTCTCAGACAGGTGCCAGAAAAACTAATAAAGTGTTATAGAAAAAATCCATCATCCCCCTGGTACTCACCAGTACGAAAAGCTTTGCAAATGAAATGTAGATTCCAAGACCATAGGTGGAGATAGAATACTGCCAAGAGGAAAAGCCCAAATATAAAAAAATACTGGCTAAGTATAAGGAACTAATCAGAGCAGTTAAGTCCAAACACTTCACGGAAAAGATTAGTTCAGCTAAAAATACCATTAGGGAATTATTCCAAACCGTTAAGTCTTTGTCAAATTGGAGTAATGGCAATACTTTCTACTCTGACCAATACATCTGTAATAAGCTGGCAGAATTTTTCCAGACCAAAGTAGACTCTATTTTCAAGATTTCAATCTCACTCACAACACTGGGGGTATAGGAGAGGTTTTAACCCCAGCAGAAGAGCTGGACTCATAAGAGCCCAGACACACAAACATTTGGAAGGTTTTCCCCTTTCATGAAAGAAATGGTGATTAACCTTAGTAGGTCCATTAAATTAGGGGCTCCTTCAGACCCATGCCCACCCCGGGTCTTTAATGCGATCTCCAGTTCAGTTGCTGGTCCACTTATGGAACTATTAAACAAGATACTGACTGCAGGGCAGTTCCTGGCTATATGGAAGAAGGCCTCCATTCTGCCTCTGGTGAAAAACCCTTCATTGGACTCTAAGGATGTGAAGAGTTTTAGGCCTATATCTCACCTTCCCTATCCAGCTAAGATAATAGAAAAGGGAATGAATGAGGAAAGTCTATCCTTCCTAGATGCAAACCAGCTTTTTGATTCCTCACAGTACGGTTTCCGAGCTAACCACTGTACCAAATCAGCTCTGGTAGCTGCATCTGAGGAACTAAAGATGGTGATCAACAAGGGAGGCAAAACCCCATTGATTCTTTTAGATCTTTCTGCTGCTTTTGACATGGCCCATCACTTGTTCCTCATCAACCGGCTCCATTCGCTGAGTTTTCGGGACTCCGCACTGGCTTTGCTGAGCTCATTCCTAGGTGACAGGCAACAGCTAGTAGAGATGAGAGATGTTAGCTCCTCTCCCTTCTCCCTCCCCTGTGGGGTGCCTCAGGGTTCCTCTCTTAGCCCCACACCACTGATTAATCTCATTCACAGCTATGGTCTTGCAGTGTTTTCCTACGCCGATGATACACAAATTGTGGTGTCAATATCATATGAAGTTACAAAAGAGTCAATACATTTCTGCAGCTGCATGTCTCACATTGAAAGTTGGATGCAAAGGAATTGCCTGAAGTTAAACTCAGAAAAAAATCAAGGCTTTGTTCTTTTGAAAGGACACTACTTTCTGGAACTCGTAATGGTGTACCTCTGATCTAGGCTCGCTACCGGTGCCGGTTCAAAAAGAAAGAAACCTGAGTGTAATCTTTGACACTACACTGGGCTTCTCAGAGCAAATAAATCGAACCACCTCTTTGGGCTTTGTTGTGGTCAGGGTCCTTAAGAAGATCTTCCCATTCATTTCCCAGGGCCTACAAAAGACAGTGATGGTGGCACTTGTTACCTGTAAAATTGACTACTGTAATGCCCTGTACTTGGGCGCCCATAAGCACCTGGTGAAAAACTTCAAGCCTTACAGAATGCAGCAGCCAGAGTGCTTCTAAATATTCCCAAGTTTGCATCTATCTCCCAATCATTGCATGGTCTGCACTGGATGCCAGTCGGGAAGAGGATCATTTTCAAAGCACTTTGCCAGGTCCATAAAGCGATTCATCCGACTGGTCCTGTATATTTTCAGAATTTGTTTACTTGGTACACTCCCAGGAGGCACCTAAGATCCAGCTCAACTAGAATGGTAATCATCCCTAGAATAAATAAAGCAAGATGGGTGGAAGCACATTTCCTTTTGTGCGGGGGAAACTCTGGAATTCACTGCCATTAACTCTGCGCTGCCAACACATATGGTTGCAGTTCAGGAAGCAGTTGAAGACCTTCACTGAATCTTTAATTTAAGCTTAGTTCCCCGTTCCCGTGTTACTGCTTTTATCTGATGTCTAACCGCCAGCGCTAAGACACCTTTGGTTAATTGCACGCTATGTAAAACCAATTTACATGACATTACACTTACATATAATTTACATGTAAAGGTCAAGTCATGTGGAAGTATCATGTTTGCATCCAGATGAACAAAATCTGTGACTTCATGACTGTGCATCCAGCCTTGTCCATCACTCATCCACAAGGTCACTATTACAGCCCTAGGCATTGGGTATGCATAACATATTGTAAAACTGGATTAACAGCACTAAAGGGAGGCGTTACATACATGTATAAGCAGGTACAACATCACACATGTTGCTGATCTCTTCGTAGAAATGTTCACTTCTATGCATTCCACAATTATATCTATGTACTGTGGATTACACTTAGATTGAAGCTTATCCAAGGCTCCAACATTCATATGTTGTGGTGGTGGTACTCATCTAATTGTCAAATTTACACTACACAAGCTATAAGAGTCTAATTACTACATATCACACTCGACCGCTGACATGGCGGTTGTCAGATCTCGTGCATAGGACAAATAGAGTGTTACACATACGGCGGTCGAGGACTGCGCGGGTGGCGCTTACATGTGTGGTGGGATTTCTCATAGGGCAACGTTGGGTAAATGTGTTTGCGGTTGTCCAAAGGCTGAGTGCGTCTATGCTCACGTCACGTATGTGCCGTACATGTATGACGCGGTTGGAAAATACACTCACTTGCCTAATGACATTGCTGTCATCAATATCTCCTCATTGTCAGCTGCTGTGTGACACATCTGGGAGCAACCATGCCAGGCCAAATAGGTCAGAGGGACCCTGCTTTCACAAATGAAGAGCTGGAGACCCTTGTTGGAGAAGCTAAGCACCGCCTGATGGATGAAGGATACTGATTTTACTATCCCAAATTGTTTTTGTCCAACCAGAATCAAACCATGTGAAAATTTGTCATGCACTCTCAGAACAATTTTTTCCTGATATGTGTTGCCATATGATTGGCCATACATTGGCTGCAAAGACTATCCAACAAATAACTTTATAGTAGTAAATCCGAGCCCTGTGCCATGGAGATTCACTGGTATGCATGTTGAAATGTGGAATACATATGCCTACACATGGGATACATGCCCAGTCAGCCAGAAATTGTTATTGTATCTATGCATCACAGTTTAGGGTAAATGGATGGTGCTGCATTTGAGGAATGCAGGTATGTGTATGGACATTTGCATATCCCAAAACATATCAGGCAACACAAATGACCATGGTGGAAGTTTCTTCATTAAGATGCTTTGTGAACAAAACAACTTTCTTGCCCTGTTTGGCATAGCCATTAAATGCGCTAGTACCCATGGTATTACAGCACTAATGCAGTTAGTGTGGGTTCAGTGTGTCTACCTTGCAAAAAGCCAATCCTGCCAGTGTCAATACCTAACTGGAAACACAGAGCTGAGGAAACCTGCCACCTTCCACCACAAAATGTTTGATGCACAGCCTTAGGAAAGACCGCTCACAACTACTGTTGTGTGATAACAAGGCCAGATTTCAGGACCACTTTTGTGTTAAGTACTGTGCATGAAGTTGATGAGTATAAGCAGTCACATCCATCACAGCATCCACATGTGTGTCAAATGGCTATGTGACACTGCATAACAAATGGTGTGCCAAAAGTCATCCCTGTCACAGTGTCTTACCTAAATTGGCAAGCTTAGCAGTTAGGACAATGGCCACACGCACAATGTGTCAGACATGTATTACAACTGCAGTTACACAGAAGCACACCATATACATCATTGTGAGTAGAATTTGCAACACATGCCGGAGCTTCAATGTGGATCAACATTTTGGAATGTGACATAGTTGGCACTCACAGACATGTTGCGGACTACATGTACAGAGTCAGACTTCTGGCGTGTCATAATTTATGTACAGCCATGCAGACATACGTAACTTTTCGTAACTTTTCGCCTATTCCCACAGGTGTGGAGAGTAACTTCTTAGCTAAAATCCACAAAAAGTGTAAATGGGCCATGTCCTTTGTTTTGCATTTTGGTTGCCTTGGGTCTTGATTTAAGCTAAATGAGTCAATATTATTTGTTCTGCTGATATGTGTAATGTACCCTCTTGTCAGTGTGCATGTCCGACAATGTCCTCAAAATATCCAAGAAGTAGTAATGTGCAACTTGTACATATCAGTTGTCCCGCTTTACTTGTTCAGCTTCACAAATGTGCACTCAGTTTTTTTTAAATAAATAATTTGTATTAATTTTAGTAAAGTAACATCCAAAACATTTGCATGACAAACAAAGCATACTGTGTAGATTAGCAATAAATCGAATGGCATAGGTAGGGGCATAAGGAAACACTCAGTCAAATAACATTTCTATGTCTACTATGCGCAGGGGCTTGCCTTGAGGAAACTGATGCCCTTGCCGCAACCTCTCATTGATTTGTGCATTCTGAGACCAGTGCTCTCCGTAGGTCTAGCAGCCATGTGTCAATCTTGGGGCCCGTTTGTGCCTTCCAGGCCATGGCAATTTTACGTTTGGCCAAACCCAGAGTGAGATCTAGAAATATATTCATATTAATACGGGTCGAATTGCGTCTCGTGACTCCCAGCAGCAAATGGAGGGGTTCCACCTCCACCAGCGTGTCTGTCGCTGGTGTAAGCACAGTTGCCACTTCCGACCAAAATACGTGTATGGTGGTGCAAGTCCAGACCACTTTGCATGTGCACTCAGTTAACATCTATTGAGGCGTGTTTTGAGGTGATTGATGTGTGAAACGCTGCTTGAAACGAGAGCGTGAGACCTTTCTGCTGCTACTATTGCACTTTGCACTTTTTAAGTAATTCTGCTTTTAAAAATAGTATTGTGTTGGATTTTTTATTAAAATTTGCTGAACTGCTCGAAAACTAAAAAGAAATTAGTTTGTGTGCTTACCGGCATTTTGACCGCACGGTGCCCGCCCGTTAGAATGGACCCGCCCACGTTAAGGTCACCGGTCTAGTTGTTGGCCCCACACCCATAAATACAGCACACTGGCGTGGTCGCGCGGCGTGTTTTGAGGTGAATGATGTGTGAAACGCTGCTTGAAACGAGAGCATGAGACCTTTCTGCTGCTGCAATTGCACTTTGCAATTTTTAAGAAATTCTGCTTTTAAAAATAGTATTGTGTTGGATTTTTTATAAAAATTTTCTGAACTGCTCGAACACTAAAAAGAAATTAATTTGTGTGCTTACCGGCATTTTGACCGCGCGGTGCCCGCCCGTTAGAGCGGACCCGCCCACGTTAAGGTCACCGGTCTAGTTGTTGGCCCCACACCCATAAATACAGCACGCTGGCGTGGCCGCGCAGCAGACGCTCGCAGCAGCCGCGCCTAAGGCAAGCCCGTCTGCACCCGTCCGCGGATTGACCGCGCACAGCGCCAGCTATGCTGCTTATATTGGTAAGAATGGAGCTGATGGCAGAAGGTACGTCTATGCAAGAGAACAGCTGCTGGAGTTGGGGGTAGTAGGAGGCAGGAGAGGCAGGGTTAGACTAGAAGAGACGGCAGGGCTGAAGTTTGATTTCATAAAAAAAGATGGCCTGAGGCGTGGATTGCTTAATGTTAGCTCGCTACCAAAGCACCATCTGGAGATTCAATTGCTGGTGGAAATGCATGAACTGGATGTTTTTTTATGACTGAAACATGGACACATCTTAGCTCAGACCTGGAGCAGGGTATGGCGTGTCCATTTGGGTATAAAGCCCTCCATAAACCTCGCTTGGGTGGTCGAGGAGGTGGGGTTGGGATTATCTTTAAAGATAACTGGGACTTTCTATCTCTTGTCATTGAGGAACCGGAGGGGATAGAACTTTTGGGCTTCTCAATAAAAGAGCCCAAGGGACAACTACTAACTGGTTTAGTCAGTTACAGGCCCTCTGGAACAGCTAGTCCCGCTTTTCAACAAGGATTTATTGAAGTTCTGAGTAATCTGGCATTGTCTCACTCTAGACTGCTTGTCGTAGGGGATTTTAACCTATGGCCAAATGGGATATTAGACTCAGGATATTACCTACAACAGTGGGTTATGGGACCTACCCACAGGGGGGGACATACTCTGGACCTAGTGTTCTCTAACGAACAGTTAATGGGACCAATTGAGGCCCTACCAGTGTGCTGGTCAGACCATCACCTGATTATTTTCCAGCTCTACAATCTGGGATTAAATAATTCAAACTATAAGATTGACCGAAAATTTCAAAGTAGAGTCTGGAAGGGCCTTCTATAAAAAGCAAAGGTTCTTCCGGTGTTTGTAACCACTGAGAAGTACGACATTGACAAGACAGTGGAGGAGAATTATGCAATTTACTGCAATAATATTAGCACCAGGCTAGATCAAATCGCCCCATTAAAAGATCATAAAAAACTTGGCAGACCGTCAGCCCCATGGCTTACTGAAAACTCAGAACCTTGAAACTTGGATGTAAGCAAGCAGAAAGGAAATGGCGCAAAGCCTACACTGAGAAGGATAAAATCACCTGGAGGATAGCCATAGGGGAGTATAGGAAAGAAATTGTGATAGCTAAAGGCACAAAACAGTACTAAGGATGTATTTAAGATCGTAGACACTCTGATTAATCCGGAGTGTGTAAAGAACGAGATTGTGCCCAGTCAGGCACTGTGCGATAGATTGGCAATCTTCTTCGAGGAGAAGATAAGCAATATTGTTAAGAGCCTAAAGTCAGGATATATGCCCAAGGAATTGCACTCAGAGAGTCAAGTTGAGAGGGGAAAACTATACTCCCTAGATCATTTTGACTTACTTTCTTTAGGGGATTTTGAAAAAATGGCAATGGGGGTATCCTCTGGATCTCCTTTGGATCCATTGCCACATAAAATCTGGAAGGGACTGGCTTCGGAATTATTTCCGGCACTATGGCAAATTTGTAATCAATCCTTGATGAATGGCACTGGAAGCAGGCTGAAAAAGGCGACACTTGTCCCAGCGTGTCTGAAAAACTATAGACCGATCTCCCTCTTACCTTATCCAATAAAAATTCTGGAGCGAGTGGTCAGTAAAACACTCTCCCAGTTTTTATAAAGAAACAACATTCTGGATAGGATGCAATTTGGATTTTGCCCTTGCCATGGGAAAGAGACGGCTCTGGTGACCGTTATGGACGATCTGCGATTGCGAGCAGACAGGGGACAGTCGGTCATTTTGGTTCTTCTCGACCTGTCTGCTGCATTCGATACGGTAAACCATGGGATTCTTCTGTCCAGGCTTGAAGAGGAGGGAGTGATGGGCACTGCCCTTAAGTGGTTCCATTCTTACATATCCAATAGGCAACAAGCAATAGCCCTTCCTCCTTTTAGTTCTAAGTTTTCTAAAATACTGCATGGTGTCCCACAGGGATCGGCAATAAGTCCTATCCTTTTTAATGTTTATATGAGTCCCCTACCTGCAATTATAAGATCTCATAATGTCAACTTAGTTAATTATGCAGATGACACTCAGCTTATCCTGTCCTTAGAAGGTGAGCATTCAGTTTCTTTAATAGATTTTCATGCTTGTCTGCAGGATATAGCGACCTGGCTCATGGAGAACTCCCTTCAATTTAACTGCGAGAAGACAGAGATCCTATATTGCACAGCAGGAAGAATTCCCCCCACATTTCCATCTAACTTTTGGCCAACGGCTGCTAGCACCTCATTGGCTCCCAGTAATGCTGTGCGCAATCTGGGGGTCATGTTTGATAACAAGTTGACATTAGAGAAACATGTCAACAAGACAGTTGGGAGTTGTTTCAGTCTGATTAGGGCCTTTCGGAAAAAAATTCAGATGTTTTCATTAGAGGCTAGGACATTGATAGTCCGGAGTACTATCCTCGGTATATTGGACTACTGCAACGCTCTGCTCCTGGATTCCCCACGGTATCTGATTGAGAGATTGCAGAGAATGCAGACCATGGCCGCAAAGATAGCACTGTGACGATCATGTCGTTCCTCTGCCTCTTTGGCACTCTTTTGCATTTTGTTTAAGGCCCTACATGCTCATGGACCTTAATCCCTGCAGGAAAAATGTAGTTGGTATGCCCCCCCTCGGATGCTCCGTTCCTCTTCAGCAAATCTGGTGAGGGTGCATAGAGTCAGGAAAGTTAAATCAGGAGGCTGGGCTTTCTGCACAGCAGCTCCCCGTCTCTGGAATACACTTCCATTGGACATTCGACAGATAGATAATCTTCTGCAGTTCAGAAAAAGGATAAAAATCTGTCTCTTTCCCCAGGCCTGCCCTCTAGTCCCCTGCTAATTCCGCCTGGCAGGGGCCTAGTCTTTTTTACACTTACTTAACATCTTAACACAGCACCAGGTTACCCGTAGGGTGTCAGCTGCGCTTTATAAGCAACTGTAATAATAATAATAATAATATTGCATCGATCTAGGTCAACGGCCATCTCAAGTAAAGGATGTGAAAAGCCATCGCCTGGAAAGTGCGGTCCCTGGGAGTCTTTCGCCAGTACAGCTTCCACTGCTGGAAGAGGTGAGAGGACCACAGAATTTGGAGCCGAAACATCATCCAAGTCCAGCTGGTGAAGTCCTCCCCATGTCAATGGGGCATGTGCCCGAACTTGACTCCCCTCATGGCCTATATCCCGGTGGTGGCCCACCCTGAGCTTGATGGGCAATTGAGGACCCAAAAGCAGCTAGGAGGGTGTGAGTAAAGGCCCTGGACAAATAACTCAAATCCCAAACATTTTTGATTTTCACAAGCACCTGCATACGCATCAATATGACCAATGCTAATCACAAATAACAGAGTAAATGCATTTGAACTGTTGTTAGGCTTTGATTACATATCAGTGTCATAAGAATATCACCACTGCAGAATTCTACTAGATCTAGGGCTCATCATGGCATGGCATCTGTGTGCATCGTAAATGAAGTAGGCTGCAAAGGTGTTAAGCAGGTTTATTTACTACTTCTCATGTTTCATCATGAACAGGGGTGTTGGACATGGGTGGTTGTGTTATACATACTCATTCACAGAAGTCTTTGATGAATAGTCAAATCTGATGTTCCGGTTCTGACAAACCTGGAGGTTCCATGCATCCAGGTGGCTTGTCAATTGACATGTATGACAATACCACATGGTAATGTTTTACAAACATGTTACTGTGTGCTGATAATTAGCATCTAATGGAAACATGACTTGTTGCGTCATATACCAGTGTGTACTGTTAATTGCAAATGAAAATACAAATAAGAGACATGGTAGTGGTGCTATGATATCTCTTACCTACTGTCTACAGGTGTGACATACCTCACATGTCACAAATGTTACCTTGACACCATCACACTTACCTGTTAGTATATCAATGATAAGTGAAAATTGGAAATGGGTGTGGATTAGTCAAGGATTTCGATTGTGGATGTGCATAGGCCCTTGCGGTGTCAGGTCATATGGATGTATGTGTTCATATAACCCAAAAAGGTAATGCACATTGTTACAAAGGTACTTTGGTGAGAGACAATCATTAATCAACTATAAACAACATACTAGTGAACATCTGATGATTTCAAATTCTACTAGAGAACAGTTTGCACTGATTTTTGTCTTTGAAATAGTTTACTTGGTAATATACATATTTCTGTGAGGAGATTCCTGTAGCAGGCTTGCATTCATTCAGTATAGTGCATTTAGCAGGTCCTTGTGTGCATTTTCACTGTTTTTTATGAAGGAACAAATTTCACAGGGTCTAATCAGACTTTGCTACGTACATGGAGAAGGAATAGTGACAGGTTGACTCATCCCATTCTTGGAGAATGTCTTCAATACTACCATGTGTGGAGTTGTGACAAGCTCATGTTGCATACATGCATGCACACTTGTGAAGTATATAGCAATACTGGCATCGCCATCAGGTGGTGTGATAACTTTACATTGCATAATGGTTAATGTACAAAGCTTTACCTCCTGTGAGTCTACCATGTTCACTTTAACCTAGCTATTGTTCCATACCAGCATCCACCCAGCCAAGTGGAGGAGACAGGACCCAGGATGTTGGGGAAGCAGCTGGCCGCAGTAGGTCCATTCGGGACACAGACACTGATGGACCCAGTGCCTAGGAGGGCAAGGGGAGTGTGATAGACGATCCAGACCCAACGACCACATCAAGGGAGTCAATGTCTGCCACACCCCCACCATCTCCACACTCCATGCTACTCCCAGCCATTTGTCCCGGCCCGCTCCTTTAAGAGTGGCGCTGTCTCCTCAGCTGCAAGCACCTCTGCCTCTGCCCCAGTGTCATCAGCTGCCCTTGATGAGGAGGCTATTGACCTCCTGAAAGAGATCTCTGTTGGGCAGACCGCACTGTTGAATGCCATCTAGGGTCTGGGCATCCTATGGCCACAGATGGCTGCCTACCTGGGTGGTATTTACAGTGGTATGTGTGCCCTACATGGATCCTTTCAGGCTCTGGCCTCCTAATTAATGGCAGCGATACCCCAAACCCAGCATTCCGTCCCACATCCTTCCTCACCTCCCAAACTTACCACATCTCTGATTTACCCATTACCTCTACCCATGACCATTACTTCTTCTCCCTTGGAATCTGCCCTGTGGGACACCTTCCTTCCCACCATTTATCCAGGCCCGCTTTTACCAATCCTATCCCCTATCCTTCAACACCATGAACTACCTCATCAAAAATCCACGCTCAGAAAAAAAAGAGGCAGGACTCATTTCAATCTAAAAAAACTCCCCCCCCCTCCAAGGGCAAAGTCCACCCCTCCCAAACCCAAACGCACCCCTACTAAGCCCAAGCCCACCACTCACAAAACCTAGACTACAACTCTCATATTAGATACCTGAGGTACCTGCCTTAATCAACAGATGCCCATCTAGGGGAATTTGTGTAGACAGTGTTGATTAGACGCGTTGGCTGAGATGTCCTTCATATTTTGATTGGATAACTACAATAAAGACTATTCCTAAGGAAAGAAAATTGACCACTTGGTGTGACTCTAATTGAACATTTGGTAGTGCACTGCTCCAATCATTTTTTGAATCTTGTCTATCTGTGTGGCAGTCTGTGTCCTTTAACGGCGGACATAGGAGCATTTTTGTACACACCCAATATAATCATATTATTATTCATACTATATGGGAACACTACAAAGAGGTGCGGCATTTGGAGTCCGCCGCTAGTTCTTGTTTTTTCAGATTAAAATTGAGAAATTCAGTAGTCAAGCGACCCTCAGCTTTTACCAGAACTTGCGATGATGTTACTTCCTAAAACCTTTCTTTCAGCCTCAATCTAGATATTGTTACCAGACTATCTGGGTCAGACCAAAATGCCTCAATCCCAAGCCGCCCAGTATTTCTTTTAGTGTTCTAAACCAGGGAATTGCGATTATTGACGGAGTCTTTAGTAGCTCAAAAAGAGGCTCCCGGTTCATCAAAAGTTCATCCACAGTCCATAACCTGTGCCAGAACATAAGTAGCTTGTAGCTTAATTTGTGTGCAAGCTGCCTTTGCGCAACATCCAGGTATAGAGGGACCAACAGGGTGCTAACAGGTAAATCTACCAAGGATCTAGGAAAGCGATTCTCGATTGTAGAGAGACAGTTTGTCATTCCAATGCCCTACAATTCGGCTCAATAGAGGGCCCCACCTAGTACCTTTGTATTGTAAATTTCCGGAGCGGGTGCAAGCTGTCTTGACAATGTTTTCCTGTGTACTTTGGTAATGTTGGCAGCCTGGTGTATAAGTTGCATCTCCACTTTCTTAATATGTGCTACCCAAGTCATTGATGGTATCAGGCGTATGCCTGAGTAGTTGAAGGCATCAACTCACGCTAGATTGCTGTTACCAGCTAACTCAGGTCTTTTGCTGGGCTTATCAGCTCCTTTCTAAAAATCATGTTTTTGGTTTTGGATAAATTTAGCACCAATCCTCGCTCGTCACAGAACTTAATAAAATCATTTATAAACTGCTGTAATCCCTGCGGCGGTTTTGAAATTAAAAGAGTATCATCGGCAAAAAGAAGAGCAGGCAATCTTTTTCCACTGATTTTTGGGGCATCACACCCATATGAGTCTAAAAATTTGACAACATCATTAATGAAAAGGATAAAAAGTGGGGGATTAAAACGCAGCCCTGACTTACTTCACACTGGACTGGGAAGGGATCTGTAACTTGGTTGCTCTTCCCCCACCTGAACTGTGCTGTGTTTGATGAATGTAATCTAATTAAAACATCTAAAAGGTTCACTGGTATGCCCTGCTCCTTTAAAACCCTCCAGAGATTTGCACGAGGAACTAAGTCAAAAGCAGTCCGTAGGTCTACAAAAGCCACATAGAGCTTTCCTCCCTTGACTTGCACTTCCTTCCAGTAGATACACAGCACGCGGAAGGTTTGATCCAAGGTGCTTGTTTTGGCTCGAAAACCTGCTTGGAGTTCACTCAGGATATTGGACTCTGTAGTCCAGTCCTGTATCCAACTTAAAATTTGCTTGCAAAAAATCTTCTGCAGAGAGTCAATAAAACTAATGGGCCTATAGCTAGCTGGCCTCGCTCTGACCCCTTTATTGTAGATGGGGACAACCTCTGCATTTTTCCACGATGGAGGGATGGGGGTGCCTCTGAGTACTGAGTTAGTCAAAAGATTTATATAGGATCCCCAAAGTGCTATATCCCTCTAATAAAGATCGTTGGGGATTCTATCTGGTCCAGGGGCATGGGCCGGAGTGCACAAGCGAATTGCTACTTGCGTTTCTTCTATAGAAAAAGTGAGGCCTCCACCCTCTTTGTTGACCCCTTCACCTCATTTCTGGGATACTTCCTCAGCTATAGCATCCCTTTTCTCATAAAGAGAGCCAAAATATGCTACCCACTCCTCTGGCTGTACTGTGAATTCTAGGGTTCTCCCGTTTCCCCTAAGCCAGTAGGCTGCTTTGCTCCAAAAGCTCTTCAAATCTTTGGCTGACAATGCATTCCCTAGGGCAGACCACAGGGAGCCCTCCGACTCCTTCTTCACAAATTCAATTGCCCGCTTGTACTTTGCTCTACCGGCCACTGTCTCAATACATGATTGTTGCTTTACTGCCCTTATTAGCACCTCCTTAAGGAGTCTACAATCCTTGTTGTACCAGGCACTTTGCTGGACTGATCTCTGTTGTATACTATTGCTTTCCTTCTTTTGGAGATTGCACGAGTGACCTAACAATTCCCTTATTTCTTTGTGTCAAAGCTCATGACTAGAGCCCAGTATCTCAATGACATTCACAGTAGTAGAACCAGCTGATTCCTCCAGTAACAGACAGACTTTACTCTTAACTGCAACGAGTGCCCCCGGATGTGCCTCCACCCAGTCTCATCTGATTGCCCTCTGATTATTGGTAATTGTTAGAGTACCTAGATCTGAGCATCCCCTTTTAATAGACTCAGCAGTATCCTGCTTGATGAAAGTAAGAACTAGGGCGTTGTGGTTGCTATCGACCCATTTAACCGCTGCGATGTCTCTAACTGTGTGCCAATGATTTAGAGATACCAGGCAGTAATCTATCCTACTTTCATGACCCGGCCTATTAAAAGTAGGATCCCCATTTGGGTCAAAAATTGTCCTTCCATTCGTGGCTCTCAAATCATGCTGCATTGTAAGGGCCATCATCTGGGCTTCTCTCTTAGTCCACCTTACTAGTGGAAGATCTAGCTGTGGAATTTGCCACTCTCTGTCTCATTCATTGGTCAGATCTGGGGGAATCGGAACAAGCGGTTCAAATGTACAGTTAAAGTCACCTGCCACTATTACAGGGATATTATCTGCATAGTGTGACAAAACAAGGGCTAGGATGCGCAGTGTGTTGGTATCCTCCTGGGCCCACATCACTCTGTTGTAGACATTAAACATCCTAATTTTTGGTCCACTATGAAAAGTGAGCTCTAATGCTAAAATATCTTGGGAATCCACATGTAGGAGTTTGACTTTAGCCCCTAGGCCAATTTTCACCCATACTGCTAGCTCTCCCGATGATCTTCCCAGCTCTTTTTTTGTAGCATTGATAGCATGGTTAGAAAAACCCCTCCTATGCGGAAATTGCAGGCTCCAGGTTTCTTGGAAAAAGATTACATCAAAAGGATCTACAAAGGAACACCATTCTGGGTTCATCAATAGCTTGGAGATCCCAGCCACATTCCACACAAGAAACCTTAGGGAGTGATTTATCAAGTCGCCCCCTTCTATACCTTATGCACCCGCCCTGAGGTAGGACAACCGCAGCCCCACTTCCCTCCAAAGGAACAATCTTACTATTCACCTCTGGGACATTAACCAGACCAACTGGTAGAGGAATTTTTATTGGGGAGGATTAGTGAGTGACGTCACCGGGGAACTTAAGGATCCTCTCCTGTACACAGGTGCCGTCAATGCCTCATACAGAGGTCAACTTTACCCTCTCCATTCACCCAAATTTGGTGGGGGCAGCCCTGTTAGAACTAGCCCATAATTGGGGATAGCAATCTAGTGCGGGTTTCGACAGTGGGTGTCAATAAAGGTCTAGGGGGGCTTCAGCAAGGGGCCTATATCTGCTGGAGATACGGGAATTTCCTGGAGGGATTGCGAGTGAATCAATTGACAATAGTCCACTAACAATACCAGCATCATAAAAGCTAACCTCAATCATATCCCAAGATGTCCTCTGCATAGGGATTCTTCTTACCGATTTTATGTCATCCCTAATGATTGAGTAGCAATGCAGAGTAGACCTAAACCAATAGGTGACCTTATTCTTAAGCGAGTCCTGGTTTTCAAAACTCCTAAAAGGGAGTTTAGGAACTTCTGTGAGAAAGAGCACCGCACAATTTTCCCTTAACCTAGATTTCATATAGACACCATCCCATACATTCCCCTGTCTGGGGCCCTCTCATAGTCTCACATATATGTGTTTCCTTCATCCAATACAACTTCTCTTCTGTCTATGGCCCTGCCATGTGTGGGGTCAGGGGGATTTCTGAGAGTTTGCTTTGCAATGTCTTGTAGGTTACAAGCCACAGGAGTGTATGGCAAAAACTGGGTGTGCCCTGTTCGTGTATGGTCTTGGGTGATATTTGTATTGACCAAACTACATGCTTCTAATCCATTAGCAGCCCTATTCAGTGATGGTGTAATGGTTTCTGGGGTCACCAATGACCCACCATTGGCCCTCTCCAGCAAAGTCGCAACCTTTACTTTAAGTGAAGATACCTCATCTCTCAAAGATTCGATAAGGTCTTTTAGTGACTGGATTACGCTAACAGTCATTTTGCATACTTCTACAGGGCCATTACCCCTGCTTCCTCTATTTCGAAAGCGTCAAATCTATTTTGGCACTCAATATTAACAGTCGGTGTTATACTGTGAACTCTCTTTAAATTAGGTTGAATAACTGTTACACTCCAGGTAGTCCAGTATCTAAAACCTTACTATGCCTTTTGTTATGCTTTTCAAACATCGATGGAATCTGCTTTGCCGTTTTTTTGGCCGGGAACAGTTCAGGTGAGGTGGCAATCATTGAACCAAAGACATTTGCAGTACTAGTGGGACTACCACATGAAGAAGAAGGACTTAGTAAGCTGGAACTGGCTATATCCTGGCACTCTGTTAGGATAGTCTCTATCCTATCCATTGTCTCGTGGCAAACAACGCTAGAGGGCCTCTTATTAACCAGTGGCTGCCCCAAGGGGGATGACCCCGCCCTGCCTCTTCCTGGCGCTGACGGGCATAGACGGGCCTGCCCGCACACGTCCTGCAGTGCGGGAACCTGCCAGTGATTTTATGCGCCACCGGGCACTGTGGGCTGAGTCGGCGCCTCCTGGCGCAAAGGCACTTGGGGATCGTAGTCCCCGGTCACGGCGGCAATGGTGATAGGTGTGATGGGGGCTGCCGTGGTGCGGGAGCCTCACGGTGATTTTATGGGCCTCTGTGCCCTGTGGGTTGTGTCGGTGCCTCCTGGTGCAAAGGCACTTGCGAATTGTGGTCCCCGGTCATGGTGGGAATGCTGGTAGGCGTAATGAGGGCTCCCGCGGTGCGGGAGCCTGCTGGTGAATTTATGAGCCTCTGGAAGCTGTGGGCTGAGTCAGCACCTCGTGGCACTAAGGCATTTGAGGATTGTGGTCCCCGGTCACAGTGGCAATGCTGGTAGATGTAATGAGCAAAAGACACAAAATTGATGGACGGAATGCAGAATCAATGAAAACATTCACCCCCAGTCAAGAGATTTGGTAAATCCATCATTCTTTTGCTCACCATGCCACCCCAGTTTAGACCTGGCCATATGCAAATCAGTCTTGGCCCTGTGCCTCATGGGAACAGTCCAGCCCGAACTGCCGAGCCAGGTCCTCCCTGGACCGGAAACAAGCATCCTAGGACCTGTTTCGGGATTTCACCCCTCTTCAGCCGGAATAGCTTGAATCCAGTGGTACAGTGAGCCCGGGACCCATGTCTTGGCATACACGGCACACTTAGGGCGAGAAAGTAAAAGACAGACAATTGATAGACGGAATGCACAACCAATCAAAACATTCGCCCCCAGTCAAGAGATCTGGGTTAAATCCATCATTCTTTTGCTCACCATGCCACCCCAGTTTAGACCTGGCCATATGCAAATCAGTCTTGGCCCTGTGCCTCATGGGAACAGTTCAGCCCGAACTGCCAAGCCAGGTCCTCCCTGGACCAGAAACAAGCATCCTAGGACCGCTTTTAGGGTTTCACCCCTCTTCAGCCAAGATAGCTTGAATCCAGTGGCACAGTGAGCCCGGGACCCACTTCTGGGCATACCCGGTGCACTTAGGGCGAGAAAACAAAAGATACACAATTGATGGACGGAATACAGAACCAATCACAACATTCACCCCCAGTCAAGAGATCTGGGTTAAATCCATCATTCTATTGCTCACCATGCCACCCCAGTTTAGACCAGGTCAAATGCAAATCAGTCTTGGCCCTGTGCCTCATGGGAACAGTCCAGCCCGAACTGGCAAGTCAGGTCCTCCCTGGACGGGAAACAAGCATCCTAGGACCGGTTTCAGGGCTTCACCCCTCTTCAGCCCGGATAGCTTGAATACAGTGGCACAGTGAGCCCGGGACCCATGTCTGGGCATTCCCAGCGCACTTAGGGCGAGAAAGCAAAAGACAAACAATTGATGGACGGAATGCAGAACCAATCAAAACATTCAACCCCAGTCAAGAGATCTGGGTTAAATCCATCATTCTTTAGCTCACCATGCCACCCCAGTTTAGACCTGGCCATATGCAAATCAGTCTTGGGCCTGTGCCTCATGGGAACAGTCCAGCCCGAACTGCCAAGCCAGGTCCTCCCTGGACCACAAACAAGCATCCTAGGACCAGCTTCAGGGTTTCACCCCTCTTCAGCCAGGATAGCTTGAATCCAGTGGCACAGTGAGCCCGGGACCAACGTCTGGGCATACGCAGCGCACTTAGGGTGAGAAAGCAAAAGACACACAATTGATGGACGGAATGCAGAACCAGTCAAAACATTCACCCACAGTCAAGAGATCTGGGTTAAATCCATCATTCTTTTGCTCACCATGCCACCCCAGTTTAGACCTGGCCATATGCAAATCAGTCTTGGCCTTGTGCCTCATGGGAACAATCCAGCCCGAACTGCCAAGCCAGGTCCTCCCTGGACCGGAAACAAGCATCCTAGGACCGGTTATGGGGTTTCACCCCTCTTCAGCCAGGATAGCTTGAATTTAGTGGCACAGTGAGCCCGGGGCCCACGTCAATAGAACAGTTGTAAGTAGCACAATATACAGTGGGCTCCAGGGGGAGACCAAACCATATAGTAAAATAGTGGTATAACAGTCGCGACTGAGATCAAGACAAGGTCTGGAACACGTAGAAGCACTGGGACCCCCAGGAGCCACCCAAGGTGAGTAGACAGAGACCCCACAGAGGCCGGTTGCTGTGTGGGAACACAACCGCGGGCTCTGTACAATTCTATGGCAAAGTCGCGGTTACACTTTTAAAGTTTAAGGACCCTTCAAAGAGGACTTCCAGCGAACCCTTTGGAACTTAAGAGTTTTTTTAAGCAGCCCCACCCATGCATGCCGTGGTACCAGAGTTACCTATCCCAGAGGAGCAGGGTGCATAGGGCTGAAGCGGCATCGGAAACTCTAGTCGTTCTCAATGGAAGGCTGTGAAGAAGTAATGCTGCCGCGGAGGTTAAAAGAGTCCGGTGGAATCCAAGCCTGGATTCTATAAGGAAGGAATGTAAAAGCAGAGGGGACAGAGTCTGGGTCACTTCAGAGTGACCAGGGGCTCGGGAGATGAATGCCCACTGATGTCGGGTGCTTCCGGTGGCAAGAAGGGATGCTTGACTCTGCAGCCACGAGAACCAGGAGATGTCAAGGATGACCAGGAGCCGGAGGTGAGCTGTCCCACAAAGGATGTTAAGTGCTGAGGGGTCGCAAGGTCAAGCAGGTTACAGTGTGGACCAGCAAGGTTCAGGAGACTCACCAAGCAATGGGGAGTCAGGGCACGTCTGGGGCAACCAGGAAAGCCCACGAGAAATCAAGATGACCCTCAGGATGACCCACAGGCCGAATGACCAGGAGTCACAAGGGAACCTCGAGCAAGATTGCAAAGTACCAGTCCATGAAGCACATGGTGTGAGAAGGCCGGAGTTCTTTGGTGCAAATACTGCTCAGGGTCAGCACTACACGGAGTCCAACGCACAAGCTCGGGAATCACCAACAAGCATATGCACCTGCAAATGGCTGCAGTGCACAGGGGTACGGGTTATGCAGTTCCCACGAGGGATACTGGCCT
The DNA here is from genome assembly GCF_964204655.1 of Triturus cristatus. Taxonomy (NCBI): domain Eukaryota; kingdom Metazoa; phylum Chordata; class Amphibia; order Caudata; family Salamandridae; genus Triturus; species Triturus cristatus. Next base: position 181,083,282 of record NC_140586.1, on the reverse strand, counting down.
CAAACTTGGTGAGAGGGCAGATCAACCTCAGGGACCTTTGGAAACACACCTCTTTTGTTGCTGAAATATTTTGAGTCTGCAGGAGCTCAGGAGCAGCAGACCGGTCAGTTGCGGTTAGGTGCCTGTGGAGTAGGGGAGTGACTCCTTCACTCCAAGGGAGATTCTTCTGTGGTCTTTAGTGCACCACAGGTCCTGCACGGAGCCTGTATGAAGTAAAGGCACAAACTATGCTTCGGAAGGAAAGGGGGACGAAGTCGAGCCCAGTTGAGGTCTAGCGAAGTCCAAGGTGTCCAGATGGTCGAAGGTCAGTGGTTTCTTCTAGTAGAATCTTGTCCACGTAAAATCTAAAGTCTTACAGCCGGGTAAGCCATTTTCTACCCATGGGAGAGGGATGGAAAGATTTGGGGGACCCTCCTAGGGGAGGGTCAGGACAGAGGGGCGGTTACACCCATGTCCTTTGTCCAGTTTCATGCCAGAGCAGGAGCCAATGGCATCCAGAACTGGTTTGAGCTGGACTATGCACAGGGACACCAAATGTGCCCCAAGTGCAGACTTCAGGCACCCTCAGAGTGCACCCACCCAGCCCCAATACACTAAATCCTGTCTGGGAGGTGGTCACACCTTCCCGTGACAGGATGCCTATTTTGCTGCCTTCCTCTGCTCGAACTTGGCTGAGCAGCAGGAGGGCAAAAATGTGTCTCTGGTCGGCAGCATCCATTTTGTGCTGTCCGGGTCGAGAAGGCTGGCACCGGTAAGACCAGTGACCCCACGAAGCTCGCTTCTGAAGGATGTTATCATACCTCCCACACCAGTTACTGGTGTGGAGGTATGATTCCAAGGTGTTTGATATCAAACATGATATGTTTCTATGCAGCCGTTTTCAAGATAGCATTTACCCCGAGGTTATAATGCACCTTTACCTATATGTCCGGCTTAGTCACAGACAACCCGGGAGGTTGGTCTCCAAAGGCTGCAGAGAGCCTCTGCTCATGCAGGGGTACCCTCTCACATAAAACCCAACACCCTGCCTTTAGGATTGTGAAGGCCTACTGATGGAGCACGGACTCGTAGAAAAGAGACTTGCTTGGAAGCAGAACCATCATATAACTCATAACCCTGTATTAACTGTGGATTGTGTATACTAATAATACGCACTACACTCTGCATAATAGAGAGAAGAAGCTTCCCTATGTGTCTTACTAACCAGTAACTCGAGTGAGATCTAAAATGGCTGCTAACGCGGGAATCTTTATTGCGCATGCGTCAACTGCATCTACACAGTATGACGAGCTGTCGTTTGGAGGGAATTTCTTGCACCTGCGCAGACGCTCTTAAAATGGCTGCTTGAAAGCTCACATGCTAAGCATCTGCTTTGCTGAAACTAAAACCAGCTAACTAACTAATGCTAACACGGGGAGAGCATTTATAATTAAATGGAATTAGAGTAGAGATAAGTGGGATACAGTGAAACCATTTTATTTTGAAATTAATATATGTATTTTTGACTTTCTTATTAGTACGTATTTGGGCCTTTTGTGAGATTCTGGAGTCTATAACCCACGTGACCTCTGCACATGCGTGGTATGAGTGAGCCTGGAAGAGATGATGTGACTCTTGAAAACAGTCCAAGGACGAAAACGATACATACCCTGTGAACCAGTCCAGAAGCCCGGAGAAATGGATGGGAACCTATAAACTTTATACTATTGTTTCTAATAAGACGTGAATACAGGTGGGAATAAAGAATTATGAATACAAATTAAGGGGTGGGATCATTGAACAATGAAGTGAAAGACACATTTGGAAAATAAGCATGGTGTGATGATCATACCCCCTTGCCTGTCCAATCAGAGTTAGAAATTACAAGATATTGAAACATTAATGGGTGGTATATGAGCATAGAAACGTATAATTGAGGTATCCTTCGTTAATTAGTTAGCGCAAGAGATGCTGAATGCTGCAGAGCTCGGGATACTGTCGGAGTAATGAGAAAATGCTGATGAAGAATATTGCAGAACATCACTTTAGACTATCTTAAATTAGAAGAAGATCGCGGAAGAATCTTGAGGAGGAAAAGAGTGTCAGAGAGGGGTGCGATGCCAGCGTCAGTGTTAGAGAGGTCATCTATGCTGTCCTGAATCCTATCCTGAAGTCTTTGTCACCTGATCTTTCCCGGGGGACCCTTCCCTGCTCCTTGGCCAGGGGGTTGGTTTTCAGACCATCCTAGGTAATTATATCTTTGTGAATATGCAAATGTACTTTTCTCTCTCTCTCCTTTCCTCACTATGCAATGTCATTGCAAGGTAATGATAAATTTGATTGTTTAATTGACTAATCAAATCTTCCTTCCTTTGAGTAACGGAGACTGTGCTGTACTTTGAAATGTTTCGCATGCATTTAATTTAGATAAAGCCTTAAAACTTTCCAGAGTCTGTGGTTATTTCATTACAAAGAGAATTAAATTTATGTCATTTCACTATCAACTAGTTCAACTAATGGTCCATTGACCGGATTAAAGAACTTTTTGATCAGTCAAAGATTAGTTAGGAATGCCAGGAAACTAATCTTGCAATAAGAAACAACATAAACTTTAACTGGTCAGCGTGTGTGTGAAATTTGTGAGTTTATGGGCCCAGGTGAGTATATGGTATTGGAGTATTTGTGGCTGGTTCACCGCTGGATCACTGCTATATAGGTGACTTATAAGTTTTAAGTGTAGTGACCCATAGATATAGTGAACCTATATATATCTATATATAAAGTACTTGGTGCAAGCACCATCTTACATAGGCTGCACTAGCAGACCTAGAGTTCCATTTTGCATGGCTTCTCATCGGTGGCATAATACATGCTTCAGCCCAAGGGAGGCACCTCGGGCACCTATGGCCTTGGTACAAGGTGTACCATATACTAGGGACGTATGAGGGTACCCCAGTATCCAATCTGGAGTGTATCAAAGTACATGTATGCTAATTTAAGGAGAAAGCAGATGGACTGGGATCATGATTAGCAGGATCCCAGTCAGACTAGTCGAAAACAGTGAGACATCAAGCAAACAGTGGGGGTAACCATTAGAAGCAGATCCTACTTTCCTACAGCTGGTTACTCATACCTTGTAAATGGCTGCCTCAAAGGGAGTAGTCTACTTTATTGATGTCTTCATCTCTGGTGTTGTCTGCTTTGAAACCATGTTCTTTGTAATTCCTACTATTGCACATTTGCTTTTCATAAGCTTTCCTGGAGGCGTTCAGCTTGTGCTGCTCCTTGCTGTTGGGACTGTTTGTGGTACTTCTGATCAGCTAAGGATGTCCAAGTTCAAGATGGCATGGAACACATACTCCCACTTGTGTTGCTGTGCCGGGAACACATGGTTCAATGCTTCGATACTGCACGGCTTCTGGATCTTAATGAGCATTGGTTCCTATCCTTTTGGCCAGGGTGGCATAATTGCGCACAACCTGTGTTCCGCTGTCTGTTGTGTATGTATGAATTTGCACAGGATTTCTGTCTCGGTTGGCCAATGGTAGATCCGTTGTGCATAAATGTACTATTGGATCCCTTGAATGCCCATTTGTGTAGTTGTGCCCAGTGTATACCATTGTTTCTTAATTCTTTTTCAACAGATTGGAATCCTTTCCCCAGCGGCTGCAGTGGCAACTGGCTGGGGACACAATTGCTCTATTGGCGTGCTTGGAACATCTCCTCTGGGACCTTCTTCTGCCTTGCTGCCTCCATCAATGCTGTGTAGACCACTCATCACACATGAAATTTGATTGGCTCTGAGTGGTGTGAACTGCGGATGATGTATCCCAAATGACTCATGCCTGATGTATCTCAAATGACATATCCTACATTAACAAAGATACTACTTATGACTTGCCTGCTTTGCAGTTAACATAAATTTATGTGGGCTGAGACTTTAGAACAGCACAAATGTCATTGTCAGCTTTTTGTAATGACTCATTTGAGGATGTATTAGGTCTTGGGGTGTGACTCTGCTAGTTTCATTTTGCTCCTTGAGGTCGTCCCTTAGAGTAAGCAGTGACTATCATGTGTATCCGTAATGTCCAATCATTGCTGTTAGTTTTCTCGCTTTGCATGGCTTCATATTAACAGGAATTTTTTACCTTTAAGGTTTTTGAGTCATACATGCAAATGTTTATGGACTTTCTCTGAAGATTCTTCTCAACCACAATTTGCATTCTCAAGACTCCTTGGACACTGTCTACTAGGCCTCATAAACAGTTTACAAATGTCAGTCCAATGAACATACATGAGCTGATATGCCTGTGTGCTAGCTCATGACAAATGGCGCATTGTGTGTATCCTGCAAGGATGCCCCCATTTCTACTTTAGCCACCATTTCCGGAAGTCAAGTAGCAGAGGAGGTTCTGCTGACATTGTAATTTTAGTGATTGCTGACACTGTTCCTATGAAGTTCCAATCTTCTACATGAATGGTGTCTATGCATGTTTCATATGATTTTGCACAATATGCAATATGCGTGTTCAACTAGTGAGTCTTCAATTGCTTTTCCACATGATTTTGCCAAAAACACGTTGTTTAGGCAAAAAATATGTTATTTTATTGGGATTCATCCTCCATTTTGTAAAATTCCATGCATAGTTTTGCATAGTTTGAATTTTTATCGCACTCTTTTCTGTGTAGGAGTATTTGTAAGCATGGATTAATTTACACATGCTTGAGCCAAATAGTCATATGCTCATATGTACAATATACAATGTTAATGTGGTTTTAGAAAAAAACAGCCCTCTGTGTAGATCTTGTAATACTTTGTGAAATTGAAAGCACATGAGACAGACTTCTAGATCTATTATTATGATCCTTCTGTGAATAGCATTGCAAGAATCTGTGGTAGCAAATATCCTATCCCCACCCTATTTACAGTCTGGGGGACTTACAGGGGTACCGTGAGTTGGCTAGTGAATTCTCATAAATATCCTGTGTGTGACCATCGATTCAGTGTTGCAACATAGGCATGCGGCTACCTAAGAATGTGGCAACCTAAGTATGTGGCTACCTACCGCACAGTTCAAACAGATTGATGTAATTCACATTAGATACATACTTGTGTTCAGTTATCCTGGTGAGGCTTGAAATCAGTCATTATACGGATGCCGACCCAATCTGTTGTATTAATCCTGTGCCTATGGTGAAATTGATCCAGGAAAGGCCCCCTCATAGTGCCGCATATAGTTGATGTCACATATGATATGACCCTGAGATGTATATTCGGCTTTGTAGTCAAGTGAATGTGTTGTTAAATGTGGTTTGAGTGTGTGCTGGATGTTCCTGATAAGTTTTTATGCAGATTAGTGCTCATCATTGGAAATGCACAGGCAGACAGGCACAATCCCCTTGGACTGTCCAGATGTGTGTTAGTGTTTGCTTCATGTAGTTGACATGATAGTGGCAAGTTGTCAAAGAAAGTCCCTTCCCCCACTACTCTTTAGATAATGATTTACATTTTGGGAAATATGTGTGTTGCCAGTGTTAAGGCATTGACCAGGAAGTACATTAGTTTGCCCACACTGTGTGTCTGTAATACCATAAGGTCTAGCAATTACTTAAAATGCTAGGTTATTACTGTTCATTTAGTTTACATATTTTACACCTTCTGCTCCCAATAAATCTGTGTATGTACTGCAACTTTCACTTGTGTTTTTAATCTTTCACTTATGTTTTTATTACTACTTCATTTGATTATCAGCTTTTTGATGTGAACCATCTCAAAAGGGAAATTCTTATTTCTGTGCTTGTCACCCATGTGGGAGTGCCTAATGTGGAAGTGGGTATGTCGTGTGATGTAATTACCAACCAGAAAAAGTTATGTTTCAGTTATTTAGTAATCCCTTTCAGCAGTCAATGTGTACATATCATATACGAGTGGTATCTGTCAGTGAGACACAAGCAAATTGATGCATTGTGCCTATTATGGTAGCTGTAAGTCATCACCCCAGGGCTAGACTGTGTGTAGTTGAAGTAGCAGATGGGTACAGGGTGTATGCTAACATGGTCTAGTTTGCTCCCCTGCATGTGGTCTACATGTTGTGATGTGTGCCCATGTAGATCACAGCACAGTACAATTCCAATGTGCCAGCCCTACATGGTTGATATGGGCTATGTTTGTCAGTGTGTTCACAACCAGGGTTAAGTATGTCACACCAAAGTCTTACAGACTGTGTCTAAAATAAAAGATGCAGTTATGATTTTGAGGAGTACCATTGTTGAGTGCTAACATTTCACATGCACGTGCGAACAGTGAAATCCATTTTTGTGATGCTTAGACTGAGTAATACATTTGCTGTTACAATCTCTTGCTTCATGTCTTCTGTGTATACAGGTCAATGCACATCAGAAGAAGGCATTATGGCAAGCCATCGCACAGAAATTGCAGTCTCTGGGGATCTTTCGCCGACGCAGCACCCACTGTAGAAAAAAAGGTGGGAGGACCTGAGACACTGGACCCATACCATCGCCCAAGTCGAGGTGGAGAAGTCCTTACCATCTCATAGACGTGTGTACCGGAAGCTGATTCAACTCATGGGCCACATCCTGGAGGTTGCCTACCCAGAGCTTGATGGACTGAAAAAAGGCCCAACAGCAGCTACAAGGGGGTAAGTGTTGTGCAGAGTCTGACATTGTGCTTTAACATCACAGATTTCTCATGAACAAATGTAGGTGAGTCTAGGTGTAAGGATGATATGGAATCTTGCATGTGTAGGTAGTGATGTGGGTGCATGCTGTTTTGGTGAGAGTTAGGGCTCGTGGTCTTGCTCAAAAGATGAGTGCAGTCACATGAAGTATTGCAGATTTATAGTGACACATGAGTGAGTGATGTGATGTGTCACCTACACATGTTTGATGTGGTGTGTGTGTGTGAGATGTCCCACACAGGCCACTTGTCTTCTTTGTTTCTGGAGTGTCTCTTCTTCAATACTGTGTATGAAACCGAGGAAATGTCTAACATGTGAGATGGCATGAGGTGCACAAAGAAGGCAAGGAAAGAACCGTACCTAGCCTTGGTAAAGGAGATGTGTGAGACAGTGTGAAATGTAGATTCACTAAAGGTATCATCTTAAGCTCAACATGCATGTTAACAAATGTAGATTATAAAATTATTAATTACTAGAAAAGTGAAAATGCACATATGTATGGTCTTAACAAGGTTGGGGATCTCAGTCAACCACATAAGTATGTGTGTTCCAAAATACAATGGACATTTTACATACATGTTGGATTATACATGTTGATTTGTACACACAGACAGGAGTGTGTGCAGATAGGTGGGTTAGGTAGACATACATTGTTAAATCGGTCTCCCTGAATGGTCATATCCTAATATACAAACTATGTTATTATTGTTGTAGGAGAGTAGAATCTGCTTCATACGGTTACCCCCACTTTTTGCTGCTGTAACACTGTTTTTTGACTTTAGTCTGGCTGGGGCCTTGCTAATCAGGAACCCAGCCTAGCTGCTTCCTCTCTAAATTGATTCCTAGTACCTTAGGTACACCACAGATTGGATTCTGGGGTGCCCTTATAAGTCCCTAGTATATGGTATACTATGTACCCAGGGCATAGGTACCCCAGAAGCCTACCAGGGGCTGAAGCATGTATTATGCCACCCCTGGGAAGCCGCCCTCCAAAATGACACCACAGGTCTGCTACTGCAGCCTGGGTAAGGTGGTGCATGCACCCCTTACTGAGATATAGGTTCACTATATCTCACCTATCACTGCACATAGAAACCTATCAGTCATCCCTATGGCAGGCCTTATCCATCCTGAAGACAGGGTGCTTGGTTTTGTGTGAGAGGGTGCCCATGCGTGAGCAGAGCCCCTCTGCAGCCTTCGGAATCTCTTCTCCGGGGTTGTCTGTGATGCAGCCAGACCATATACTCTTAAGTGCATTATAACCAAACGGTAAATGCTAACTTTGGACTGGCTACATGGAAACATGTTGTGTTTGGTGTCAAACACCTTGGAATCATATCCCCACACCAGTAACTGGTGTGGGAGTAGGGTCCCACCCTTCTAGAGGGAGAGACATGACAGCACCCTGCTCTGGTGCAAAACTGGACAAAGGAAATGGGTGTAGCCGCCCCTCTTTCCAAACCCTCCCATAGGTGGGTCCCCTGAGTTAGTCCAACCCCTTCCTTAGGTATAAAGAAGGAACCTCTGTAACCAGAACTTTAGATATCCCTGGACGAAACTCTAAAACTGAATCCTGGAACTTCGACGATCTGTTCAACGCCAGATGACTTAAGAATCTCCCTTGGAGTAAAGGAGTTACTCCCCTGCTTGGCAGGCACCAAAGACGCATCTGTCCGGTCTGCATCTCTGAAGATCCCACCGGACGCCGAAGACTTTGCAACACCAGTGGTGGATTTTCAGACTTCCCAGAGGCTGAACCGAGTTCCCAGCAAAGCTGAGACACGTAGCCCTCGTGGGTACCGTGGAACCGGAACCCCTGGACACCGTGCACATTTGCAAGTGCATCAGCTTCTCAATGTCCCCTGAGGCTGTGCTTTAGGTTACTAGTAGCCCAGACCCCGAGCAGAGAATCCACTGAAGATTGTTGGCCTACCGACTCCAAGTGACCCATGGGCCGCCATTTTGTGATTCCTTTCGAGGTCCCTTCGCGATCCCTGGTCCGTCGACTGACGGATCCCTGAGAAGGTAACTCTGACTTCCCTTGGGCTCCCCTGGTTGCTCCAGATATGCCCTCATTCCTCCTCACTGGGCTAGTCCCTCGGACCTTGCTGGTCCGCACCGAAGCATCTTTCTCCTTTCTGTGTGGGTTTCTGTTGCCAAGGCTTGTTGTGTCCACCATGATCCAAACCAGCAGACTTAAATACACATCTGCGCAGCTAATGGCCTTTTACACACCCCTGCCTCAAAACTGCACTAAAGCTCACTTTTTAGGAATTTTTAGAACCTGTGAAAACTGCGGTTTTTGTTTTTCATCTAGTTCAAAAGAAACAACCGGAAGCCTATTATCTAATCCTAACCCATTGGTTCCTCAAAATAACCCTTACTCTTTCATCAGCATTAACTGTCGCTCCTTACCCAAACATAAATCAGACATCTTCGACCTTTTATCCAATGACCAACCTGATGCGATTTTCCTCACAGAAACCTGGCTCCAGGAGTGTTCAGGTCCTGATATTGCTGCTGCATTACCTAAAAATTATGCTATAGTGAGGAAAGATCGTACTCTGAAAATGGGTGGTGGGATTGCTGTTGTTTTTAAGAAAGAGTTCAAATGTGACTTTGAACATCTCCCTTTTCCTGACTGTGAGGCTGCTCTTTTTAAACTGACTCTGTACCCTAAATTCACCTTTTCAGGTATACTCGTCTATCGCCCCCCTTCCTCCTCTTTATCTTGGACGTCGACTTTCGCAGAACTCATAGCTCCTTTAGCTATGAAATCAGCTAACTTCTCCATTTTAGGAGACCTTAATCTTCATTTAGAAAAGAAATCATGTAAAAGCAGCTCAAATCTTATTTCTGACCTAGCTTCCTTAAATATAAACCTACTAAACTCTGGGCCCACACATACATCAGGGCATTTCCTCGACCCTATTTTTTCTAATTTAACAGGGATTTCTTGCTCTTTGGCCATCCCAATAAGCTGGTCCGATCATTACCTTGTCAAATTCAACTTAACAATCCCAGCACATCTTTCATCAATTTCCAGCATGCCCTCTTTGCATTTTAGAAACTGGAAAAAGCTAGATATCATTGCCCTTAACACTCATTTAGAGACCCATAAACCATGTTCCTCGCAACAAGTTAACCAACTATCATCTTCAGTGCAAAACTGGCTTACTGATGCCATCAACACATGTCTGCCTCTTACAAACAAAAAATTTGCAAACCACCGACCACCAGCTCCATGGTTCACTGAGTCACTGAAAACGGAGAAAACAAACTGTAAAATTTTGGAGAGAAAATGGAGAAAGAATTATACTTCTTCATCTAAATCTGACTACAAAAGTGCCTTAAAAAATTATCACAAACACTGCAACCTTGCTCGTGCAGACTTTGTTTCCATCACCATTGCGAATGCAACTAATTGTTCCAAGACTCTTTTTAACACCGTTAAAGAACTCGCAGGCTCCCAAACTCTAGCACAACCTCCTGCATTAACTAAACCTAAATGTGATGCTTTGGCTACCTTTTTTATTCAAAAAGTCGACACAATATATCAAGACATTGTGCTGAAACAGGCCAAAAATCCTTCCACTGTTCTAACACCCCAGCCTCCTCTCGACTCTACATCTCCACTCATAAATACATTTGAGATACCTGATCCCCCTAACCATTCTCTGGAAACCTGGCCTTTACTTACCACAGAAAGCTTAACCACACTTTTGAACAATATTAAATCGGGATCTCCAAATGACCCTTTGCCTGTCTCAGTATTAAAACAATTAAGCTCTTCCCCTCTTCTGGTGATAATGAATCTCCTAAATGCTTCATTGCAAGAAGCTTCCATTCCATCCACATGGAAACATGCCATGACCCAGATGTATCGAGTAATTACCGTCCTATATCCCTGCTCCCGATCTTTTCTAAGATTCTGGAGAGACACATCCATTCGCACCTCACCCAGTATGTGACTACTCACGGACTACTTCATCCCTCTCAGTCGGGCTTCAGAGCAGGTTTTTCCACCGAAACCACCCTACTTGGGGTCACTGAAAACTTACGTCACCATCTGGACAACGGGGACACAGTCGCGCTCATTTTACTTCTGAGCACCGCCTTTGACACGGTGTCTCACACTGTGTTAATAAATACACTCAAATCACTGGGCATAAACGGACCCGCTTTAAACTGGCTGACTGCTTTCCTTTCAAATTGCACCTTCCAAGTTTTCTCACACTCAGCTTGCTCTGAAGTCCACTCGTTTGCCCATGGTGTGCCAAAGGGGTCTATTCTCAGCCCCTTGTTATTCAATCTTTACGTAAAACCACTGGCCATGGTAGCTGAGAATTCAGGGCTGTCTCTCTTTTCTTATGCGGACGATTCACAAATCATTTTTTCCCTCTCTTCACACAAAACTAATGTGCCTTCTACCCTCAAAATCGGACTGAGTAAAATAGCCTCTTGGATGCAAGAAAATTTTCTCAAATTAAACGGTGAGAAAACTGAAATATTGGTACTAGGAAAAAACAAGGATCTTTGGAACCCCCAACACTGGCCTTGTGAAATGGGTGCCCTTCCTTCTCCCTCTCCCCAAGTCCGTAACCTGGGTATCACGATCGACGACTCACTTAGTATGCACCCCCAATCCGTCAAAGTCGCAGCGACTTGCATCACCATTCTTAAATAGTTTAAAAAATCTGTTGGATGCTACCGGAATCCACAAGAAAAACCGTAGTCAATGCTCTTATCACATCCAGGCTTGACTATGGAAATGTACTTTATTTTGGCGCCAACAAGTCTATAGTCCAAAGACTACAGACGGTACAAAATGCGGCAGTCAGACTCCTGTGTGGAGTCCCGAAAACCGCCTCCATTTCATCTTATCGATGCAAGTTGCATTGGCCTAAAATCGAAAATCGTATAAAGTTCAAGGCACTTATATGCATAAAATTAAATCTTGTTGTGTCCTAGTTATCTTCAGTCCTTGGTCAGTCCTTATTTTCCATCCCGAAATCTCCGCTCTGCTTCCCAAGCAAGGTTCAAATTAGCTCGGATGGGCGGCAGATCCTTTTCTTACCTCGGCCCTTTGTCCTGGAACTTTTACCTACATCACTCCGAAATGAGATGAACTATACTAAATTTCGAAAGTCTTTAAAAACCTGGCTGTTCAACAGATAATTGTTCTACCGCTCTTTTCATTCCATAGTTTCTGACGTTGTCCCTTGCGCCGGGAAACCCTTTTTGGGTAGCTGTTGTGCATTACAAATTTAAAAACTAACTAACTAACTAACTAAACCGGGCACCGACACTGCAGCACTCGACATCCTTCATAGGACAGCTCGAATCCAGCTCCTCATTGTCCTCAACACCTCCTGGTCCTCGTGGCTGGAGAGTCAAGCTTCACCTCTTTCACCTGAAACACCAACATCGGTGGGCATTCGTCTATCGTGCCCCTGGTCACTGGCAGATGACCCAAACTCTGTCCCCTATGCTTTCATTCACATCTCCAATCCAGGCTTGGATCTCTTCGGACACTTTGCATCTTCCTGGCACCAGCACTTCTTCGCCAGCTTCCATTGAAAACGACGACGCGACCTGACACCATTTGACACATATGCACCCGGCTTTCCTGGGTGATGTAATTCGAGTACTCGGGTGCTCCTGTGAGTGTTGACCCTAGAACAGTCTAAGTCCAAGAGGGTTTGGTCCTAGTCCCTCTCTAGGTGTCCTTTATCTTTAAAAATCTAACTGCGACTTTCCCCATAGAAGCTAACGGGAGCTCGCGGCTGTGTTCTCACACTGCACACAGACCCCGTGGGTCCCCTGTGTCACTACCTTGGCAGGTTCCTTGGGGTCCCAGAGATTCTGCAGGCTCTAGGCCTTGTGACCAGTTAAGTCGTGGTTCTTTTACCCCTTTTTTAGTATATGGTTTGGCTCTCCCCTAGGGCCTAAAGTGTATTTGTGCTACTTTACTGTAATATTTGAAGTGTATCTTATGTGCTTTTGCCTCTAGTCTCATAAAGAGACTAGAGGGGTGTGTTTAGTAATAAATGCATGTATTTTATATATCTACCTGGTGTGGTCTCCTTTAATTTAGCCATTCAAGAGATTAAGGACTGGTAAAACAAGCTGATTTACATTCCTTCAAGGCTTAGCCTGAAGGCTGCTCTCCATAGCTACCACTAGGATAACTTTCAATAAAGGCTTTCTTTCACCTAGCATCAATAAGGGGTTGTTTGGACTGGTGCAAGGTGCCCACTATAACTAGTGGATAGCATATACCAGGCCAACTTCTCACAGTTGTTTTATGTTGTTACATTTGTGTCTCAAACAGTGTTCTGTTATGGCATAGGTGTGAAAGTGTGGATTTCTGTGGAGTACACTTGTTGAATGTTGGCTGTGCTTTTACTGACCGATGACATTGATGATTGAGTGGTATCCATTTTTGGTGTGCTCAGATGTTGACGTATGAACAAGCTGCTACCAGACATGTCTGTGTGCAAATCAGCTTGGGTGGTGTGATTTGACCTCTCTTATGACCATATGAACATAGCTGACCCTCATATTATTTACATGGAACAAAGCAGACCAACTTAGGCCTTCCAATATGAACTTGAGTTTAGTTAAGCAATGTTAGGTTGGTTTTGGCAACCAGACCAATGTGAATTGAGAACATCCCTAGCTGTGGGTGGGTGATTGTACCATGGCAATCTGTGCAGCTGCTGCCAGTAAGGATTGTCCCATATTGTTTTATGCACGTTATAGGCGTAGAGCACTGTGTCCTTTTGATGATGTTAATGTTGAGTTATGTAAGTGAAATATGATTGGTCATTTGCCTTACACCTATTTGCACTGTTTTTTCAGCATCGACTGAATCAAGCATAGGAGACGTTGCTGGCGAAGTTAGGGATACAGCTGGCCAGAGTGGCTCTGGTCAGGATACTGACAGCAACAGAGCTTCTAGCACAGATGGTGAGGAGTGTGCCCTGGATGAGCTACTATCTTCATCTTCTTCATTTAGCCAGTGGGAACTCTGTGGTGGTGGTAGACCCCCAGAACCTGATACAACACCAGCCTTGTTTGCCATCTCCACTCTCTTATCCACCCTCCGTGATGGTCCCCACGAAGTGGTCAGGCTCCATACCCGTAAGGTGCCAAACGTCTCCTTTGGCCCAGGTACCTCACCTCCTGCCCCCTCCTGCCCCGTGGCCCAAACTGCCCTGAGTGAGGAGGCTACTTGCTTCCTGAGATGTATCTCTGTTGGCTGGTATGCACTGCTGAGTGCCTTCCAGGGGCAGTCCACTATAGTGGCACAGATGCTGAAGTTCCTGGAGGGTATTCCCAGTAGTATTTCTGCCCTACAGAGGCCTCCGCACTGATGGCAGACTTCCCCCCAGCCCAGTCTTCCAGCCAGCATCCCACCTCTTCCACAATCCAAACCATGTTTCCCGTCCTGTCCCATGCAGATGCAGACATAAGCAGACCAATAGTCCAACATCCACATACAACACAGCAACCCCCAAATGCAGCTAAAAAAATCAAGTTTGCACCCACAAAACAGTGATTAACCATCATCACCAAGCCCAGCACACACATACCGACTGAGCAAACACCAACAGATACAGCCCCCACACAAACAACATCAGACACTCAGACACTGGCAGCAACCACAGGCACACCCACAACAGTAACATACATCCCCTCAAACTCTCAAAGCTCACTTTTTGCCATCCCACCTGCCCAGGCTTCCATGGAAATCCCCCATGTACCTCTTGGTATTCTCTCTGCCCTACCTTACATTGTTAACCCAACCTCAACCTTCCTAACTCAGCTCTCCCTAGTTTGTTTTGAGCTGCCTGGCCTGCCCCCTAGATGCCCCTTCCTGAGGAGGTTTCCCTGGCAGTGTCATGTTTGAAAAGTGCTGTGGATAAGCAATGTGCTCAGGCACATTTTGACATTAGACTGGCTATAGGCCTTATTAGTTTGAGAATGTTAATCCATTTTGTTGAAACTTATAAGCACATTAGTCCATTCAGTCCTTTACATGCTAGTTGCTGTATAAGGTACCTGGACTACATGCTAGTACACCGGTGTAAGTTGGTGGGGAATAGTCTTCCTTTGGAAGTTGTAGGTATAAGGTGACCTTTAAACCTGTTGTGGAGTTCTACTGAATCAAGGAACATGCTAATTGATTAGGTCTGTAGACCTAATGATTGTGACCAAGGAGTGTGTGGTTTTGCATGAGGTAAGTATTTTTATTTTTGCAAGTGTCTGCAACATTTTGCTAGCCATTCTCACAATGAGGTATGTTGTATATCTATTAGGTAAGTTGAACTGAACTAATTTGTGTCTCAACAACACATGGAGGCTGTTGGACTTGGCCCTTTTTGGCAGGTCCACCCCTGAACTTTTTGCCTTAAGCTCTGACATGGTGGTAGTGATTTTAGGCCTCTGCGCACTTTTGCGCTGTGGCCCAGTGTGGAGTGCGTGCGCTCTTTGAGTGCGTGCGGTGAGATTGGCCTGCCCTCCCATAGGAATGCATGGGTGATATGTGTGTCCATGGTAATTCCTGGTATGAGGGGAGTGCAGGGTCAAGTTTAGTATGTGCAAACTCGTGAGAATAAATGCTGCGCAATAGTGTGCGCAGATTTATTGTGATTATTTTAGAAATGCCACTTTTAGATGTTGGCATTTCTGTGTGCTGTGTGTCTGCCTACATGATGTGAATTGCATGTCTGGCTTGTGATTGACAGGAGCTGAGAGGGCTGGGGAATTCCAGGAGCCAGGATGAGTCTGCCCGGTGGTGAATGGAGAGATCTGCATGTAGATGGGCGGAAGGAGTTGCACCTGGGACCTGAATAGGGCTGTGCCTTCCCTCCACAATGCTTGCTCCACCTCCTGTGGTGCGTCTGATGTCCCTGGCCTGTCCTGTGAAAAGAAGAGAGGAGCTGAGCACAACTAAGTGCCCCAAATCTCCCCCAAACCAGTTGCGTCTGGTTTTTCCCCCAGCCCTGTGCTGTGTCACAAAGGAAAAATGTTGTATAAATATAGGGGCTGTGACCCCATGAAAATGTTAACTCTTGGTTCAGTGTTCCTGACGGAGAGGGGGCTTGCTGCTGGTAGGGCCCAGGAGGGACCACCATGGGGGCTGCCTCCCTGCTGGAGGGCCCTGTGTGCTGGCCCCTGGGCCCTACATTGCCCCCTTGATGCCTCCAGGACATTTTGGACCTTTTTGCTTTTTCCTTGATCTTCCAAGGACTTTGTGCTTTACTCCTAGCGCTCTGTGAGCGCTTTATTTCTATGCCTACAGAGCGCTTTGTGGTCCTGAGGAGGAGCGCTTTATTTTGCTTTTAATTTGCCCAGCTGATGGAGAGCGTGGGCTTTGCAGCGCCGAGCTGCCTCTCGCCAGGAGGGAATCCCCAGCGTAGGGATTCCCCCGAAATTGCCAGGACTTCGTGGGTGCCCACCCCACATGGCCGCTCTTTATTTGTTTCAGAATCGCGAGTGCCCACCCTGCTTTGTATTTTCTAAGGAAGAGGGAGCCTACCCCTCATTATGCCCGGAGTCGAGAAATTGCAGCCGCTGCCCAGCCAAGTCAGGCAAGTCTGCCTGTGAAGTGGGCGGGGCCTGCGGCAGGGCTGGAGGCGGCACGAGAGTTGCGGGGCTCGCATGAGCAGTGGGGAGCCCTGGAAGCGGAATCAGCCCGGAGCCTCGTGGGCTCCATATCCAAAGTCCCGGTCCCGAGATGGGGGACCGGGTGAAGCCTGGCGCATGAGAAGGTGGGGCTCCCTTGAGTGGAGAGAGCCCCGCAAGTACCGCAGCCTATTCCCTGCGGAGGGGGCATGAGGCACATTGCCGGTGCCTGCCCTGCCGCATCCACAATGAGGAGCCTTCCCCCCCGCCAAGAGCCGGTAAGTTGAGCCGGCTGGGGGGGGCAGGCCACAGGTAGGCACACAGTGCCAATTGGGTGTGCAGGCCCGCTTGTGCGGGCCGCTCCGACGGCGGGGCATCTTTGGTTGCTTAAGAGCATGTGTGGCTCTAGCGATGGGCAACAGTTTCAATTTCCGAGTCTCCAACGCTCTCCTTGTTGGTGCTTGACGGTGCCCATTCCATGAGCGGCCCCGCATGATAGAGGGCCGCTCCAACGTAGGCAAGCTTATTCTTAGAGCCTAGATGTCTCCAATGCTTTTTGTTTCAAAAATCCCAGCAAGGCCCAGAGGGCACAGTTGGGCCAGGGCCCATTTATTCGATTCCCAGCTGTGCCGCACCAGTGCGAGCAGCTGCAACGTTGGCAGATTATTCTAGAAGGCACAGTGGTGCCAGGCCTCATCTGGAGATACCCAGCTGCCCAGCAAGTAGTGGGCAGCTGCACCGTTTAGGCGCACACTTCTTTGGGGGCATGTCTTGTGAAGTTAGGAGCGAGATGCACTCCTTTGCCCCATGCTTTCCCAGCTGCCCAGCAAGTAGTGGGCAGCTGCTACGTTTAGGTTTGCGCCGTGGTGCACCCTTGACTCTTGCTGCACAGGCAGCACGCCCTGACTTTTGGACAGAGGGCATTTGAGTCCCTTTGGAGTTGGCCAGTTGGCTAGGGGGATTGTTAGATTTATAGGGCACCAGGCCATAATGTGATGTGGTGCTAGGAAATGTGATGTATGTAGTATGATTACGCACCCTGTGTTACGCCTCTAAATGTGGTTTATGATTATGAGGTTGTTTTTGCATATCATGGTTTATGCTAGGGAGATTATGTTTCACTGTGTGATTTACTCCCCTAAAGTGAGTTATACTTAGGAGGTTAGGGTCTAATGTGTTAAGGCTTGTGAGATGATTGCATAATGTGTTTATGCTGGTGAGGTTGGCGCAGAATGTAATTCTCGCCTGATATGATACTTTACATGATATGATTTATGTTACAGGATGATGCTGAGTATAGTGTGCCAGTAATTACTGGTTGTGTTCTATGTTGATTATATGTCTACATTTATTATCTTTAAGTGATGATTCTGACAGTGGCCCACGTGGCCCTGTCATGTGTATATAATCCCCTGTAAATATTGCCCAGTGCCAGTTGGCTCAGTGTATATTGTGTGATTACCATCTAATGTGTTTTATGATAATACAAAGGCTATTTTTGATATAACCTTGTGTGGAGTTCTTTTTGTGGTGTGCCTAGTATGTTGTTGCTGTGTGTGTTGTGCAAATGCTTTACACACTGCCACCGGGATAAGCCTGACTGCTCGTGCCAAGCTCCCAAGGGGGTGAGCAGGGGTTTTCTTTGGCGTGTAACTCCAAAGCCCTGACTAGAGTAGTGGTCTCTGCCTGGCTTTGACGCAAGCCTTAGCCAACCAGAGATCCCATTTCCTGACAGAGGCCATCCTCATTTCTTACTTTTGTGTAGTTCTGCATGCACATGTGTGTATTGGGCAGTGTGTTCTTTTAGGCTACTTCCATGTGATGTCTGACAGATGCTGTGTTTGCAGTTTGATTGCTGAGTTTCACTTATTAATCGCCTGCACGTGTTTATTTTTAATAACTTACTTATTTTTTTCTCCCAGGCAACTGTTAGTTACCAGTCCCAGTGCCTATGGGATTTGTGATGCATGTGGGAGATGTGGTAGATGTAGTTTGCTTCAAGTAGAAACGCCCTCCTACCGGGAAAGGACGAACTCACCGTAGCACTCTGTGAATAGCGTTGAATACGCGTCAAATGTGTAAATTAAAGTACTCAAAAAATTCAAGCAATTACGTCCATGTGAATTTATATTTGAAAATGTAATAGATTAATTTTCATTCTCAATAATATTCCTTCATACGATGCTCCTAATTATTTTTTATAGATGTAGTTTGCACACTAAATCCAAATGTATTTGTTGACCTGATGGTGGCTCTGTTATTCTACAGGTACTGTTTAGATCATGCCCTTACACTGTACTTCCCACTGATTCACAGCTATGGCACTGGTGACATTACCTGTTGATGTGATATATGTGTGTAAGTCAACTACAACTTTGTAGGACAGGAGGTGTTTTTTACTTTGAGGACACTTCAATGCTGATGTATGTTTTAGCTAATGGGGAGCATGGATGTGTGCATTGTGAGGGTGTCATATTGACTGGGGCATCTTGGTCTGAGTTAGATTGGCAAAGTCTCACAGTAGTTGTAGTAATTCAATTGTGACTTTCCAGAAAGTTGCAAAATGTTGCGCTGTATGACTCATGACGAACAGTGGTATACTTGCTGATAATAGAGTTAGTATGAAAAATCATGTATGTGTGAGAATGATCGGTATGATGTTGTGAATCACTGAATACTGCCAACAATACTATGACTTAAATAAAATACTGAAACATTTCCATTAATGTCCGGTGTGCTTGTGTTGTAGTGATGTTTGTGGCATCAAGTGGACCATATGACTTAAAATAGGAAATATAGTTTATGTGAAATGACAATTGTTGGCCCTGTAATTGTGTGAAATACTGGCAAAAAACACCTCCTTTTGTTGTTCAACAGTGACACTACGTTTTGCATAGGAAGCAATGGGTACATGAAGTTACGTCACTTACCGTTTGCGTCGTCCTCGACGGGGTCTTCTTTGGAGGCGATCGATAAGCTAGAGCATCAGCATGACGGGTAGGACGGCCTTCCTGTCGGCACAGGACATGTAGAGGTGAGTAGAGGTGAGTTTTGAGCTTTTATACCTTTCTTTCTGCTGCTTCTTTCCTGGAGTCGGAGCCGCCACACTTCTGCTGGCTGTAAGGCAACTTGCAATAGGGAGGGAGGCTGAAGTGGGGGTCGGAGCCTAATTGGCCCTCTCCACCAGTTCGTCAATCTTAGATGGCTAGCGTTGTCAGCGGACAGGCGGCGACCCTCGTACAAGCATGCCTGGCAACTCAAAATAGAACACCACCAAACTCATAATTGGGCCCTAAGGGTAGATTTTTATAGATGGCACGATATGCTCTGTTTAAAGTCGTAGTAGCAACCTTGTATGGCTGTGTGGGAGAAAATGTAATATATAGTTTGTATAATTGCTTGTTCAAAATCAATGATAATCTTTTGGGGGTAGTAGTTGCTGTTTTATTTGGGTTAGGAGTTCTATATAGGTAGTTGTTTGTTTATTTGGTAATACTGCATAGATGAAAGGTATGCTACTGTTGTGAAATTTCCCGTGGATGGTAAAGAGTTGGTTAAATGGTTTGGGACATTTTAAAAATGTTCCATCCATCATCAATGTTTCGCATTGTCCCAGTTTTAATAAGTTTGTAGGGGAAGCAAAGAAGATAAATCATTTTTCATGACATTTATCATCATATACAATTAATTGTTCCTCTTTGTGTTACTCTGGTTCAGATGGAATTTCTACTTCTGTAAGTGTTTTTGAGGCAGGTGGGGTTTGAGTTGGCTTTTTTAGTTCTGGAAATTAGATGCTTCAATGTTGGTATAGCAGGTAACTGACAGTTAGGTGTTCTTGGACATGAGGTAAAATATCTTTTAGAGTTTGAGTTGTGGATTGCTGGGAGCTAGTGCATGCATCTTTAATGCTTTGTAGGCCACCCCTGAGGGGGTGGGGGTTATGTTCTTTAACACTAATAACCTTTGCCCTCCCATAACAAGCATTAGAGTAATACTTTCTACATTTTCAATTTATGTGGTTAGCTGATGTATTCTCTTGGCTGTTTGTATAACTCCTACAGAATAGTAAAACTGTGCTTTTTTGTGACGAGATGCATTTTGCATCATCTGTCATTTTCTTAACTATACTGTAATTAAATATGTACACAGAAAGAGTTAAGTACATGTTATGTATATATTTTTGCATGTTAACATTTTTAATTTTTTTTGAAAATTCACATAAATGTTGTGCTTTAAGGTTCCTGATTTGTTAAGAAAGTTTCAGATCTTTTTTTCTGTTTTCAGCTTGCTTTTTTCCTATTGAGGTAAAAAAATAATGTTTTGTTACATTGTTTTGAAAAACGTATGGAGTTCAAGGACTGTTAGGTTGAGGGTAGTGTAGGTTTATTTGTTTAACTGTTTTTAAGGTGCTTTTTAAGTATACTTCAACAATTTAATTGATTTTGTTAGGTATTTAGTGAAGTTTGTTTGTTTGAAGTTGGAAAAGTCTGTAGAAACGGGGGCAAAAATAGGAACACATATAATCATTTAATTAGTAAGGATGTATTGCTTTTAAGTTTAGTTAGCAAAATGCTTAAATAAATTAGAGAGAATACTTTGTTTTCTTGGTGTGAAAGATGGTAGTTTCAAAGGTGTTGTGATGTTCCAAAAATCAGGCAGTTTCGTCCTTCTGCAGTTTTTTAGGTACTTTCTTGTTAATTGTTTGGTGTCTTTTATATTGTTAATTCAATTGGTTGCAGAATTGTATTGGTTATTGTTGTTTGTAGTTTTATTCTATTGTTTGGTATAGTGTGTGTTTGATTAGCATGTCAGTTATATCCTTTTTTAGAAAACGTTAATTTTATTTAATGGTGTATGTGGTACTAAATATATATTTATTCATTTATATGCATTTATTTTACCTTGATAATAATATTAAATAGTTAAAATTATTTTTTATATTATTACTGCTTTAAAATATGTTTAGTTTTTGGTTAGTGATGTATATTTAAAAATGTGCAATGTAAATTTGTATATTGTTATAAATGTTTTTTTAGGGAATTGTCGGCAATGATCATTTTTATATTGCTAGAAATATTTTATTTTAAAGAAATGTATTCATTAATATGTGGGATTTATAGGTTGGCAATATCTTTGTTGCCATCATCATCATCCAACTTTATTTCAGTTCAAAGAACCATAAAAGTACATAGTAACAGTGTCACAATAGAAGCACAATGCAACTATATAAGAGATTCTTTACATTAGCGATAAAACAAAATATGTACAATGTACAAATAGAAGGTGCAGAATGCATTTCCCTGTTAAAATAATTTGATATTAACCATAAATATTTTGTCTCCTTTTGCATTTCAAATCGAAGTATAGAAGGTCCGCTTTAAATGACACCGTGTCTAACACAGAGGGGCCGATTCAGATTCCAGCCGCAAAACGAACCGACCGACACGGACCAGGACCGAATACTGACCGACACGGACCAGCGCCGTACGACCTGTGCAGTACGATGCAACGCGTGTGAATTACAACCGGCACGTACGGAATACAAGCCGTACGACCGAGCTGTAGGGAAAATAGTGTTCCAGCCGGAAAACCGACACGATTATCACCGACCGACACGAACCCGGAATGAACCCGACCGACCCATACCCGCGATGTATGATTTGCGCAGTACGATGCAATGCGTGTAAAACCAAACCGACTCGCACGGAGACCAAGCCACACGACCGACACGCACAGAAAACCCGGCACACAAGCAATAGAGACCGCCGCGTACCAAACACAGAAGATAGGCAGCGTGAACGAGGCGGAGAAGCCCACACGAGACAACAGCAGCGTCCGTTTCTGTCACATGAACGTCTCCTTCATGCCTACGAAACCCAAAGGAAAAAAGACAAAAAAGGACCAAACAAGCAATGACAAAGCCAATAAATACCCCCCAAAAACATTGGACAAACACACACCCACAACTCCAACTATATAAAGGATTACAATAACTACTATCATTCCTTGCAAACAGGAGACACAGCCATCAGCAAACACCAGTACACAGCCACCACAGACACACTCACAACTCCCCCATCACACAACTCACACACCATCAGCACCTCATACAAAAGCACACATACATACACCCAGCAAAACCAACACCAACCCACCCTCACTTGCACCCTCACACACACATCCCTCACCACCACCACCACCACCTATCACCATGCCCCCAAAGAAGAATCCAAAGTTCATAGATAGTGAGTTAGAAGGGCTGGTAGACGAGATCATCCGAGTAGAGCCACATTTGTTTGGTACATTGGTCCAAAGGACCCCCATCTCACAGAAAACCAAGATGTGGGTGAGGATTATGGACAAGGTGAACGCCCAAGTACCAGCAAGGCGCACAAAGGATGATATCCAGAACAGGTGGTATGACGTGCGCAGGAGGGTCAAGAAACTAATCAAAAAAGATCAGTGCACCGGCGGTGGCCTTCCTGCCAAACCAGTCTACTTCAGGACCTGGGAGGAGAAGGTGCGGGACATCCTACCACCAGAGAGCATCCATGGCCTAACAGACATCCCAGAGCCTGGTGAGTACACAAACAACACCCAAGATTGTGTGGCAAGGGGACAGCGAAACCATGCACCGCAAGCAAAGCTACACTAACCAATAGATAATCAGCCCAAGATGTGTATGCCAGTCAGACAAACACAATAGCTACCATCTCAGAGTGACTGGGAACTGTGTCATGACATGCACCAACCTACAAACAAATAGAGCAAGCCAGTGGCACAAAGACAAATAGACCCTACCAGACAGTTTGCCACCACAAACATACCACCTTACAGTGCAGCTGACTATCAGGAAGGAATAGTGGGGATGCAGGTGAAGTGAGTGTATCCAAAAGCATGATGGGGCCTGTAGTCACAGATAATGCTACTCCTCCTGATTGGCCCATCAAGATCTCTCTGAAACATGCCCACATCACAGGGAGTGGAAAATGACTGACAAGATGGCTGACACTGGGTCCTGCTGTGGGGAGCATAAGGCCCTGCTCGGGGTTGTGTACAAATCAGAAGCAGGACACCACTGACTGACATTCTGAAAGACAACTTGCACGCCCTACAATGGAAGCACGTTTCATGATGGGAAGGAGGACTGACAGCCCTGACCATACTTACCAGCATGGGGAGACACCACCCCCTCAACACAAACTCCACACAACTCACCGGGTACAATGCATTGACACACACCTCATTGAAATATCAGCAAAAGATACCCCGTACTGGGTGCTGCTGTGTGAGGCACAGGGGCTCACTTTGGACTTGTAGCCAAACAAACACCAGGACTTCACAGTCAGCCATCTTGCCATTACTGTCACACCCCCTCACAGGGAAGCAGAGTCAAGAGAGAGGAAGTATGGGCATGCTGGGAAGGGGGGTGTAGCCAAGAGAATGAAGGGACTTGCAGTCACAGACAACCTACACCCACCCACAAGGCCCAGCAAGATCAAACTGAACCATACTCGCCTCACAGGCAGTGGGAAGGGACTGACAAGATGTCTGACACTGGGCTCTGTTGTGGGGAGCACAAGGCCATGCTGGGAAATGGCCAACAACAAACATCAGGACTTCACAGTAAGCCATCTTGCCATTGCTGTCACACCCCCTCACAGGGAAGCAGAGTCAAGAGGGAGGAAGTATGTGCTTGCTGGGAAGGGGGGTGTAGCCAAGAGTATGATGGGACTCGCAGTCACATACAACCTACACCCACCCACATGGCCCAGCAAGATCAAACTGAACCATACTCGCCTCACAGGGAGTGGGAAGGGACTGACAAGATGTCTGACACTGGGCTCTGTTGTGGGGAGCACAAGGCCATGCTGGGAAATGGCCAACAACAATATCAAACTCTCTCCGTGACAAGCTGGGAAAAAGCAGTGTACAGGCAGGCATCTGTTCGAAAAGTAGAAAAAGTCATGTTTGTGAACCATCGATGCATGTAGAAACATAAATCACATTGTGTGTCTCTTCCAAACAAAGGTGGTGCTGGGCACCCAGCACCAAATGATGAGGATACCCAGTTCCAGACTCTGAAACGCATTGTCATGCACAGACACAACACCAACCCCAGTCAGTGGTAACAAGTCCACAGGTGAGGTAAGCAGATGTCACTCAGATGTGGGAAGACAGACAACGCACATAACAAAGCGTAGCACAGGTTCGTTACACATCAGCAACACGTTTATTCCACAATAGTTGCACGGTAATTCTACGTTACAGTGGACACACGCTCTCAATGTGTTGGAGAATGGAAGTCCAGGGATGTGTGGTACATCAGTTGATGGGAATTGTCAACTTCCACACTGGTGTTGGCTTCTGGGTGTTGGGGGTCAGTGTTGACCACACAACAGGCAAAGTACCCTGGAAAGGACAGACAAGATACAGTCAAAAGCACAGAAGAACAGGAGAGAAATGCATATAAACATGCACAAAACATGTTGCAAGACACCTACACAAACACTAGTTAGCAGTACTACCCTATTGTGGAGTACACACCACCTGAATGGACACATCACAGCACGCATCCAGTCAAGTGGCACACAGACAGAATCAGACAGCAACAGAGCTGGCACAACACATTCCAGGCTACCTCCATACATTCACATAACAACCCTGGAAACTCACTTTCAGGTGAAGAAGTTGTTGATGAGCTGTGAGCGGACGTCACCATCATCTTCATCATCACTGGCATCTTGACCCAGGCCGGGATCCTCCACAGGTGCCGGAGGTTGGTCATCGTTATCGTCATCCTGGATGAGAGGCACCTCCTTCCGCACCGCCATATTGTGTAGCATGCAGCAGGCATGGATTATTTTGTACAACTTTGCAGGCTCATATGGGAGGGCCCCACCGGTCTTGTCCAGGCAGTGAAAGCGGCTTTTCAGGAGGCCGAATGTCCGCTCAATCACCCTCCTGCTCCGACCATGTGCCTCATTGTAGCGCAGCTCGACTGGTGTCACAGGGTTCCTGAGTGGTGTCAGCAACCACGGCATGTTGGGGTATCCGGAGTCACCTACACACACAAAAATGAACAAGTAGCTGAGTTTTGTAGGAGTGCAGAATACAACATTGACAAACACACACAATGAGAAAAAGTCAGTACACACCGACAAGCGAGGCATGCTGAGCTGGCATCTGTGACATCAGCGTTGTAATGCAACTACTCTTCATAATATAGGCATCGTGCGCAGAACCAGGGAACCGTGCACACACATGTGTGATCGACATGTCAGCAAGACAGACCACCAGAGCATTGATTGAATGGTAGTGCTTCCTGTTACGGTATGCCTGCTCATGTGCCTGTGGTGGTATCAGGGCAACATGTGTCCCATCAATAGATCCGATGACGTTCGGCATCCTCCCCATTGTATAAAAGGCATCCTTTATTTCAGGGAGTTCAGCTGGGCTTGGGAACTTGATATACAGGTCGAGGAATTGCAACATCCCCTCCAAGACATCGCGTAGCACCCGACTAAACATCGTTTGCGACATCCCACCAGCAGTAGCCACAGTGTACTGAAAGGTACCAGTAGCAAAGAAGTGCAGGGCTGCCATCACCTTCACCTCTGGGGTCAGTGCTGTAGGGTATGTCCGGCCAGGTAGCAGATGTGGCGCCAACTGCTCCGCCAACTCCGCAATCAGTGGCCTGGTGAAGCGGTACCATCTGATGCAGTGGCGTTCCTGCATGGTTGCAAGGTCTGGGAACGGCCGATGGACAGCTGGTGCCCTGCAGTACAGAGATGTACAAAGGAAGATTGTCAGTTCATCCACCCATGTGGCCATGACCACGATCAATATCACATGCTAGATCATGACATTACACAATGTACTGAGGTGTGTGCTGTTGTTCATGGACACATATGTCACCTACAAGACCACCACCTCACATCTCAATTCCACATGTCCACATGAGTCCCATGTAGTGAAATGGCCAATCATCTGGCTGTGTCACCCAACCTATGTGCTGCTGCAACGTTCCAAACACACACCACAGTGAGAATTGAGGCCTCATGTCTCCCAGGCATCACAGATCTTTGCCATGCAGAAACCCAGGGTCCCTGTATTGCCACATCAACACAGCAATGGACATGGCGTAGCACCTACACACCACAAGGCAAGCGTAAGTCCCACAGGTAGTGGCCACTGTTGTTCCTGCCGGCCCTACATGTACGTCTCTTAGACACACACCCCATCAAGGGTGATGCATTTACCGCATGGATGTGGAGACTGTCACCCTTTGGGCACATTTGAACAGACACATCTGAGACACAACATGCATACAGACTGTGGGTGCACATCAGTATTGTGGCTACAGGTCTCACTGTGATGTACATGCCATCACCCCCAGGACTCAGGGTGTATGTGACCTGTCCTAAACATATCCAACCTGACACTGTGTCCGTGACTCATGCCCAATACTGTACAATTGCACATCACAGTGGTAATGTGCACAACACACAAAGGATTCTGCCCCCATGTACATGTGCACAGCCTGGGAGTGGCTGCACAAAGTGCCAGCCAAAAAAACAGATGTGACCCCCCAAACACCCAGGGAATGCAGCCTTACATGCCATGGGACACTGTGTGGCCAATGCTGTAGTGTGGTAGGTGTGCAAAGGTGTCCCTGGCCAGTATATGTGTGTTGCATCCGTACAATAGTCACGCTAATGCGGTCCGACGCAGGTGACACTGCGTACGCATTGTACGGGTCATGTCCGAGCCGTGCATACGCTTTGTCATTGAATGCAATGAGGACCGACGCGGGTGACAATGCGTACGCATTGCACGGGTCATGTCCGAGCCGTGCGTATGCTTTGTCATTGAATGCAATGAGGACCGACGTGGGTGACAATGCGTACGCATTGCACGGGTCATGTCCATACGCTTTGTCATTGAATGCACTGGGGTTCGACGCAGGTGACTATCATGCATACGCATCGGACAGGCATGGTCCGAGACAGGCATATGCCTTGGCCATTGAATCGTATGGAGACAGGTGCATGTGTATATTCAAAATACGCGTTGTACAGTCAGTTGAACGAGCCGGGCGCACCCATTGGCTCCGGACTGTCATGGAGACGGATGCGGATTCAAAACTTGTACGAGTTGTGCACTGGAAATTCAGTTGGATGCCTACAACAATGTTGCAATTTCAAGTGTTCCATGAAGGTGAAGATTTGAACCATGTGGAAGGCGTGTACGAGTCGTACTTTTAAATGGATTGGCCAGATTCATAGAATGCAACCGTGTTGGAACTATCACTTGGGACACATGGTACAGATTCTGCCTCTGCAGCACAGATATAAGGCTGGCTGGCCCCCAGGGAGCTCACTTGCCTGCACTACATGCTCCTGGACCACATCCCTGCTACCACGGCTGCTGTCTCTGCATCCTCTGGCTCCTGCTATGGCACGTACTCTGGTGAGGGCCCCAGCCTTCACTGAGGAGGAGAACCAGGCCCTGCTGGACGGGCTCCTTCCACAGTACAGCAAGCTCTATGGGAAACCAGGGGAGCAGGTGAGTGTGCAGTCCACTGACTTCCTAATTATGCATGTTGTCTGACTAGCAGTACTAGCATTGTGTACACCAGTGGCAAGCATTCTCACTGACTACTTTCATCCCCCAAAGTGTGTAGGTACATGTAATGAATAGGTTTCCTGCTGCTAAAGTGCATTATTGCAAGCTTAAACTATCCAGGCATTGTTAACATGTCAGACATGCAGGTGATTTTTCCTTCTCCAGGGTTGCACTACCTGTGTAATTCATTTACCTTTGTGATGATGACATGTATATCCAAATGTGTGCTGCACAAATCTGGGGCATGTGTGTTAATGTACTTTTCACTTTGTAATCCTCACAGGTTGATGCCCACCAGAAGCAGGAGATCTGGCTGACCATTGCCCGGGCTGTTCGTTCTGTGGGGGTCTACAAGCGCCGGATCCGCAACTGCCAGAAGAGGTGGCAGGACCTTCGGGTCTGGACCCAGAGGATAGCTGTCACCTCCATGCAGGAGGGGCGGACACCCTGTTGTTGTCCCTAGGTGGTAGTTTTCAGTGATTGAGACATTTGTATGTGTGTGTGACTGCTCCCACTTGTCGGGTTCATGGCTGCGATACTTGCAGGTGTCAGCATGTGTGCCTTGTGGTTCTCCTTGGCTTCTGCATTGTCCTGGGACTGTGGCAGGGATTCTGAAGGTTACGTGAGCTTTGAGGTCATGGCCATGTACCGCATACTGTGCAGTATGTCATTCCCCAGGGTTGTAAACTGTCCTTGTGTGATGTGTCTGTGCACCTTAGTTCCTCCCAACATTCATGTGTTTGTCATGGGTGCATGTGCAATGTCACCTGTCCATGTGGGCTTCACAGATACACATTGTTGCAGTTCAGGGTGTGTGGTGTTGAGGGTGGACTGATGTGAATGTTTGCATGGGTGATCCCCAAGCTCCCGTTTGTCCATGGATGAGGGGCCATGCTGAGTGATTTGTATTTGTGTATGTGTGATGTACGTTTGTGGCACAGGACACATGTCTGGGTTTCCCAGTTTGTACGACATCTGCCTTTGTCATCACAGTGGAGGTGTCATGCATGTTTATGTCACCCCAATGTCTGGTCCCTGGGGGTAGTGCTGTTGTGTGTCAGTCTCTTGCTGTGTTAGTTGGTTTACATTCCAGCTTGTGTCACATGTGTCTGTTGTGCTCCCTCTCATCTCCCAATGCCTGATTGCCCACTGAGGGTGTCCCAATGATGGTTTACTTTTGTATGGCACTGTGTCCACATCTGTGTCACTGTGGTTCTGCCCCCTCATGTGTTGTGGAGTTGCCTGTGGATACTGTGACACACACACACACACACACACACACACACACACATGCTGTGTCAGATGTGCAGTGTGAGTTTGCCTGTTTGTGTTTGTGCATCTGCACCAGTGCATTGGTATTGCTGTTGTGGGCCTTTGTATGGATGCTGTTTCTGTGATTTTGCCTGCTGTCCCTGTGAATCATATCACATCATTGTACACATTCATCCTGGTTGTTAGGTGCCATTGCTGGCATGGAATGTGAGTTTGTGAGCTGACACCTACAGACTACACATGTTGTTTTGATTGGTGTGTCTATTTTCGAGATGTGTGCATGCTTGGTGATGGTCACTTCTGCTCTTGTGTTATTGTACACTGTATGCATTGTCAGCCCCCATGTGTGGTGCTTGTCTGCACATGGCCGAGAGTGTGTTATGTTTTCACAGCACTGTTAGCCTCACCACATCTCTGTGTGTATGGGACACAACCACTAGTTTGCCCCAGAAGTGTTTAATGTGTTGGGAGCAGGGATCATACATGCTGTTTGTTATTTGCATCTTTGAACATGATGACACTTACCTTATGGTCACTGTGATGAGGGGGGTTTAGTCCCCATCACCACAATGCTCAACATCTGTTGCATTTTGGAAGCCCACACTTAACTTCTGTTCTACACAGTGAGGGGGTGTTCTTTTTACATTGCCACAGTGCTATGGTGATGCTTGCCTTGTGTATGTCACACTCATGTGTATGTCACACATGTGCTGTTACTTACATTGTATGTTCGTAGCCATAATCACTGTTGTGGGCATTTGTCAAAGACTACACACTGTTAACATGATGTTAGGGGGAATATATTTTGCTGACATACCTGATGTTGGAGTATGCTGGATGTGTTGTGCATCACCCATCCTATGGGTGGGGGTGGCAGTAGTGATGGGCAACATAAGCCCTATGGCTGGGGTGGCAGTAGTGATGGGCAACAGGTCCCCTATGGGTGTGGGTGGCAGCGGTGATGGGCAACATAGGCCCTTTGGCTGGGGGTGGCAGTAGTGATGGGCAACATAAGCCCTACGGGTGGGGGTGGCAGTAGTGATGGGCAACATAAGCCCTATGGCTGGGGGTGGCAGGGGTGATGGGCAACATAAGCCCTATGGGGGGTGGTGGCAGGGGTGATGGGCAACAGGTCCCCTGTGAGTGGGGGTGGCAGGGGTGATGGGCAACATAAGCCCTATGGCTGGGGGTGGCAGTAGTGATGGGCAACAGGTCCCCTATGGATGTGGGTGGCAGGGGTGATGAACAACATAGGCCCTATGGCTGGGGGTGGCAGCAGTGATGGGCAACATAAGCCCTATGGCTGGGGGTGGCAGTAGTGATGGGCAACATAAGCCCTATGGCTGGGGGTGGCAGTAGTGATGGGCAACCGGTCCCCTGTGAGTGGGGGTGGCAGGGGTGATGGGAAACATAAGCCCTATGGGGGTGGTGGCAGGGGTGATGGGCAACAGGTTCCCTGTGAGTGGGGGTGGCAGGGGTGATGGGCAACATAAGCCCTATGGCTGGGGGTGACAGTAGTGATGGGCAACATAAGCCCTATGGCTGGGGGTGGCAGTAGTGATGGTCAACAGGTCCCCTGTGAGTGGGGGTGGCAGGGGTGATGGGCAACATAAGCCCTATGGGTGTGGTGGCAGGGGTGATGGGCAACAGGTCCCCTGTGAGTGGGGGTGGCAGGGGTGATGAGCAACATACGCCCTATGGCTGGAGGTGGCAGTAGTGATGGGCAACATAAGCCCTATGGCTGGGGTGGCAGTAGTGATTGGCAACATAAGCCCTATGGGGGGTGGTGGCAGGGGTGATGGGCAACAGGTCCCCTGTGAGTGGGGGTGGCAGGGGTGATGGGCAACATAAGCCCTATGGCTGGGGTGGCAGCAGTGATGGGCAACATAAGCCCTATGGGTGTGGGTGGCAGTAGTGATGGGCAACATAAGCCCTCTGGCTGGGGGTGGCAGTGGTGATGGGCAACATAAGCCCTATGGCTGGGGGTGGCAGTAGGGATGGGCAACATAAGCCCTATGGGTGGGGGTGGCGCAGGTGATGGGCAACATAAGCCCTATTGGGGTGGTGGCAGGGGTGATGGGCAACAGGTCCCCTGTGAGTGGGGGTGGCAGGGGTGATGGGCAACATAAGCTCTATGGCTGGGGGTTGCAGTAGTGATGAGCAACAGGTCCCCTATGGGTGTGGGTGGCAGGGGTGATGGGCAACATAAGCCCTATGGGTGGGAATGTTAGTGGTGCTGGCCATGCAACCCCTATGGTTGGCTGTTGTTAGTGGCCAGGATGTGGATCCCCTGTGTGTGTGTGTGCCATTTTGCAGGTATGTGTCATTTGTTTATGTGGTAGGTGTCTGACTTACCGCCTGCGACGTCGACGTCGGTTCCTGAGCCGGTCATAGATGTAGAGTACTGGTATGACCTGCACAATGGGATTCATGATGTGTTTGTGTCTTATACGCTGCTTGTTGCTCCGTCTCGTACCCGCTGCAAGCTTGTCCGTCTCGTAGCCGTGTATTGAGTTGTGGCGCGAATCGTAGCCGATATACTTGTTTTCCGGATGCTGTGACGTCCTGTATGTGGCGACCCGTCCGGCGCGTAGGAAGTACGCATCGTACTTGTCATGCCGGAAACTGCTATGGATACTGCTTCCGGGCGACTCGGTTCAGCGTTAGGAGTTATGGCTCGGATGGAGAATGGAGCTTGAATCACAGCCTACGTGTCTGTCGGGTTTTTGGTAGTTATGCGCATCGTACTTACTCTACAGGACGGACCGGCTCCGGGTACGTGTCGGTCGCACGGTAAGGCTGCGGACAGCTGTCCGACCGGCTATAGGAATCGGCCCCAGAGTTCTTAATCAGCTCTATTCAAAAGATTGTCTGCATAAAGTGCATAATGCATAGAGAAATGTAACAGTCAGAATTATTTGGTTTGGTTAGTAATACCTTAATAACACATTATCTTATCAAAATGATCATAATTATTGTTAAAAAACAATTTTATCGTAGTACACTGTAAAATTAATATAACTCACAGTCAATAAAACATGATGTAATCTAAAAGCACTAGATTTTAATCCTCTCTTTTTCCGCAAATAGCTCACAGCAAGTAAAAATCTACTCCGCATATTTCCTTCCTGTTCATCAACCTCAAACACAACGGTTTCATCCATTTTCTTTTAAAGCTGACAAATTCTGAGCAAAATAATAAAATATGTGCCATATCTTCTTCAGCTTCGAACTAGCATAAAATGCATTTAGATTCCTTCCTTATTGGTTGTTCGGGTGACCACTTAACTATAAAGTAATTGTTCTGTAGTCTCATCTCAAAGTTTAAAAAAATAGTTTTAGCTAAATGAGGTTGAATTTCATCCAGAAACAATTCAAAACTTGGGGTCACCTTAAAAGATTAGAATTGCATAGTGAGTCTTCCCATTGTGGAATCTGATGTGACCTTTTTCAAGTCAAAATTCCAATAAGTACTCTTTAGCTCCTTTTTCGAGTTTACTGTCTACGAGCCAGGATCCGTCCATAATCTATTTAAACTCAACTTAAAGAACCAGTTTCCCAAGTGGCTGAACCAAGGACATATACGTTGCCCATCAAGTTCCAACAATCCTCTCACCCCTTGTTTGTATATTTTTAACTCTTCTGTGACCCAAATTCTGATCCAGTATAGTAGGGGTCTCAGTATTGCTAGATGCTCAAGTCGCGTGGTACCAATGTCATAATACAGGGGAATCAAAGGAGTATTCTGGGGAAAAGATTTGAACATCCACATCACTTTGTTTTCCCATAAAATCAGTGGATTCAAATTTTCCCCACCCCATAACTCGGAACCATAAAGGGCTGCTGTTTGGGCTCTACATCTATAGACCTCAAATGCTGGGGAGATTGCTTGGTCTCAGTGGCTTGTTGTTTCTTGACAATTGGCATGGTATTTTGTATTAGGACTGTCTGGGCCTTATTTATGTGGGGTTTCTATGATAATTGTGAGTCAATTGTTATGCCAAGGTAGGTGAAATTGGTTACGAGCTCTAGTAGTATTGTGAGGTCTGATGGCCATGCATTTGGTCTTGTTGGGATTTATTTCTAATCCATTTGACCTACAGTACTGAATGAAGCTTTTAATCATTTTTGTAAGTTTGGGACAACAGAATTGTGTCATTTGCAAACGTTAATGCACATATGTGAGCCTCTCCCAGTTTCGGGGAATCGTGAGTACAGTTTTGTAAGTGCTGGACTAGGTAGTTGACATATAGTTAAAACTGAGAAGGGGCAAAAAACAACCCTGTCTCACTCCTCTCCTGACAGGAAGGGACTCTGTAAGTCCCCACTGGACCCCAGCGTACTTTGGCAAAGTTATCTTGATGGAGTCTAACTATCTGCGTCAGGATCTCCTGCGGTAGAGATCCCTGGGTGTCAAATCGAACGCCACCTCAAATCTGCGAATGTGACGTACACATGTCCCATCTTTAATTTGACATATTTCCAAGCTATATATGACAGTCTGAAGACCTCGTCAATCGTACTAGTTTTTGTTCTAAAGCCTGCCTGACATGGTGAGATGATATTATTCCCTATTATCCACTAATTTAATTTGTTCAGAACCTGTTCTGCATAGAATTTTTGCAGTGTGTCAATTAGGCTGATAAGCCTATAATTTGCCGGATCATTTTTACTAACCTTCTTGTGGATGGGGTCAATTTCTACCCCATTCCATTTTGGGATGGGCGCCCCCAGTCTACAGCATTGCATAGGAGATCAACCTATGGTACCCATATTTCTGGGTCACGTTTCAAAAGACCCCCCAGTATTTTGTCATGTCCTGGAGCTTTTTCCTATTTTAATAGCATTTATGGCTATTCTTTGTCTTGTTTGCTTAACTGGTGGGTCCGCTGTGGTGTAGTTTGGGAAGAGACTTCGAGTTGTGTAGTGGAGTTTGTACAAGGCACAGGAGTCCTTGCATACAGTTCTGAGAAGTGTTTGTACCAAGTGTTTGGAAATGAATAATGATCTGTATTAGTACTCCATTTTTACGGCCATGTGTGATTATTCTCCAAAATGAAGACTGATCCTTCATTCTAGCGGCAAAGATAAGGTTGGCCCAGATATTTACCCTTTTGTATTCATTCTTCAGTTCCCTAATTTCTACCATATTTTTAGCCTTAAGGGCCACTAGTAATTTCCCTTTAGCTAAGGAACACTACTTGTTATACCAAGGGGTGATGGATTTGCTCTTGGTGCTAAACTTGGACCTGTTGTTCGGGGTTTTGTCAAAAGTGCTTTTATTCTCTCAGCCAAGTGGTGATGAATTTATGCTATGGGTATAGTGTCCAGACGTACGTCACTATAGGGAGAAAGGGCATAATAAAATACATTATAGATACTAGGGAGGGGCTCGATTTTGTCAACAATATTTGACCATTTGACTTATCTACGGTTATTACTAATCGTCAGTTGCAAGGCCTCCATCCCTATGTCAATCTTATAAGTATTGATAAGTATCCCTGTCAAAGTTAAGCACAATGGCAGATGATCGCTTTCTTCTCTATTATCCACTTAAAATTATTTATATATCCCCAGTGATCCGTGCTCACCATAGTATAGTCTATTCTACATTTCGTTTCCCCCCTTCTAAAAGTTTGAGAACATTGTTTGTCTGATGGGAGTCGACCATTGCAAGCCCCCAATCCTTGTTTTATAGTAAAATGGGCTAATTGCATGGCCGCTATAGAATATAGCACTGAGGGGTTTGTGTTAAAAGGAGTAACTCCGCTAGCCAGATCTTCATCATCAAGGATTGTTTCTAGTCCAAATACGAGTTCAAAGCAGCAGTTGAGATCTTCCCCCACAGAAACGAACCCATCTCACTCTATAAGTTCAAGAGGCCCATCTAACAGTTGCACCACAGGTGACTCTGAAGTAGATGGTCTCAGTCTAATATAGATGTTAAAAACATGTAGATATTTGTCTTTAGACTATTTTAATTTCAGACCTAAGATATCCGGGGAAATACTACTCATGGTTTCTATGGTTATATTTAGGTTAATTTTTACTCATGTTACCAGTCCGCCCGACGATCTCCTTTCTTTTGAAGGTATCACACTGAAATTGAATATACTATAACCTAATTTGTGAGGAGGTTCTAATTAACCAAGTTTCCTGGAAAAGGAAAAAACGAAAGTCCCTATGGAAACCTGACAATCTGAGTCTAAGAGTTTTTGTTTTACCCAGCAACATTCCAAGAGATCATCCTAATATTTTGTGGGGATGCCTCAGAATTCGAATCAATAATATATTCGGAGTGAAGGGTCTTATTGGGCATAGCACCAGATGGTGTCCTCCTATATATCTGATTATTCTGTATATCCAGTTTTCCAGCCACTATAGGACTATAGACAGCATCTAAATTATTTGTCATGGTTTCTATTGTTAATATT
Organism: Triturus cristatus; assembly: GCF_964204655.1. Classification (NCBI taxonomy): domain Eukaryota; kingdom Metazoa; phylum Chordata; class Amphibia; order Caudata; family Salamandridae; genus Triturus; species Triturus cristatus. The sequence continues at coordinate 181,047,638 of NC_140586.1, read as the reverse complement.
GGTAGTTTTGATAACATCCTGCCTAACCGGTCAATCCACTGCTTCCAGATTGTCGGTATCCAACCGTGAGAATGAGGGGTGACTTGGCTCCTGGTTCGTAAATTGATTTTCATTCTTTTCAGGAATAGATTTACTTAGCTTAAATCTAATTCTAGATTTCACTGGGGAGTGTGTACACAGGTCCAATGTTATTAACCCATCTACAGGAGATTTGGATTGAAGAGTTAGTTGTATGTTGTCTAGATTCCCAATTTCAGTTCGAAGTCGTTTGGCTTTAATTATATCTGATCTTATAATGGATAGACATTGACGTCTATGCCTAGTCCAGTGTATCTTTAGAGAATCCTCATACTCTCTATCGCTGTGTTTTAACTTGGGAATATTTGTCATAAATAGCTTGTGGGCTCCTCCCTTGTGCTGGTGGTAATATACGGTTTGTTGTTGAATAGGTGGAGGCCTTATATTTCTAAATAGCTCTATCCTATAGTTCAGCTGTCTTTCCTTAGTTGTCAAGGGGTGATCTTCCTTCCTCTGGATCTGGGCGCGAAGATACAATGACCCCACCTCTCGATCCCTTCAACTCTGACTTTTATAAAACAGAGTAATGAAGTGATCAAGCGGGGGAAGGGAAATTAGGAAGGGAAAAGCTGGGAAAGAGATCTATAAGGGAAATGGTTAGTTATCACCACAAAATACAATTAACCTAGTATTAAACAAAACCTTATGATCATCTAAGCGCTTTGTTTCAGGTATGCTTTCGCCAATAACACAATAAGCACATTCATGAAAGTGTAATAGCATGAACTCTTAATGCTATACCATATGAGATACGTTGACAGCTCGTATAAGGGGCTAAATGACTCCTTCTATAATAATTCTTAACCACATACTAGGTTAATAGGTCTTTGTGTCACTGCGTAAAAAGAATACTCAAAATGTGCCTTCAAAACAAAAAATAAACAAGGTTGCCAGTACCAGTACAACAAAGGAACAAATATGATTGATACTGTCTTAATCAGGGAGAAATTACATTATTAAGTTACTGTGCCACTCAGCGTTACACATGCAAATGCTTTCTGGTGAATTACAAAAACGAAGTTGCGATGTCCTTGATGCAACTCCTTTGTACTGTGTTGATAATCCTTACCTACAGAGTACGACCTACTCTGATATTCCTTCTTGAGCTGCCTATGCTGAGGAAAGCTGCGGGAGGCGGCGAGAGCCTGCAGAGAGTAGCGAAGGCCAAGCGCGCATGAAGAACTGTCGAGGAATCCACAGGAAAACTCCAAGAGGCGAAAATCTCACAACGGAAAAACCTCAAGGGAGATTCTCAGGCCTTAAACAAGATACTAATCCGACTACAGACTGCCGAATTTTCGCTGCGCTACAAAACTTAACAGAATAAACTTCTTCAATTGAGAAGTTGCTGGGGACTGGAAATGTAATTACACCGTCCAAAAAGCACCAGAGTTCACCTACCTTTATCTTTTGACGATTATTCACCTTAAACAAAAGCTACAGAACGACGATTGATTTGACATATACGTATCAATTGTAGTCTATAATTCTTTTTTTTTTTTTTTTTTTTTATTTTCCTCTGGTGCAAGTAGACATTTTATTTATGAGCGTGGGACCATGTTCAGGTAAAAGGTATTTTTAATGTTAGCATGTGCCACTCAAAACAATAGATGTCCTCCAGACTAACAATCACTGGCTCGTCATCATCACTGTCACTTTCCATAATTCTATGGCTTTCAGGAACTTTCCTTTTCCCCTGTCTGTCGGTGTGGGTCTCTGACTCGGCCAGGGTCCAATCCATGTCCTTAACATCAGAAGCGAGGCTTGGAGAAGATGATAGGGTACCCTTTCTTTTTCTTGCTGGAAATTGTGAGTCCAATGATTGAAGAGCAACATCTTGCTTAGCAGGAAGCTCACCCTCCTGTTTTGCTCCTACTTCAGGAAGAACTGTTTGTGGCTACGGCTCCTGTTGTCGACTTTCCTACAAAAAATCCAGTTCAGATCACTGCTTGTCGCCATTGCTGTAGTGCTTGCATCGTTGAGAGATATAGGCTTGGCCTTAGCCTTAGGTTGGAGTGGTGCTGTTAAAGGTGCAGGAGTGCTGCTACAAGCTTTTACTGTCCAGAGGAGGGTGCAGTAGGTACACCATGTTTTCTGAAAAAGGCGGAGGGCAACACTTCCAGTGGTGTCAATATCCTTCCTCTTTTCCTCTTCACTGACACCTTTCTTGGCAGGAACACACTTCTTTGGGGCCATCTTCAAGTTCTTTCTTAGCTCTGGCAGTTGCCACTTAGCTACACAAGTGAAACTGAGGAGGACTGAGGTGGTGTGTATCACTGCCAGCCTTTTGTCTGGCTGCACTGTGTGTGATGTCTCTTGTGCACTGAAAAGCAATCAAAAAAAGAAAATAATTCAGGGAAATGTGGCATTTGCAGTTTCAATCTACAGGCAATATAATTTAGTGAGGTCACAACACAAATAATTAACAATACTGTATACTTTCCAAACCATAACGTAATATTTGAACAACCTACAGATTGAAACGTTTTTTTTATGTGCCTCTAAGGCCTATGAGACACCTTTGGAAGGCAGGGGTGCAGGGGAAAAATTAAATAATTCCTAAAAAAGTTATTACTGGTGTGCGCCTATGGCAGGTGGCTGATGACTGGGGAAAAAGGAATAATCCTTAAAAGGTTTATTTTTAAAAAAAATTTTTTTTTCTTTTAAACATAAATAACAGCAAACAAAATCCAACCACAAGGCAACCCACGATCGAAAACTGCAGCATGTGCTCCCCTAGAAGGGGGACCCTACCAAACCATAGGAGTATCAAGGGGGGGGAGAAGGTCAGAACAGGGACTGGGTGAACTCAGTGCCCGGTACCGGAGAGCTAAACCGGCTAAGGGGACGGGGCAGGCGATGGATCGGGCAATAACGGCGGGGCGCAGATTCCACCACGGTAGGCGTTCCAGGGACCCCACACTTTCACCCATGTCCCAGGCTTACCTCTCGCTACATACACCACCTTTTCCCGAAACATGCACCAGTCCATATTTTCCTTCCAGGCCGAAACAGTCGGGGGCCTCTGGGAACCCCACAGTTGAGCAATATCGCGCTTGGCCACCATATATCCCAGAGTCACCCACCACGTCTGTGGTGCCGAATAGTCGGTTGGTTCCCACACGTTCAACAGGCATCTCCTCGCTTCGGGCAGCAGCGGCACACGCGTAACCACCCGCAGGACCTCATGCACACCACGCCAGAATCGCTCCACCTCTGGGCATTCCCACAAAATATGAAGAAAGGTCCCCAAAGAACCACACCCACGTTTACACAACCCGTCCACAGCATAGCCCATACGCAATAGCCTTGGCCCCGTTATATAGACCCTATGGAGTATCTTGAGCTGGACGAAGCGAAGGCGGGCCGGTATGGCCACCTCTTTCGGGGAGGCCACCGCAGAGACCCAGTCCTCGTCGTCCAGCTCCAATCCATCGGCAACCCAAGCCTCGCGAAGATCAAGCAGCAATCCCACGCGGTCATTGATCAGTTTTTTATAGATTAACGAGATCGTGCTTTCCGGGACATGTCCATCCAGCACTCTATCTTCCAGAGGGGAGTACTCCGGGATGGAGGCAACGTCCGGGAAGGCGGAGCATAGTGCATGACGGATCTGCATATACCGAAAGTACTCCCTGTCTTGCAACTGGAATTCCGTCTGCAGCATCCCGAACGTTTTGAGTCCCCCCCTCGTCCAGAGATCCCCCACCCTGCTAATGCCTATCATGTCCCACTTCTCGAAGCCCTTCGAGGTCCACAGGGAGCCCAACTGCTCAGATGCGTACAGTGGTGACGCCCGGGTCAAACGATCCTTCCACCCCTTCGCTGCATTAGCCGCGTGCCACACTCTTACCATGACACGCGTGGGGCCCGTAAGACGTGCGCCGAGCGAGCTGGAGTAGAGCGCTCGATGATAGTCACCACCCGGCAGTAGCATCTTATCCATTTCAAAGGCCGGGTTTAGGGCGGGCCCGTATAGGCCGTGATTAATCGCAGCCAGCTGGGAGGCCCAATAATACCGTTTAATATCCGGGAGGGCAATCCCCCCGTCATACCACGGGAGCGTCAGCTTCGCCAGGGCGATACGCGGTCTCCCGTCCCAGAACAGGCGGCGTTGTAAGCTCTCCACCTCGCGGAAGTAGCGCGCCGGGACGAGGTCCATTGCATTCTGCAGAGCGTACAGGAAACGCGGCAGCGACATCATCTTAAACAATGCCGCCCGGCCGAGCGGCGAGAGCGGCAAACGCCGCCAACGCACGACATCCTCCTTCAGGCGCTGGAGGTGTGGCAGCAGGTTTCGACCATACCGGGCCTCCGCGTCTAGGGTGATGAAGACACCCAGGTACCTAAATCCCTGCGGGGCGATCTGGATAGGACAGCCCTGCGGAAGGATAGGAGCCTCCCCAGAGAGAACATACACGCACGATTTAGCCCAGTTGATGACGAGACCGGAGTTACGACCAAATGAGTGCAATACATCAACCAGGACTATCAGTGATTTACGTGGGGAAGCCAGGTACAGGAGAATATCGTCAGCATATAGAGACACGCGGTCCTCATACTCGGGGGTCCAGCAGAGACCACGAATAGAAGGTTCCCACCGCAACCACTCCGCCAGGGGCTCCAAGGCAAGCGCAAAAAGAAGCGGCGATAACGGGCAGCCCTGCCGCGTGCCCCTGCCCAACTCAAACGGAGCCGACACTCTACCGTTCACAACCACCTGCGCCAGTGGGCCAGAGTACAACAATTTAACCCAGCTGATAAACCCTGGGCCAAACCCAAATTTCGCGAGCGTCGCCCAAATATATGGCCATTCAAGTGTGTCAAACGCCATAGTGGCGTCCAAGGATGCCAAGATGGCCGGCTCCCGCATGAACGGGACACGTGCGAGCACCCCATGCAAACGCCGCAGGTTAAGCGCTGTGTTACGATGGGGGATAAAGCCGGACTGGTCCTGGTGGACCAAGTCACACACCACGCCGACCAGCCGATTGGCCAGAACCTTGGCGAGAATTTTGGGCTCCGCATTCAATAACGAAATGGGTTGATAGGATGTGACCCGGTCCCGAGGCCTCCCCTCCTTGTGGATAACCACGATGGTAGCCAGACGCTGGTCTAGCAGGAGGGAACCCACCGAGTGGGCCGCAAGGAACATAGCACGGAGATGCGGCGCCAGCGTATCCGGTCGCAGCTTATACAACTCGATGGGAAGACCATTAGGACCCATGGCCTTGCCGGAAGCGACCGAGCGTATGGCGAGGGCAATTTCTTCGGAGGTTGGAGCGGCGTCCAACAACACTCTGTCCTCCTCAGAAAGGGAAGGCAGCGCGATATCTCTGAGCAGGGCATGGGAATCCTCTTCAGAGCGGGAAGACACTGGAGAATATACCCCACGGAAATAGTCCACAAAGCAGGAGACAATTTCCTCCGGTTCAGTGACACATACACCATTCATTTTCTCAATCAACGGGACAACACGACTCGCTCTCTCTTTTTTATCCAGCCACGCAATCAATTTACCAGCCTTATCACCCACATCATACAGTCTCCCCTGTTGCTCCCTACTGAGGCCCCTGGCCGCCTCCGTGACGAGGGCCTTATAGGCCGCTTGCTTGAGTTGGAGCACATGTAATTTATCCTCCGTCACCCCACGTTCTAGATCCCCCTCCAACTCGGTTATCTCAGCTTCAACACGGGTCACCTCCTCCCTCTCGCGCCTCCGGGAGTGGGAAATAAGGGACAGGGCTTCTCCTCGGAGTACTGTCTTAAACGCCTCCCACAGTGAAACCGCCGAAGACACAGACCCCACATTCTCATCAAAATAGCGCTTAAGGGATTTAATCAGTTCTGCGCGAATGGTGGGGTCACGCAGGTACCAGGGATTGATCGGGGCCACTCTACCCTCTCCCCTCGGCAAAACATCAAAGTGCAACAAGAGCGGAGAGTGGTCCGAAATACCCCGTGCCAAATGGCGCACTTCTCCCACCCTCCCTACATAAGCCGCAGGGACCAGGACATAATCTAGCCGTGAGAGACTACCATGGGCCCCTGAATGGAAGGTGTACTGTAACTGCGTGGGATGTTTTAGACGCCAACAATCCACCAGCCCCAGGGTATCCAAGAGGCCAGATAACCACTCTTGGGCCCGGGGGAGATCCCTAGGGGGGTGACGATCCACAGTTCCGGAAACAACAGCATTAAAATCCCCCCCCACCACTAGAATCCCCTCCGGAAGGCCAAGAAGGAGGTGCCCCAGGTCCGCAAAGGTGGTCGTCTGCAGCCCCGGTGGGACATATACTGACACAAAAACGATCACTCTGCCCTCCAATCTGCCCACCAAAACCGTGTAACGTCCCCTATCATCATGGCGCACCTCATCAATCTCCAACGGGAGCGAGTTTTTAACCATAATGCCCACACCCCTGGAGCCGGACGTGTAGCCCGCATGGGCCACAAGGCGGTAGCCCCGTCGATTCATAGCGCAAAAGGAATTGCCAATGAGGTGCGTCTCCTGCAGAAAAACTATATCGGGCGAAATTCGCTTCAAAAACTGCAGGACCACACCTCGTTTAATCCTGTCCCCCAGTCCATTAACATTCCAGGACAACAAACTCAGTCCCCTACCCCCCATCATTAACAGAAGTCATCACTCGTCCCCCAGAGAGCACTGTAGAGATAACACAAAGATACGTTTGCCTTGTGGTGGAAACGAACAACACCCCACCCCAACCCACCCATACCAACAAAACTCCCCCCACCCTGCACCCCTGCATGAGCCCGGACAGCCCCCCCAACTTGCAGTGTGCCTGTCGCCCCTATAAAAGAAACTAGCTAGATCCCCTGGAGGAGGAAAGAGTACTCCTTCAAGACCCCACACAACCTCCATAGGAGGGGAATGTACAAAGACAGACGCTCGATCGAAATTAGCATCATATTCGTCCTGAGTGAGGCCCAGTATTGACCCCTCAGTCCCGATCCAGTGGGCCGCCTCCTCCTGCCGCCCCCCCCCCGCCATCTCGATCACGATCCCCAGACAGAGTGTCCAGCCAGTCCCCTACCGCTTCGGGACGATCAAAAAAGTGCGTGCGACCATCCACCTCCACTCGCAGCTTGGCCGGAAAGAGCATGGCGTACTTTAAGTTCAGGTCCCGGAGTCGGCGTTTAACGCCGAGGAAGCTCAGTCTTTGCTTCTGGACCGCCTGGGTGAAGTCAGGGTAAAAGTTCACCTCCATATTGTCCAACTTAACCGGCCCATGTAGTCTGGAAGCTTGCAGGATAGCGTCTCTGTCCCGAAAGTTAAAAATCCGGGCAATGAGAGGTCGCGGAGGGGCTCCGACCTTCGGCCTTCCCCCGGGAACCCTGTGGGCCCTCTCCACAGCAAAAAATGTACTCAGGCCCCGAGGCTGGAGATGGGTAGCAATCAGGTCCTCCACAAATAGATCCGCCGCCGCTTCCTCCCGTCCCTCGGGCACTCCGATGATGCGGACGTTATTCCTCCGGGCCCGACTCTCGGAATCCTCGAGGCGCCGATCCATAAGTGCGCTCGCCTGACTTAGCCGGCGTACCTCCAGTTGTAGTGCCGCCACCTCAGTCGTAAGGCCCGATGCGGTGTGGGCCAAAGAGTCAACTCGATCGTTGGTCTTGGAAAGATCGGCCCTCACCAGGCCAACGTCTACAAGGACCGCATCGATCTTCTGTGCCAGGGTGTCGAACCGCTGGCCCACCGAGGCCTTCATCTCGGAAATGGCGCCCATGACGTCGTGGAGAGTCAGATCCGTGGGCAAGTCCGGGGCATCCGAGGGGCCCTCAGGGGACTTGTGCGGTCCGCCGGGAGACCCCTTCTGGAGGGTATAGCGGTCCATACTGTTGGCCGGATGGACGGTGCCACGTCGGGTCGACTTGGTCTTTGACCGATCCCCATCTTGTTTCGTGGCCATCGCCGCTGGTCCCACAATCGAACCAGCAACGTCGTAGAGGGCAGGCAATCAGGGCCACGAGCTCCGGGGGGGCCACCCCAGATCGGCGGGGTGGGCCACAGCAGGCAGGCAGGCCGGGTCCCCCAGCGAGGCCACACCAACACAAGAGGCTCCGCGATCTCACTTGCAGAAACGGCGAGAAAGCGAAAGTGCGGGGTACGCGACTCGCCAGGCCCGGCCCGCCGTTGTTGTTCACTTTGCCACTGGGTCACCCCCCAACGCAAATCCGGGGTTTGGCGAGAAGAAGGCCGCAAACCTCAATCGGTGCTCACTCCGGCACCCGGGGTCCAATTCGAGAACGGAAAACGGGTGCCACCTCAGCTCAGGCTCACAAACACAGTCCCCTCAATCGAGGCAGGATGAATTCAGGATAAATGTAGGAGGTCGCGGAGGTCCTCGGGAGCCTCGCACCTACGCGGCCATCTTGGTTGCGCGCTAGGCTCCTCCTGTAGTCTATAATTCTTGAATCCTTGGAAACACCATTCAGGGGTCAACTGTTTACATTTATGATAGTCCTGAAGATGGTCTCATGGACAAATGCATAGAGACTGAAACGTCGACATTCACACTCTCTTCTGAATTTGGCGAGTTTATCGATAATTCTTGCAGTTAAAAATATATATCAAAAGCAATAAAACAGAGTATTCCAAATAAATCCCTTGAAGGCGCCTTTTACCCGTTCATTTGATTTGCCCAAGCCCTCAAGGGTAGATTAGGTTTCCCATTATATTCAATTGTTTAAACAAGATCTAGCAAGGTGCCAGCAGTAAATCGGAACTGGAGCAAAGATCAGGAGCTCCATGCTCGGGAAACTTCTAAAAATAGTGAGCACGGAGGAAAGGGTGTGGCCGATGACGTAGGTGTTGCCACACTCCTCGTGAACGAACAAGCGTGATGGGATATGTAGTTCTTAGGTGAACTTCACCTGCCACAACTCACCTGCAGTACAATAAATAACCATAAGGACCCCCAGCACAAAAGTTACAAAGAGAGATAACATTTGGGAGACAATGTGTTTAAAAAAACAGATAAGGGGAGATAAATCACCTACCATGGAAACAACATACCCACCAACGAGTGATGGAAGCTGCCTCATGTGCTTTGCCACAGTGCACCTTTGCACACAGTTGTATGGGAACACGTGTTACAGAGACACGTTTTACAGGGATGTGTGGAGTGAGTCAGACCATCCAGGATTTCGCGATTTGCAAAAAAATTGCGAAATCAGCAGTTTTGTAAAAATGCCACGATTTTCACAAAACTGCCCGCAAAATTCAAAATCCAGGGAGGTCTGCTTAAATATGCTTGTGGGACAGCTGTATTTTGACCGGATTTTAAATGTCATTTTAGCCTCATTGACTCCCCTGATTACTCTAAGACCGCGGAAGTGCAATCATTGAAAAACTGGAGCCGGAGGAGGGGAAGCTAGGTTACTTTTAGTCACACGTGTTAGGCTAGTGGTGCAGCGGCATGCTTACTGGAAAACCAATTATTTGTACTTAGTAGAATACATTTTACTTGCCTGTAGAAGTTGTCGTGGGCAGCCTAACCTGAAAAACATAGGTCATTTATCTTAGAATGACGTGCTGTAGGACAGATTTGCGCATGCAAATACTCATATGCATTTTGAAAGAATACAGATTTTCCACTCATAAAAGGATTTACTCTCGCTGAAATTTTCTTTTTAGTAAACCCACTTCCTCGGTCGGTGATTTACTTAGATCACTGGGAAAGGTGTTCCCTTTTCATAGTGGGAGAGGACGTGGCATTACGGCAAAAGCTGCCGATTTTGGAACTGAGAATGAAGTTAGAGTCTCGGCGTCTGCTAAACGACTTGTGATTCTGGACAAATGGTTTATATATATCACCTTCTGCAATGTAACTGATGCCCATGTAGAGCACTCGAAAGCCTTCAGGTCATGTTGGCGCTATATTAAATAGTTAAAAAAAAGAAAAACATGTAATAGGGAAGAAAACACTCAAAATGAGTAGGGTGCATTGGAGGGAAAGCAGTTTTCCATGATAAAATAATATTTTCCATGTGAAAAAATGAATTTAGCAAGTGCGTTTTCACTGCTTTTGCAGGTTTTCTCATGAGAAACGTGTGTACATTTTTGCATGAGAAACTGGAATTGACAAATGTTTTCCGGGATAATGCTTGCAAAGCTAAGTCTGGTGTCCCACTGTAGGTGTAAATTAGAGTTTTTTTGCGAATTCCGGAAATTAGCAAATCTACACCACTACGATCTTACGATCTTCAGAATGCTAATTTCTTTGAACGTGTGGCTTAGAAACTGCATAGTGTAGACTGTAAAACATAAACTTAAAACATCACTGTTCAAAGTATCTGCCATAAATTGATGTCTGCATGAAAAGTGTTCATCAAGCAGCTAAACCCACTATCAAGCAGCAGCTGGGTCCATTGTTTGAGAAGTCCTAAAATAGATGGGATGTGAGTTTGTCTGGACTTAGAACTATGGAAGTAGATTGACATTTTTGCAATCAGCTTCATGAGTTATTGATATTTTAGCAAGAGATGTTTTAAGTCAGTGTTTTGCAGGCCTGTCTATTCAGTTTGTGGTTCCACATGAAACTAACTGACGTAGCTTTCAGGCTGATATTGACCCTTCTGACCTCTCAGTGAGATACCCTGACTGTGCCAATCAGCAGAGTGACAGAGCAGGAGGGCTCTGGGACATATACAATAATGAAGTAAAGATGGCGCTTCTGTTTCCTGTACTATGTGCAGGCCCCTTAGGGGTGGGCGTAACTTATGTAATAATCTTGCAAAATGGCCATAATGAACACTGGGACGGAGTCATAGGAAGGAATGTAAGCCCTGGATCAGACGATTCCTGTTTGTGTTTGGAGAGTCCTCTGAGGCTAGGTGAGGGTCCTAGACTGCTTTAGATGAACCCATGGAAACTAGACTCCACTCAGAGAGGTCTACTTAAAAAATGACATTTAGAAATACAGCTCCCTCCTACGAGGTTAGGACTGGAGCTGTGCTTCCGTAGAGCTGCAGGCACTTTAAACATGCCTATTTCAACAAAGTGGAATACTCTTCTAAAACAGTTTCTATTGATTTTAGGCGGAAAATTAATGATTATGAGTAAAATAAAGTGCAGCAAAAATGCTGCTAAATTTCCATATTTATGCCGCTAAATTTCCATATTTGTGCCGCTAAATTTCCTAATCCATGTCGCAAAATCCTGGAGGGTCTGGTGAGTGGGGCGGGCCCTAGACCTCGTACCGCCCTAGACCTGACGTTAGTTGAAGTATAATGAGGGTTGGGTGCAGTGTAAGTAGTTGAGAAAATGTTGTGTGTTTCTTCGTCCCGAAACATAGCCTGCCCTCCCATCCTTTGTTTAGTATCAAACATGTTTAGTCTTGCTTCTAATTGGAATAATCAACATTCTCAGTTCGCAGTCTGCAGGAGTCTAATTGAAAATATTTGTGTGGTCGCTCATCTTGTATGTTATTGGCTTGCTCAGTACTTAATTTTTCAGTAGTGTATTCTTTGTTAATTCTCTCCTTACCATTATCATAGATACTGCTTTGTAGTGATAAGTGCCTAACTAATTGTTTTAGAGCTATTACCTGTGATTCAGTTTTTGATGCATCTCTGTAGTAAATTCAATATTTCCTGTTCTCTGGATTTGCACCTCCTTATCTTTGCTACTTCTTGTTTCAGATTTATGTTTTTGGGGCGCACTTTCTGAATCTTCTAAGGTGGTTAATAATGCATATCTGTTTGAGCAATTTATTGCTATATTTTCGCCACTGTATTCCTATCTTCAGTAAGGGTTACTATACCAATCTTGAGGGCACACGTTTGACAAGTATCTTCTTCTCCATTATTCCTTAAAAGAACAGGATTTAAGGCCTCTGATCCTGTCTCACTAGGGGCGCAGTAAACAATATTGTTTTGTGTAAAATATTCTGGGCAGTGTGTCCTATCCTGCTTGCCATAATAGGTAGTTATTTCTTATGTGCCTTCTCTAGCCAGTTTCTTCCCATTCAACCTCCTCAATTAGGTCATGAATTGCAGCTAGGGTGCAATTTTCTGCTGCTGTTTTCTTTGGCTTTGCTATCTTTGGTATTTTATTTTTGGCTGTAGCCATCTGTGCAACTTTCCTCTTGCCCATTTTCAGGGATGGTTAAAAGGATCTCTACCCTTATTCAAAATGTTGTTATAGTGTACAGACACAAAAGGAAAAGTTCCAGACCAATATAAAAATATGTTATCCCCAGTATGAGGGAGTAAGAGCAGATGGTTCGAGCAGTCACTTTCAGACGCGTTTAGACTGTAATGACACACACAAATGTGTTGTTTGGATCATCCCTACTTCCCCCAATTATTCAATGGTTAATGACCGGCGGTACCAAAGGTTTTAAGAGATACCAATAAGTGTCCACCTACTTGTGTCCATAAAAGTCATAGGGCGTGTGGTTGACAAAACCAAGGGAGGTGGCACTGCCTCTTTCTGTCTCTGATGGGCATGGACAGACCTTCTCTTGGCCCGGGTGTGTAACATCCCGTGGGGGAAAGACAGCACTTTGAGCACAATTGTCAGCCCTCCCCATGATGTCAGTTGCTCCTGCAGTTGTACCCTGGGACAGGGTGTCCCACCAGGGTAGAAAAAAGGAGAGTCTGGTGAGCAGGCTTGCCCCCCAAAAACAACAGGAAGCAACAACAGGTCCTGCGCCATGGGGTAAGAGGTATCGCTTTGAGTGCTTTGGTCACGCCTTCCCCGTGACGTCAGCGGCGGATGTATCCTGGTACAGGGAGTCCCACCAGACTAGAGTAAGTAGAGTCTGGTGAGCAGGTTTTCTCCCCCCCAAAAAAAGGAAGCAACCACAGGTTCCGTACGGCAGGGGGAGAGACAGTGCTTTGAGCGCGTTGGTCACTCCTCCCCATGATATCAGCGGCAGCGGCGGATGCACCCTGGGACAGGGAGTCACACCAGGGTAGAGAAAGTAGAGTCAGGTGAGCAGGCTTGCAGACATAAACAACAGGAAGCAACAACAGGTCCCGCTCTGCGGGGGGAGAGGCAGTGCTTTCAGCGTGTTGGTCACGCCTCTTGTGAGGTCAGCGGCAGCTGTAGCCTGGGACAGGGAGTCCCACCAGGGTTGAGAAAGTGGAGACTGGTGAGCAGGCTTGCCCCCCAAAAACACTAGGAAGCAGCAAAGAATCCCACATCATGGGGGAAAGACAGCGCTTTGAGCATGTTGGTCACGCCTCCCCCATGATTTCAGCAGCAGCAGTGGATGTACCCTGGGACAGGGTGTCCCACCAGGGTAGAGAAAGTAGAGTCTGGTGAGCAGGCTTGCCCCCCAAAAACAACAGGAAGCAACAACCGCTCCCGTGCCACGGGGGAAGAGGTAGCGCTTTGGTCACGTCTTCCCCATGGCATCAGCGGAAGCAGCGGATGTACCCTGGGACAGGGAGTCCCACCAGGGTAGAGAAAGTTGAGTCTGGTGAGCAGGTGTGACCCCCAAAAACAACACGAAGCAACAACAGGTCCCGTGTCGCAGGGGGAGGCAGTGCTTTGAGCGCGTTGGTCACTCCTCCCCTGATGTCAGTGGCATATGCACCCTGGGACAGGCAGTCACACCAGGGAAGAGAAAGTGGAGTCAGGTGAGCCTGCTTGCAGACAAAAACAACAGGAAGCAACAACAGGTCCCGCTCTGCGGGGGGAGAGGCAGTGCTTTGAGTGTGTTGGTCACGCCTCCTGTGAGGTCAGCGGCAGCGGCAGATGTACCCTGGGACAGGGTGTCCCACCAGGGTAAAGAAAGTGGAGTCTGGTGAGCAGGCTTGCCCCCCAAAAACAATAGGAAGCAACAACAAGTCCTGCGTCACAGGGGGAGAGACAGCACATTGAGCACGTTGGTCACGCCTCCCCCGTGATGTCAGCAGCGGATGTACCCAGGGACAGGGAGACTCACCAGGGTATTAGAAAGTAGAGTCTGGTGAGCAGGCTTGCCCCCCAAAAACAACAGGAAGCAACAACAGGTCCCATGTCGCGGGGGAGAGGCAGCGCACTGAGCTCATTGGCCACGCCTCCCCCGGGACTTCAGAGGCAGTTGTACCCTGGGACAGGGAGCCCTACCAGGTTAGGGAAAGCGGACTCTGGTGAGCAGGCTTTCCTCCACAAACAACAGAAAGCAACAACAGGTATCTTTGTTGTTGATATTAGTGTGCTGATAACTTTGTAGCTCGATATTTGTAGTGACAATATTATGTTGATGAATCTTTAACAGGCAAGGAGTTCCCCAAAAGTGATAGTGTTTGCTTGAGCTAAGAATGAATGCTATTTATCTTTTTAAAAGCACAGCAAAAGTGTGTTCTTGAAGCTCGTTTTTTGGCACGGTAAAATTGAAAATGAAACTTAGGTTGAGGGTGAGGTGCAGTTGCAAATACTGTTTAAAGCTGTCTAGGTTAACAAATGAATGACAGCTTTGTTAGAAGTCAAATTAAGGTAATTGTAAAGCTGAATGTAAATGTTGCCCTATTGGACACCCATAAGCTAAAACAAGCGAAGGGTAACATTTGCCTGTGCACCTTGCACACATTCTGTGTTTCTGCAGTCACAACTATTATTTAAAGTTGTCTAACAAAATAATTGCAAGGCAGCATTATCTGAGGAGAATCAAACTTAGGTTGTGGCTACGATGCAGTCACAAATATTGCTGAAAGCTGTCTAACTTAACCCCTTCGCCACGGCAGGAATTCTGCCGCGGCGCTGGGGGGGTTTGGGGGCAGGTGCGGTGGCGCTGTGCTCGTGACGGAACCACTCCGTCACGAGCCACGGGTGAGCTGTGCTCATGACGGAGTGGTTCCGTCACGTCTCCGCCCACTGCGCTAATCGCCCGCACAGGCGGGGAATTAGCGCCGCGTGGGCGGAGCGGCCGCCAACGGCCGCAGCATGACGGAACCACTCCGTCATGAGCACACGGCACCCGTGGCTCATGACGGAGTGGTTCCGTCATGAGCAGGGAAGAGGTTAACAAATGAAAGGTATTATTGTCAGAGGTGGAATAAAGGTAAATAAACATCCCCTCACATGCAAGTTTAGTTTTGCTTGAGAAAAGAAAATGTGCTATCCATATTGCTTTTACTTGCAATGTTAAGGGGAAGGGGAGTTCGGATTATTCAGTCTTTTACATGTTAGGATCTTGTATTCTTAAGAAATGACATTTTTGTGTTGGTAATGACTTTAGCACAGTTTGACGATTCTCCATCAAACTTTCCAAAAAGGGCTATGTTTTGACTAGTTTGCGCATGGAAAGTTTTGGGGTGATCGGTTAAGCGGGGGGCCAAGAAAAAGGGGGGTCCCAAACGTGTTTTTCCCATTCATTTATCCATAAGACTTTAGTTACAGCTACAGCCCAACCGTTTACTCCAAATGTTACAGAAAGCTAGATGTTGGTCTAGCGAGAGTGCATTTTGTGGTTTGATGTTAATTCATACAGTGTTTTTTGAGCAATTAATCCTCAAAAACTTTGTATATTTCACACCATGGAGGATCCATAGAGTCGACAGATCCTCTGCTGAGATCTGATTGGCAATCAGCACAACAACCAGGAAGTGGTGGCAGCCATCCTAAGACTCAAGACTCAGTCCAGAGTCCTACAAAATGCAAACAAAATGCACAGGGGCAGGGTAGGGATGCCCTAGGCCTGGTGTTGGGGTCTCAGAGGGACCCCTCTTGGGTCTAAATACATAATACCTTGTGGTCCCTCTCTCTGAGCCTTTTAAGGCCCCAGGAATCCCATCGCCTGGGGCCTGCTCAGCTACTGTTTCCCAGGGAGCCCATACCTGGAACACAGTAGTTTCCCAGCCCACACCAGTGCAGGCAGGGAAACATATATTTGCTCCAACCTGGCGGGACATTTTTAAATCTCCTGCCAGAAAGGATCAAACTTGCAAGTCTGCACCTACCCGGTAGAAGATTGTAAAATGCTCCTGCTGGATGGGAGCAGGCTTTTGTTCTGTTTCCCTGGCCACACTCCTGCGGGCAGGGAAACAAAGCACATATTACTCTCATTTGGAGAGAGCCAGCATAGATAGCTACTTCCTCTGGACAGGAACAATGCCGGCTCTTGCACAATTCGGGAAGCCAGATGGGGCTGCGGGGGCCCTAACGTGCCCCCCAATTTGTTGTTTGTGGGTGCCCTGGGTGTGCACCAGGGCTCCCACCTGTGCCCAGGGGATGGGGTCTCTGGGGCCCAAAAAGTCTTGTTGAGGGGTGCAGCATGTCTGTCCTTCTCATTTGAATGAGATACTTCCCTGGGGAAGGAGACCCTGGGATGATGAAGGCTCGGGGATGGGTGCCACGCCGCCCCCTCCCCTTTTAAATAAGATACAGCCTTAGGAGAGGAGGTCCCTGGGGTGCAGAAAGGCTTGTGGAGGGCGTCTGTGGGGCTCCTCTCACCTTTATTAATTGAATTTAACCACAGGGATGGGCTCCCAGTGACCTGATGTGGCTCGGGAGGGGGGCTGCTCGGCGCCCTTCCCCTTTTAAATACCATACAGTCCCAGGGGATTGGGTCCCCAAGGCCTATAAAGGCTTTGAGTGGGGGGCTTGTGGCCCCACTCTAATATTTAATTGAATTGGGACCTGGGGATGGGTTGTCCATGGCCACAATAGGCTCGGGGAGAGGTGCCATGTGACCCCTCCCCCTTTTAATGGATCTTGGCCACTTCTGGAGTTCCCGGTTCCAGCTTTCTAGTCGTTCCTGGGGCCCACTAAGGCTTGGGGAGAGGGTCTACATATTCCCTCAATGTATATGTTTTGGACCCAGGGGACGGTGTCCCTGGTGCCAGGAAGCCACCACTATGCAATGCACACCAAAGGTTGTTTGCAGTGAGGGGTTGGTAGCCTTCAGAGTGGTTGGCTGCCTTTTGGATGGGTTGGCCCTGTCCCCTGTGTGCACTGCTGAAAGCCATGCGCAGGGTAGGATTGGTCACAGGGACTGGCCATAGGCCAGGTCCTTTATCTGCGGCCAAAGGCCATGCACGGTGTGTTGTTGGCTGCCTGCAGGGTTTGGAAGAAGCTCATGGCCAGAGGCCAGGCCCTGTGGCCAACCCCTCACAGCACATGGTCAAAGACCATGGGCGGCAAGGGGGTGGCTTTACATATGGTAGCAGAATAATTCTTTACCTTAAAAACATCCTAGAAATGCACTGAAAAAAAACATAGGTTAATGCAACGTTATAGTTAGTTGAAATGTTCAGTAACAAACACAGAAATTCACCAGTTATAGTTATCTCTAGTAACTATAACGTGTGCCCTAAGGTAACTATAACTATCACCCTCACCATGCACTGCTAATTACCCCACATATTATATCACTCATGACATCTTCTATGACATTATTGATAAAATACATGCAACATTTGCAATTAAATAATTGATTAGAAAACTGCACATGGTAATGGGTTGAGCTGTAATTAGGGCACTAGTTATAGTTACTTGATAAAACTATAACTATTGAATTTATTTTTTAAACATTAGATTGTTACTGAACATGTCATAGTAAGGTTAAAATGTATGTTAACATGTAACGTGTTAAGCTAAAAAAAAACTGAAGTTCACCAATTACAGTTAAATCAAGTAACTATGGGCCCGATTACAACTTTGGGGGTGATGTGCTGGCTTTCCGCCGACACAGCACCACCAAAGCTACGCAAGGACTAAGAGCCTTATTGCGAGTTGAACTCTCATGAGTTGGTGTGTCCTTCGCCTTACCCATGGCAATGCCTTGAAAACAGGCACTGCCATGGGAACAGCAAAAAAGGTTCCAGTACGTCATGGATGGTGACGTTCATGCCATGCTGGAACTTTTGGGGAATACAGACAGGGCCTGAATTTATCCCCATGGCATGGTGGCATGGGAACTTGTAAGGCCCCCTTTGTTCCTGCAATGCCAGCCCGGTGCAGGAACTCATAATATGCTCAGCAGGACTGCACCAGTCCCGCTGAGCATATTACATTGTGGCACAGGTCTGCCATTACCAGGGAATGACTGCTCCGTGGTGCAGCCGGTGGTCCTCTGCTACAACTACTTTTAAAGTCGTAATGTGGCAGACAGACAACTTTCAGTGCAAGTGTGGCAGTCTTACGATTGCCGCACTTGTAATCAGGCCCTATATCTTATGCACTTACAATGTACAGTAATGTCATTAATGATGCCATTTCAGTTGTCATCAATGATGTTATCAATGATATCATAGAATATGTCATGAGTGATGTCATTTATGAGGTCATGGCGAGTGCACAAGTTACTTTGATTTAACTTTAACTGGTGAATTTCTGTGCTTTTAGTTTAAAATGTTACCATTTTCACCCACTGTGACCAGATGACCCCCCAACCATGCATGGCCTTCAGCCAGGCTTAGCGTCTAGCCGCAGGGCCTGGGCTGCAGCTAGGCCATCCTTCCAAAGTCCTGCGGGCGGCATACATCTACTTCACACAGCCTTTGGCCAAGCCCTGAGTTTACCAGAGTTGCCATCTCTCATGGGCAATCAACCACACATCTTGTTCAGCAGGGCAAGGCTGTGCGTTGTAGGATTTTTTTGTTTGGCTCCGTGTTTTATAGGTTTTGGGGAGAAACTGGCTGTCTGCAATGACCTCTATACAAGGCGAAGACTCTGCATTTTTTTTTTACCTGCATGACCCCTGTGGGATCACATGTGAGCTGCGCTGAGTCTCATGGAGTCCTAAGACACCATGACAATATGTTTTAATTTTGGCTCCTTAGGGTGCCCCTCTGGGACCCCACCAGACGTGCTAGGGTATCAGGTTAAGTCTACCCTGTCCCTTTTTTTATTGAAATTTACAGGACTTGGGAATGTGTCTGTGAGTTCTGTAATGGATGCCCCAACATTTTTCTCTGGTGCGGCCAGCCAATCACATTGAACTCCCGTCGCATGAATGATGTCATAGAAGATATCATGACTGATGTAACATGTGGGAAAATTAGCAGTGCATGGTGAGGGAGCAAGTTATTGTTACCTTAGGGCATGAGTTATAGTTTCGTGAGTGAAGTATAAATGTAAATGCTGAATTTCTATGATTTGTGAATGATTAAAATCTGAACCAAACTATAATGCCCCTATATCTTTTTTTTCTAGTGAATGTTTACTTTTTTTACTGGCTTTCCAAACTATAATGTTTCTGTAACCTCTGTTTTCTTTGTGTGGATATCCTTGGTTTTTATCATTTCTTCTTTGTTCCTCTTAAAACATTTTGCTTAAAGTACTGACAGCCACAAATTGGCAAAGAAACGAGCTACCAAATTACAAGCCCAGTCATGATCATCCTTGGAAACTTCACTCTTCTCACAGTGGGTGAAAGAGCCCTACATTTGATGTTTGGCTGGTTCTGCTCAAATTCCCAACTCTCATTGTTCTTTTAATTGTCATCTTGCTTATTTGGAGTAAATGTACAGCAGGAGGCAAGTCTGTATACTTCCCCATTCACTCCCTCCATTGTTCATTTGCTTCCCAGCCCTGATTCCCCAACTTCAATTGTCAGCTTGTGACCCATTCTGTTCCTTGCTTCTCCAGCCACTTCCACCCACCCTCCGGGTGGGAGGGACTGGGACAGCAAACTGACAATGGAGAGTGGATGGAAGGGGCTGTGGCTCCAAGCTGATAGTGAAGGGTGGATGGGAGGGGATGGAGAAGCAAGCTGACAATGGGGTGGTGGGCATGTGGTCCCAGAGAAGCACTCCAGAGCTGCCAGCCCTCCATCTGTTGTCCGCACTCTTCTCCATTTATATTGTAAGCTTTCTTCCCCAGCCCCCACTGTCCACCTTTTATTATAAGTGCTGCACTGACCCCACCCACTTCCATTTGTTGTAAGCTTACTTCACTAACCCCCCCACCACTCTTTGTTGTCAGCCTACTGCTAGAGCCCTTCTCACCCACCTCCATTGTCAGTATGCCACACTAGCCCCTCCTGCACACCCTCAGTTTTTGACTAGCTTCCTCAGAAACTCTTGTGCAACCTCTTTTTTCAGCTTGCTTCCACACATCTGTTGTCAGCTTGCCTTCCCAGCCTCCCCGGCCTACCCTCCATTGTCAGCTTACCACACCATCACTTATTTCCCAAACTTAATTGTCGTAGGCTGTCCCTTACCCTCCATTGTCTGTTTGCCCCAGATGCTCCTGCCCACCTTTCATTGTCTGTTTGCTGCCTAAGCCCCTGCCACCCCATCTGTTGTACATGTGCTTCTCCATTGTCTCTCACATGTCCTCTTCCCCATCAGAATCCTTCTTGAGTGCTCCCCCTCCTCCTTGTTGCCTCATCCCCAACACTCTGCATCACATTTTTTATTCTATAAAAAGCACATTAGTGCTGGCCACATCACATCTCTTTAAAAAAATAAAATCATTTTCAGCCATGCTACTGTACAACAGACTATAAATAATTGCCAAAGCCAAATGCTCTCATAGGGGAGACCTATTGGCTTTGCCAATGCTTGTTTATAAAGTAAAGAACTAACTGGATATTTGAGTTATTAAGAAGAATTGTTGAGTATTGAGTGGCTAACCCTCAGCACATTTCTAGCCTCTAAATCCTTGGTCTGCTCTTTGTCCACTTTCAACATTTGCTCTCTACCTTGCACACCCACTCCGAGCCCTCTCTATATACTGTCCAACTCCAGCCTCCACTTTCAACTATGAGCATCTGATCTCCATTTCCACACTCTGTACTCTATTATCTCAATGAACTACATCCACTTGCTAGCCTCTACGTTCTCTGGGCGCACTCTATATCTGCTGTCTACTTTTTATCCCACAAAAAGTCTTTGCCTGCTACATTCACTATCCGCTCCCCAGCCAACACATTCCTCCACATTTGCTCTTAACTTTGAAAATCTGCTCTCCATCCTGGACATCCGTCATCTATACTATACATGTGGTATCTATGATAGATACATCATATATATATATATATATTACCTACTGGCGGACGCCAGTAGGTAGTTATAGTTAGGACCTAGTTTCCATAGGAAAAGCATTTTTTGTTTTCCAAATAACTTTGGCGCCGGATGACGAATCAATGCGAAATTTTCAAAACTAGTGAGCGCTCCAGTTAGCTCATGTCTTTAAAGTTTCGGAGTGATTCGGCAAGTGGGGGCCGAGAAAAAAGGGGGGTCCAAAAACGTGTATTCTCCATGTTAATTCCTACAGGAAACTTAAGACACGGCTGCAGCCCGAGCTGCTGAACGGAATTACACCAAATTTGGCATAAAGGTAGTGCTTGGTTCAGAAAGCGCCCTTTTTATAAAATGGTGTAAATCTTTTCAGTAGTTGCTGAGAAAATAAAAAAATAAAAGTTTTGACATCTATGGCCGCGGAGGATCCGTGCACCCTGCTGATCACGAGCTGCATTCTATTTGGCTGTCAACCCTTCAAACCAGGAATTGTTGGCAGCCATCTTGTGCCTCGGTAGAACCGAGGCACAAGAAAACAGTAAAACAAATGCACAAAACAAGAAAAGGGGGCAGGGTAGAAATACCCTGACCCCCTGGGCATGCTCAGGGTGTCCCACAAGGATCCCCAGGGCCCAAAAAAGTATATATATATATTTTTTTTAATCGGCAAAATCCGCGGAGGATACGCCGATCCTGCAGCAACATTTTAAAAAATGAAGCGCGTTATTATTTAGCCCCCGGGACTAGCCCACCAGGTACCTCCAGTAAGCACCACAGAGCTGCGTTGCAGAGAGGTGTAAAAAGGGGCATGACCTAGACCACCTCTCAGCAACGCAGTGCAGGGGCGTGGCACGTTGTAAGTTGGGGAATTAATTCCTCTTGAATACCGAGGGTCCCTGGGGCCAACTAGCCCACCATGTACCTCCAGCATGCGCCAGGGAGCTGCGTTGCAGAGAGGTGTTCAGAGGCTACACCCCTTTTTACACCTCTCTGCAACGCAGCTCTGTGGTGCTTACTGGAGATACCTCGT
Source organism: Triturus cristatus (assembly GCF_964204655.1). Taxonomy (NCBI): domain Eukaryota; kingdom Metazoa; phylum Chordata; class Amphibia; order Caudata; family Salamandridae; genus Triturus; species Triturus cristatus. The sequence continues at coordinate 181,025,602 of NC_140586.1, read as the reverse complement.
CGGCTAGTTGGACCCCAGGGATTCTCAGGATTCAAGGGGACTTAATCTCTCATCGTAAAACGTGCCACAGGCCCTTTTTCAAAGTGGTGAAGGGAGGGTGCGGGCCTGAGGTGACATGTGTGCATGTGGGGACTTAATTCCCCAACTTTATATGCGCCTGTGGCGCATATAAAGTTGGGGAATTAAGTCCCTTTCAATCCTGAGGGCCCCTGGGGGAAACTAGACCACCAGGTGCTTCCAGTAAGTGCCACTGCGCTGCGTTATAGAGAAGTGGTCTAGGTCATACCCCATTTTACACCTCTCTGCAACGCAGCTCTGTGGCTCTTACTGGAGGTACCTGGTGGGCCCCAGGGACCCTCAGGATTCAAGGGGACTTAAAACCCCAACTTAAAATGCGCCACGGGGCGCGTTTGCACATGTGTGCAAACACGCTCTGTGGTGCGTTTTAAGTTGGGGAATTAATTCCTCTTCAATCCTGAGGGTCCCTGGTGGCCAACAACCCCACCAGGTACTTCCCAGTAAGCGTCACTGCGCTGCGTTGCAGAGAGATGGTCCAGGCAAAGGCCATTTTTACACATCTCTGCAACGCAGCTCTGTGGCGCTTACTGGAGGTACCTGGTTGGCTAGTTGGACACCAGGGACCATCAGGATTCAAGGGGACTTAATCTCCCAACTTAAAACGGCCACAGGGCGTGTTTGCACACATGTCACCTCAGGCCCCCACCTCCCTTCCCCACTGTGCAAATGTGCCCCATAGCGTGTTGTAAGAGGTAGTTTTATTCCCCCTGCCCTATTATGTACTAGGGCCTTACAGAAGAGGTCATGCTAATCACAGGGGTACCCCAACGCATAGTGTTCCCTAGTGTATGTAGGTGTTTTCACTGTATTCTAAGTGTCTTCTAGCATAGCACTGGCTCTAGGCCTGGTTAGTCAGAGTCAGTTACCACCAGTACCCGTCTGAAAAAGTTGTGGGCTCAGGATGATTTTGCAACAAGGCCTCTTCTGCTCCTCTGTTGGTTCTTTCTGCACATGTCTTGCTTCTTCCTCCACTTTTCTTCGTCTTTGTGGACTTATGATGCTTCTTTCTGCCTTTCTTTTGCTTCTTTCTGTGCGTTTTTTCTTCTTTCTTCACATGTCCTACCTCTGTAGGCATAGTTAGAATCTAGCATTTAAAAAACCTTTGAAATTCTCTCAAAAAACCATAGGTTTCAGGCACGTTACAGTTAGAAATTAGCTTTTAAAAAACCTTTGAAATTCACTGAAAAAACCATAAGTGTTAGGGAAAGTTATAGTTAGTTGGATATTTCACTCGTACAAAACCATAGAAATTCCCCCGTTATAGTTAGTACAGCTAACTATTGTGAGAAGGTGGCCTGATATATGCTGTCCACTAGTTCTAGTGGGCACCTTTTATCAGTCCAAACAACCCCTTATGGTGAATGGTTACAGACAACCTTATGTGAAAGCTATCCTAGTGGTAGCTATGGAGAGCAGTCTTCAGGCTAAGTCTTGAAGGAATGTAAAGCAGCTTGTTTTACCAGTCTATAATCTCCTGAATGATCAAATGAAAAGACAACCACACCAGGTATATATTCAAAATATATGTATTTAAGGTTAAACACACCCCTCTAGTCTCTTTATGAGACTGGATTATGAAGTACTAAAGTTACAAGTGATTAAGCATCAGTAAAAGCACAAATACACGTTTGAGCCCTAGGGGCGTACCAAGCCATATACTAAAAAAGTGGCATAAGAACCACAACTCTAATAGGCACTAGGCCTATTGCCTCTAGAATCGCTGGGGCCCCAAGGAACCACCCAAGGTAGGAACACAGGGGACCCACAGGAACTGTATGCAGCGTGGAAACACAACCGCGGGTTCCTATTACTTTCTATGGGGAATGTCACAGTTGGAATTTTAAAGATTAGGGACACTTCTAATCGAGTCAGGACCAAACCCTCTTGGACTTAGGAAGATCTAGGGCTAGCACCCACGAGAGTACTGGAGTACTCGAGTTACCTCACCCAGGGAAGCCGGGCGCATAGGTGTCTTTTGGTGTCGGGTCGCATCGTCGATTTCAATGGAAGCCTGCAAAGAACTGCTGCTGCTGTGAAGAGGAGAAGTGTCCGGAGAGATCCAAGCCTGGATCTAGGATGTAAGGAACCTGAAAGCAGTGGGGACAGAGTCTGGGTCACTTGCCAGTGACCTAGGGCAGGATGGACCAATGCCCACAGATGTCGGGTGCTTCAGGTGAGTTGTTGGGTGTCTTGACTCTTCAGCCACGAGGTCCAGGAGGTGTCGACGAAGTCCACGAGCCGGATTCGAGCTGTCCCACAAAGTCTGTCGAGTGCCGCTGTATCGGCGACCAGGAAGGACCCAACAAGCCTTGGCTTCTCAGGAAATCAGAGAAAGGACTGCGGTGCAGACCAGTAAGGTCTGATGGACTCACCCAGCGAGGGTAAGTAAGAGCAAGTCCGGAGCAACCAGAAAAGCCCCAACAGAAGTGCAGTTGCCTTCGTGGGGACCTGCTAGCCAACTGGCTAGTGATCGCAAAGGAGCCTTGAGCGGTCACACTGGAAGCTGGCCCACGCGTCACTTGTAGAGAGGAGGCCAACAATCTTCAGTGCAGGAGATGCTCAGTTCTGGGGCTACTCAGAGCCCAAAGCACAACTTAAAGGATGACCAGGAAGGTGTTGTTGCTGCAAAAGTTCACGGTGTCCAGGAGTCACAGTTCCACATTACCCACGATAGCCACGGGCCTCAGCTTTGCTGTGGACTCAGGGTAGCCTCGGGGAAGTCTGGAAATCCACCTCTGGTGATGCAAAGACTTCGGCGTCTGGCGGGAGCTTCAGCAATGCTGACCGGTCAGTTGCTTCTTTGGTGCCTGCCAAGCAGGGGAGTCACTCCTTGACCCCAAGGGAGATTGCTTACATCTTCTAGTCATGATAGAAAATCAAAGGTCCAGGATACATGTTTCAGAGGTTCGTCCAGGGTAATCTAAAGTCCTAGGGACTGGATTCCAATACTTATACTAAGTTTAGGGGATGGACTAACTCTAAGGCTTCACTTATGGGTGGGCCTGGGGTGGGGGTGGTTACACCCCTTCCCTTTTGTCCAGTTTTGTGCCACAGCAGGGGCTGAGTGTCCCTGCAACCGGTTTGAACTGGGCTATGCACAGGGACACCTTGTGTGCCCCAGGCAGTGTCTCAAAAGCATCCTCTGAATGCACCCACCCTGCCCCAATACACATCTGCCTGTCTGGGAGGTGGTTACACCTCCCTGTGACAGGAAACCAACTGTCCAGGCCTCCCCTGCCGGAGTTTTCCCCAGCAACAGGAGGCCAGACCTGTGTCTGTGGCAGTGGCATCCATTTTGTGATGCCAAGGCTTTGAAAGGATTTAACCGGGTTTAGCCAGTGTGAACATGTCTCTCCCTCTTGAAGGGTGGAATGCTACACCCGCCACCAGAACTGGCGGGAGCGGGTAGTATTCCAAAGCGTTGGACACCAAACACAACATGTTGTGATGCAGCTATCCCAAAGTTAGCATTTACAGCAGGTTATAATGCACTTAAGAGTTTATGGCATGGCTGTATCACAGAACAGCCATAAGGAAGTATTTCCGAATGCTGCGGAGGGGCTCAGCTCATGCTTGGGCACCCTCTCACATGAAACCAAGCAGCCTGCCTTCAGGATTGTCAAGGCCTGCCATAGGAGTGGCTATAGGTTTATATGTGTCTCTATAAGGTAGTTATACAATTAGCCTATACCACAGTAAGGGGTGCAAGCACACCCTTTCCCAGGTTGCAGTAGCAGACCTGTGGTGTCATTTTGGAGTGCTTCCCAGGGGTGGCAGAATACATGCTGCAGCCCCTGGTAGGCCTCTGAGGTACCTATGCCCTAGGTACATAGTAAACCATATACTAGGGGCTTATAAGGCACTCCAGAATCCAATTAGATATGTACCTAATGTACATGGAAACCATTTTTGAGAGGAAGCAGCTAGGCTGTCTGCCTGATTAGCAGGGCCACATCCAGACTAAGGTAAAAAAACAGTGAAACACCAGCATAAAGTGGGGGTACCCATGTTAAGCAGATCCTACTCTCCTACAACTATAACTCGCGCCCCCGCAATGCATGCACTGCTGATGATGTCACATATTATATCACTGTTGACATGGTCAGTGACATCACTGATGACATCACTGATGACATCTCAAATGACATCACTGATGACATTACTGATGAAATCATCCTGTGACTGTGTGTTTCTGTAAAGTTTAAATATGTTTAATATATATAGGGAAAGGCGTATTGAAGAATGAGTGGGTGTGTAAGTGTCTGAATGGATGAATGAATGACTCTATAAGTGAGTGGTTAAACATATCTTACTGAATGTATGGGTTAGTGACTAACCTGTGTGAATGTCTGTATCCGTCTGTCTGTTGGTGTGTAAGCAGCTGCATGGGTTTGCGAATAGCTACATGAGTGTCTATATGGGTTATTGATTGGTTGTCTGAGTATCTGTATGGGTGCCTGAGTGTTTGTGTGGGTGGGGTGTGTGTGACTCTGTGCATAGATGTGTGAGTGGGTGATTCACTGGGTGCATGGTTTCAAGAGTGTATCTGTGACTGTATGGGTGGGTGAATGTGTGTATAGGTGTGTTGGTGAGTGAATGTATATCTCAGTGGTATATGTGTGAGTAACTACATATGTGAAAGGCAGTATATATGTGTGTTGGAGTATATAAATGGCTATAAGTGAGAGTGTGTGATTTTGAGAGTGGCTGTATGGATGAGTGTGTGCTTGTATCAGTGATTGTCTAAGAGCGTAAGAGTGTGCTAGTATTTGTATGAGTAATTGAGCTGGTGTGTGTATAACTATATAGGTGAGTAAATGGCAATGTGATTAATTATTTGCATGACTGACTAGGTGTGTGAGTACCTCTATGGATGAGTGGCAGTGTGTGAGTGTCTATATAGGTGTATGTGTGCACATGAGAGTCCTGTACCGAGTGACCATAAGTATGAGTGACTGTACGGGTGAGTGAGTGGATGTGTGTGTAAACCTATGAATCAGTGAGTGGGTATGTAGTTATTGGTGTTGGAGAGTCTGGTTTTGAGAATGGCAGTCTGTAATTTAGAGTGGTTGTATCAAAGGTTATATTAGGGTGTGAAAAGATGCATCTAATTATCACATGGATGATGTCATCAGTGATGTCACTGACCATGTCATGAGTGATGTAATATGTGACGTCATCAGCAGTGCATTGTGGGGGCCCGAGTTATAGTTAGGTAGACTAACTATAACAGGGGGATTTCTCTTATTTTTTACGAGTGAAATGTCAAACTAACCATAACTTTCTCTAAAACCTATGGATTTACAGTGAATTTCTAAGGTGTTTTAAATGCTAATTTCTAACTATAATGTGCCCGAAACCTATGGTTTTTTCAGTGAATTTCTAAGGTTTTTTAAATGCTAATTTCTAACTGTAACGTGCCTGAAACCTATGGTTTTTTAAGTGAATTTCAAAGGTTTTTTAAATGCTAGTTTCTAACTATGCCTACAGATGTAGGACATGAGAAGAAAGAAGAAAAAACACACAGAAAGAAGCAAAAGAAATGCAGAAAGAATCAACAGAAGTCTACAAAGATGAAGAAAAGTGAAGGAAGAAGCAAGACATATACAGAAAGAACCAACAGAGGAGCAGAAAGAGGCCTTGTTGCAAAATCATCCTGGGCCCACAACTTTTTCAGACGGGTGCTGGTGGTAACTGACTGACTAACCAGGCCTAGAGCCAGTGCTATGCTAAAAGGCAGTTAGAATACAGTGAAAACACCTACATACACTAGGGAACACTATGCGTTGGGGTATCTCTGTGATTAGCATGACCTCCTCTGTAAGGCCCTAGTTCGTAATATGGCAGGGGGATTAAAACGACCTCTAAGTCAGATGTGCAGAAATATGCTACTTTAACTAGTAGTCGCGTTTGCAGAGTGGTGGAGAAATGGTGCTGGGTGTCCAACCAACGCTCAGGAATTCCGCTACGTAGGACTTACAGGAGGTACCAGGAGGGATTTTTGGCTCCCAAACTCCCTCAGGACTAAATTGGACTTCATCCCCCATCCCGTAGTCTGCCACGAGGTACTTTTGCAGAGTGGTAGAGAAAGGGGGCCATGGCCTCCAAAGACATTTTAGCAATCCCACTGTGTGGGGCTTACTGGAGGTAACAAGAGGGGTAGAAACTATTACCTCCAGTCAGTCCCACACAGCAGCACTGGTAAGTACTTGTACCAGGCCACGCTCACTTTGCCTACCTCTCTACAAACGCGCTCCCTGGCGCGCTCTTGGATGGGGATTGAAGTCCCCTTCACTGCTAGGGGTCCTTTAGGGACAACTAGCCTACCTTTTACCTCCTGGGATTGGTGAGAGGTAGACAAAGGCCATGCCCCCTTTCTCTACCACTCTGCAAACACGCCCCCTGGGGTGTTGTAAGTTGGGAGATTCAATCCCCTTGAATCCTGAGGGTCTCTGGGGTCCAACTAGCCCACCAGGTACCTCCAGTATGCGCCACAGAGCTGTGTTGAAGAGAGATGTAAAAAGGGGAGTGACCCGGACCACCTGTCTGCAACACAGCCCTTTGGCGCTTACTGGAAGCACCTGGTGGGCTAGTTGGCCCCCAGGGGCCCTCAGGATTGAAAGGGAATTAATTCACCAACTTAAAAGGTGCCACAGGGCGTGTTTGCACACATGTCACCTCAGGCCCCGCCCCCTCCCTTCACCACTGTGCAAACGCACCCTGTGGAGTGTTTTAAGTTGGGGGATAAAGTCCCCTTGAATCCTGAGGGTCCCTGGGGTCCAACTAGCCCACCAGGTGCCTCCAGTAAGAGCCACAGAGCTGCGTTGCAAAGAAGTGTAAAAAGGGGCATGGCCTGGGCCTCCTCCCTGCACATAGCCCTGTGGCACTTACTGGAGGTACCTGGTGGGCTAGTTGGCCCCCAGGGACCCCCAGTATTGAAGGGGAATTAATGCCCCAACTTAAAATGCACCACAGAGCGTGTTTGTGGAGTGTTGCTGGGAGGGGGCAGGGCCTCCGGCACGATCAAGAGTTTTTAAAAAAAAAAATTGGGAAGGGGGGCTGTGTGGCCCCCCTTTTTTAAACCTTTTTTGGGCCCTGGGGACCCCATCCCCCAGGGCCTGAACCCCATTAACAAAAATATACATATATTAACTGGAAGGGGGCCGCGTGGGCCCCCCTCCCATGGCCAATTCCAGGCCCGAGGCCCCATCCCCTGGGGCATGGCCAAATAATTTTTTATTATTGTGGAGGGGGCTGCGTGGCCCCCCTCCTCAGGCCATTTATGTCACCGGGGACCCCATCCCCTGGGGCCAGCCTTTGCGTGTTTTTACTTATTTTTTAAAATAAAATTATTAGTGGGGAGGGGGGGCTCGTGGTCCCCCTCCCGGGTGACTCCTTGCCCCAGGGACCCCATCCCCCAGGGCCTGGCCTCTTGTTGGGGACTGTCAGGGGAGCCCCAATGCCCCCACGGTCCCTGTCGGCTCCCCGCCTCCTGCAGGAGCCGGCATTAATTTTCCACACAGGGAGCTGCTAACATGCAGCTCGCCGTGTGGAAAAGCAATCTGGGTTGGATTTTGGAAGAGACCGAGCAGGTTTCCTGCTCTCTCTTCCAAAATCCAAACCACAGTTTGCTATGACAGGGCGGGAGCCGTGAGGCTCCCGCCCTGCCATAGCAAACAGCAGTGACCCCGGGACACTGCAGGAGCTGGCCCTGGGGGGTGGCGGTCCAGGAGGGGGGCCTCGCGGGCCCCGTCCCATCCAAAGCACACCCCCAGGGTAGGATGTCCCCGGGGCTCGGGGGTCCGTAACAGACCCCTAAATTAGTATTTTAGTGCCCTGGGGAGGTGGCGGTCGCCAGGGCATGTGGGGGACCTTGAGCCCCCTCACACAGGTTTAATTATTTATTTAAAAAGCCCCGGGGTGGCGGTCCCTGGGGCAGTGGGGGGGGCATGCGCCCCCCCAAATAATTAATAAAAGCCCAGGGGGTGGCAGTCCCTGGGGCTTGGGGGGCCTTCGAGGCCCCCATTCATTTTAAAATTAGCCCCACCTTGGCAGTGTGGGGGGGATTGGGTTCCCCCAACACATTTTGTTCACTGCCCCCGGGACCTGTCCCACTCGAGGGCTTCTATACTACGAAGCGCGGGAGCCCGCGCTTCGTTTAAAAAAAGAAAATCAGCCGAATTCGAGCACCCAGCGCGAATTCGGCCGATTTATTTTAAAAAAATGTTTTTTTGGGCCCTGGGGTCCTTGTGGGACGCCCTGAGCAGGCCTAGGGTGTTTGTACCCTGCCCCCTGTTCTTGTTTTTTGCATTTTTTTTCTCTTTTCTTGTGACTCGGTTCTGCGAGTCACAAGATGGCTGCCAACACTTCCTGTTTTGGAGTGTTGACAGCTAATTAGAATAAAGCTCGTGATTGGGAGGGTGCGCGGATCGACCACCCCTCTAAATATCGAAACTTTTATTTTTTGATTTTCTCAGTAATTACTGAATGGATTTACACCATTTAAAAAAAGGTCTCTTCCTGAACCAAGGGCTACCTTTTTGCCCAAGTTGGTGTAATTCCGTTCAGCAGTTTCGGCTGTAACTGTGTCTACAGTTTCCAGTGGGATGGAAACTAGGTCCTAACTATAACTACCTACTGGTGACCACCAGTAGGTAATATATATATATATATATATATATATATATATATATATATATATATATATATATATATGAAAAGCTTACGTTACAACGCAAGAATCAGTTGCACTCAGGATCAGTATTCAGCAGGAAGTATTTATTGACTTTGACGCGTTTCGACACACCGTCTTTGTCAAAAGGTCATACAAAAGAACAATGGCAGTCATGTCTTTTTAAAGAAGCATTTCCTGATTACCAATCATAGACATAGAAGATACATTTTCAACTATGCAGATCTATCGTTGATGTTCGTTGAAAGAAAGACTGTGTAAATTCAACAACAAAACTTTATCGTTCCCTAAATTAAATACAAACATCATTCATTTAATTCAAAAGTGTTTTCAAGTTCATAAATAAATTCATTATAATTATGTGTTAGACGATCGCTCAAACATAATTCGTATATGAAAATACGTACATGATTTATATTTAGAAATGAATGCCAAGTCGCATATATCTTTCAAATCAATCTCAATCTAAATTAATTGAAATGTTTTAAATCAGAGTTCATTAGGGAAATGCCAAATATCAAAAGAACTATATTCAAGGCATGCCATTGATACAAATTTAATTGAAAAAATTATAAGTGATCAATCACGGAAAAGCTTGGAAGCTAGAAACCGGGCCAGTCATAATAACACCCCAGGAACGAAAATTATAAGCCTCAATAATAGGCATAATCAGATCCTAATGTGTTCAATGAAAGTGCATATATTCAGTCATGAAAAGTTTTTTGCGAAAACAACATCCTCATGTTAAATAAAATGCCAGATAGCACGAATTCCAGGTTACAGATATTCAGAACGAGGGGAGAAGCGAGATTCATTCAGCCCAAATGAACATGGAGATCTTCCTCATGATTAAGGCCTCCTGGGATCTTGCTTTGTAGCTTGATTATGTACTCTGATTCCAGGCGTCGTAAGCGACGTTCCCGGTCTCCTCCTCTTGTGGATGGCACAACTCTGTCAATGCCAAAAAATGAAATCTTAGTGCTTATATCTTTGACATTTGGATGTAACTGATCACAATGTTTAGCTGTAGCATAAGTCAAATCGCCATTCTTGATCGCGCGCAAATGTTCTAGAATACGCTTTTTCACCGGGAAGATTGTACTTTCCACATAGCGAAGCCCACAAATGCATACTAGGACATAAACAACGAAGTCTGTATTACAATTAATAAAACAGCCAATCTTTGTTGTTTTACCATTTGCCAAAGTGAACGTCTTAACATTTGTGCTACTGTTACAAGCTTTGCATCTGCCACATTTGTGGAAACCTGGAAGTTCTTTCAACCAGGTTCCACTAGGCCTTGTTTTGGTCGTGAGGTGGCTATGCACTAAAATGTCTTTCAGTGACTGGCATTTTCTGTATGTAATATGTGGTATAGGGCTCACCTTTTTCCCTATAACAATGTCATTCCTGACTATATACCAGTGCTTCTTGACTATTTTGTGAATCTCTTGTGAAGCATGATTAAAAGTAGTGATGAGTCTTATCTCATGCTTCTCACTGTTTTTCTCTCTAGGTAACAATAAGCTGTTCCTGTTTATTTTTTCTGCTTTGTTAATTGCTAGTCTGATGGTCCCTCCTGAATATCCTCTGTTCTTAAAGCGAGCCCTCATATGTTGTGCTTCTCGCTTGTAAGCAATTTCGGTACTGCAATTACGCTTGGCTCTTAATAATTCCCCATAAGGGATACTATTCTTAAGTCCTGTTGGGTGGTGGCTGTGTGCGTGCAGGATACTGTTATTGGATGTGGGCTTCCTAAACAGGCTCGTGTTCAAAGTTTCATGTTCAACCTCCACTAAAATGTCAAGGAATTCAATTTTAGTACGGTCAGTCTTACTGGTAAACTGTAGATTTAATTTGTTGACCGATAAGCTTTGAATGAAACGATCAAGGGAGTCTTGTGGCCCGTCCCAAATTAGGAAAATATCATCTATGTATCGGGTCCACAATATAAGATTATCCATGTACTGCACATTATGTTCATGCCACAGATGTTCCGCCTCCCACCACCCCATAAAAAGACATGCATACGATGGAGCAAAGCAGCTTCCCATCGCAGTACCTGTATATTGTTCATACCAATTGTCTTCAAAAAGGAAACAATTATTATACAGACAAAATTGTAGCATCAGTAGTAAAATTTCAGTGTGATCATACATGGTGATGGGTCTATCCCTGAGATAGTATTTGCATGCTTGAATGCCCAAATCATGTTCAATGCAGGTATAAAGACCCACCACATCAATTGTCGCTAGGATGTACGTTTCCTTCCATGGAATTTCCTGAATTTTACTTAAAAAATCCATGGTGTCCCTACAATAAGATGGTAAATTGAGGACATAAGGACAGAGAAAAAAGTCAAGGCAAATGGAGGTGTTTTCGAGGAGACTCTGTTTAGCTGAGATGATAGGTCTCCCAGGGGGATCTGTTGGATGCTTATGCACCTTCGGTAGCATATAGAAGACCGGAGTTACAGGTTTCTTAACCAACAAAAATAGGTATTCATTTTGACTCAACATGTCATTCTCACGCCAAACATGAAGAAGTTTATGGTATTCCAAAATAGTCTTGTTGTATCTCGTCTGGCTAGATCTAAGATAGCAACCTGAAAATTCCAGTTGTCTCCTGGCCTCTGCTCTGTATTTGTTTATGTCCCAGAGGACCACATTGCCCCCCTTGTCAGAGGGTTTAATAACGAAGTCAGTGGCATCTTTCAGAGACTGCAAACCAGCTCGTTCTGCAACCGTCAGGTTTTTGGCAAAATTGTTACTCTCCTTCTTCCACAGAGACAGTAAGTCATGCAAAACAGCCTCATGAAATGTATCTAATCCATCATGTAATGTAACTGGGTTAAACCTAGAATTAGGTTTGAAATCATTTCTTGATCTTTTGCTGACCTCCATGTCCAAACTGATTAGGAGGTCCCGTTCCGAATCCCAATCCTTTGTACCAATTTGTATTTCCCTCAAGCCTGCTAAGGTGTCAATATCCCGTAAGGCTAGGGTAGTGTGGGCGGGAATCTGAGACATTTGAGGTTTTACATTGGAGAAAGAGACATTCTGTTTGGAAGTAGGATGTCCCCGGGGCTCGGGGTTCCGTAAAGGACCCCTAAATTAGCATTTTAGTGCCCTGGGGAGGTGGCGGTCCCCGGGGCATGTGGGGGACCTTGAGCCCCCTCACACAGGTTAAAATATTTATTTAAAAAGCCCCGGGGTGGCGGTCCCTGGGGCAGTGGGGGGGGCATGCGCCTCCGCAAATAATTAATAAAAGCCCAGGGGGTGGCAGTCCCCGGGGCTTGGGGGGCCTTCGAGGCCCCCCACGCATTTTAAAATTAGCCCCACCTTGGCAATGTGGGTGGGATTGGGTTCCCCCAACACATTTTGTTTACTGCCCCCGGGACCTGTCCCACTCGAGGGCTTCTATACTACGAAGCGCGGGAGCCCGCGCTTCGTTTAAAAAAAGAAAATCTGCCGAATTCGAGCACCCAGCGCGAATTCGGCCGATTTATTTAAAAAAAATATTTTTTTGGGGCCCTGGGGTCCTTGTGGGACGCCCTGAGCAGGCCTAGGGTGTTTGTACCCTGCCCCCTTTTCTTGTTTTTTGCGTTTTTTTTCTCTTTTCTTGTGACTCGGTTCTGCTGAGTCACAAGATGGCTGCCAACACTTCCTGTTTTGGAGTGTTGACAGCTAATTAGAATAAAGCTCGTGATTGGGAGGGTGCGCGGATCGACCACCCCTCTAAATATCGAAACTTTTATTTTTTGATTTTCTCAGCAATTACTGAATGGATTTACACCATTTAAAAAAAGGTCTCTTCCTGAACCAAGGGCTACCCTTTTGCCCAAGTTGGTGTAATTCCGTTCAGCAGTATCGGCTGTAACTGTGTCTACAGTTTCCTGTGGGATGGAAACTAGGTCCTCACTATAACTACATATATATATATATATATATATATATATATATATATATATATATATATATATATATATATATATATATATATATTGTAATCAATGTGCCTTGCGCATAGGAGGTCACTCGACATTGCCTTAGTGAAATGCAGCCTGCTTACTTAGTCCATCTTTACTGACTTCATGCCGACGCGTTTCGGGATATCAAATCCCTTTCTCATGGGCAGCAGGCAAGTAATGAAGCGCACCACGTTTCACTTTCCTCAATTTTATTCATCATTGGTATGAACGCCCCCAGTGGGCGTGTGCAGTTGCCTTCTGGGACATTGAGTCCTGTGGTGCGATCAAATTATATCCTTTGGTAAGGTCATTAGTCTTGCTTGCAGCTGAAAAACATAGAAAACCTTCGTAGGTAATGAGACCAGGACAACAGGCTTAATTAGCATATGGCGCTGTACTGTTCAAGTTTTAGGAAGTCCCAAACTGCAGTCTCGCAAGCTGGTTTGTTTTCTCCCCAGCTTACGATGGTGCTCCTCCCCACGGCCGGCCGCCGTGTAAAATCTTGTAATCAATGTGCCTTGCGCATAGGAGGTCACTCGACATTGCCTTAGTGAAATGCAGCCTGCTTACTTAGTCCATCTTTACTGACTTCATGCCGACGCGTTTCGGGATATCAAATCCCTTCCTCATGGGCAGCAGGCAAGTAATGAAGCGCACCACGTTTCACTTTCCTTAATTTTATTCATCATTGGTATGAACGCCCCCAGTGGGCGTGTGCAGTTGCCTTCTGGGACATTGAGTCCTGTGGTGCGATCAAATTATATCCTTTGGTAAGGTCATTAGTCTTGCTTGCATCTGAAAAACATAGAAAACCTTCGTAGGTAATGAGACCAGGACAACAGGCTTAATTAGCATATGGCGCTGTACTGTTCAAGTTTTAGGAAGTCCCAAACTGCAGTCTCGCAAGCTGGTTTGTTTTCTCCCCAGCTTACGATGGTGCTCCTCCCCACGGCCGGCCGCCGTGTAAAATCTTGTAATCAATGTGCCTTGCGCATAGGAGGTCACTCGACATTGCCTTAGTGAAATGCAGCCTGCTTACTTAGTCCATCTTTACTGACTTCATGCCGACGCGTTTCGGGATATCAAATCCCTTCCTCATGGGCAGCAGGCAAGTAATGAAGCGCACCACGTTTCACTTTCCTTAAATTTATTCATCATTGGTATGAACGCCCCCAGTGGGCGTGTGCAGTTGCCTTCTGGGACATTGAGTCCTGTGGTGCGATCAAATTATATCCTTTGGTAAGGTCATTAGTCTTGCTTGCGGGTTCCATTTTGGAAGCAGTGGCCATCTTGTCATTGCCCTCACATAGGCTATAATGGAGTAAATACGGGCCTCACAGTACATGGGCTTTCCCTCTGACTTCTCTGTGACCTGGGCAGCTGGCTCTGCTGCCCCCGGGTCAAACCGGTCTCACGAGCTCCCCTTCCTCCGTCCACCTGTGATTAGCATCAGGGCTTGACCCGTCATAAAACCCTTTCATTCTACACAGTCCCCCGGCTAATCTCTTCCACACCTGCTTGTTCCTGCTTTATGACTTGTTTCCCAAAACAGGAGATGCTCATGTTTATTGGGGGGTCTCTTTACATCAAACGTGGGATCTGAATCTTACTGTGTAAATCATTGTGGGCTGGCCGAACTGGAATGTGGGATGGTCATCATGACTCTGCTTTTTCGTTTGTAATGTATACCTTTATATGGCCATATCGTAAACCAAGGAATGTGTGCCTGGAGCATGATATTTTGTATTTAAGATGAAGTCCGTTCCTATGATTTTCAGCAGTCTCCTGAGAACATACACGCTGTTGTACTTCTAGGATACCTTTCATTGGTCTGCAGCCAATAAACGAATCTTTGACTTCACCCAGAAGACTCTGTGTTTCTGTAGGTCCGGAACAGGGTGAACCCAGAAGTCATAGGGTGTGTGCCCCTGCACCGCTGGGTCTAAATTACCCAGTACTTCAGTTTGGCGCCCAACGTGGGGCGATTTCAGCGGTACCAGTCCAAGCCAGAGGTTCGTGAGGAGCTTCGTGTGGAAATTCCGGAGGAAGGCCGCCACTTCATCGACCCCTGCATGTCGACGTGGTCCGAAAGTCTTTTCTGCGAGGTTCTCCGCGTCCCGACGGCTACGAAGGACTGCTGCCCTGATTAATCGACCTGTTTTGGACCCTTGACGAGTTTTGAGAGAGCGAAACAATCGAGAGAGTCTTCTGGTGACGCCATCGATCAGCAATATTCAGTTAAGTATAAGTGGAGCGTCTCCTATTTGTTTTTGGTATCCTTCGGGATCGTTTGATTTGGTAATTTGATACTTTGGAGTTTGCAAACGCCAAAACCAGAGGATTCGTGTATTCACGAGGCTATCGTAATCGATAATCCTTTGACGTTTGGATCTAGACTAGTGAGCAAAGATGCCTGGTTCTGGACTATTTGGTAGAATATTCTGTTTGGGTTGTGGAAAAGATTTCCAGCTAGAGGAATCATGTCCGGTTCCTCCGGTTGGAACTCCAACTTATGAGCTCTATGTAAAACATGGCGTAGGCCCCATTGCATATAACGAAGTATGGATCCACTACACCAGGAAAGATGGTGTTTTAAAATGGCCCCAAAATGGTAGTTTTGATACCGATATTTTAGATAATTTGAAAATTAAATTATTTAAGAAGAAAGCCCGGCCGGCGATGTTTGACTCTTTCCGCTTATGGCGAAAGGAAGCCAAACAGAAGGAAATTAAGTTAGCGAAAAAGAATAAGAGAGAGAGAGGTATGTCAGTAATGCAAGCAGCTGTACAATTTAAAGACAATGAAGAGGAGCAGATGAGTGAGCAATTGCACAGGCAGCGTAAGTTAGGGATTGACAAATGTTACCCAGCTTTGCCACATTCTAAGCAGAATAAGTCCGAAGAAAAGGAGAAAGATCCCCTGATGTCACATTTGTTGAGTTCGCCACCCCCGTATGCTCAAACTGCCACGGCGCCTCCCCAGCTTGTAAATATGCCGCCTCCAGTGCATGTACTGCAAGCCTTGCCGCAACCGCCAGTTGCTTTGCAGCCAGTTCCTATTCCTGTAGCGCAGCCCTCTCAAGCGCCTCCAGTTGTGCTTCCAACTGCCCCCGCACTTCCTGCGACTTTGCCTAATCCAGTAACTGCCTCCCCTAACACTCTTCCTTCCACCACTCCAGTACCTGTCTCTACATCCTCTTTTCTTCCCTCTGTTTTTCCCCCTGTTCTCGCCTCAGCTTCTGTTTCAGCGCGACAGCGCTTAGCTAATGTGGTTACTACATTAATGTCTCCTCTCTTTGGGTCATCTGGTGCGACTCCTGGTTTACAGCGTAAGCAGTTGCGCAGCCAATTGCCTAACCCCGATGAGAAAAAGGTAATAGATCACATGGCGCGTAGATGGATCGTTTTCCCTTCACTGTATGATGTGGAATCAGTTGTCAACACTTTCCATCAATGGGATGCCCCGAAACAGAGATATGTGTTTGAGAAAATGTGCGAAATTCTCTGTGAAGAATTGGAGGATAGTGGTAGAAATCCAAACCCGCAGGAGTTGTGTAGAGTGAGGTTCGATTTTGGAACTGGTATAATTGTGGACCGCGAAGTAGATAAAGCAGTTGCGGTTGTATTGTCCTTTAGGAATGACGATTGCCAACAGTCATTGTTTGAACAAGAGGTCCTTGTGGGGAAAAAGGCAAAAGCGCGACAATACCCTATGAGAGAAGTTCCCCCGGTATGGAAGGAAGCGGTTGTAGCTGCCGGTGGTAACCCCGCTGTGGCAGCGCATTTCCAGCGTGTTTGGGTGCATGTTCCATGGAAGCGCTCTGAGGTGTTAGCGCTTAAGCAGTCCTTGCCTGATCCCCGTAAAAACCCAGCAGGTTATTATAAAGAGTTGTCACAGACGGCAGGTTCATGCATTATGAATCTGGCCGACATAGACATGTTGTTCGGTAATGTTGTTCCACAGCCTCTATGGGGATCAATTCGTAATGTAGATCACAATGCAGAACTAGGGGATACATGGGCTAACATTGTTGCTGCTGATGCTAGACAAACTGGTGGTGCGAAACCAGAACCTTTAGTAGCTGAATTGCCTGGTAGAATCATCACGTATATGAAGACAATAATGCCTGCGATGCGCGTAAATTGGGACAAGTTATCCGCATGCAAGCAGAAGAAAGATGAGACAGTGTCAGACTTCTTTACTAGGTTTGAAGAAACATTTATTGATCACAGTGGGCAAGATATGAGTACTGAGGGTGGCCAACGGCTGTTTGTGGATAAGTTTGTGCAGAATTTACTTCCTGACCTGTGTAAAAAGTTAAAAGATTCAGAAAGTTCTTGGGCTGTTTCTTCTTCAGCGCAAATACTGGCTACTGCACAGTATTATGAAAACAGAGATAAAGACGAGAAAGATAGAACAGAAAAGAAAACGAAGGAACTAAAGACAAAGGTCCTTTTACAGCAGGCTTATCCGCCACGTGGAGGTCAGAATAATTATAGACAACCCCAAGGTGTCTATCACCAACCCCAACAGTTTCAGAACAATCAGCAAATGAGTGGGTATTATCAACCACGTGTCCCTGTAGGTCCCAACCAATGTTCATACTGTAAAGAGGAAGGTCATTTTAAATACAGTTGCCCTAAATTAATGCAGCGGAACGGTAATGCGTATGGCACAAGAGGTAGGGGTGGTCAGCAAGCTCCTAGAGGCCGAGGGCGTGGAAGTGTTCCCCAGAACGCGCGTCCTCTGCCGCCTCAAAGTACCATTAATAGCTTTGATCAGCAAGCTAACGCGACTAGTAATACGGCTCAGTATTATAATAATGATTATTATGCAGAGGACGGTGATGCAGAGAATAATGATTACTAGGACAGCCGTAGACAAAGAGAGGGAGTTGTTTCAGTGCCAGTGGATCAGAGTGGACCGTATGTTGAGGTGACTACAGCAAATGTAACGGAGCCTTTTCTGCTAGACACTGGTGCTGCAAAGAGTTCAATCATGCATTCAAAACTCCCTGGCGCACCTTTGTCTGGCGATATAAATGTTTCAGTAGGTTTTTCTGGCGCCCCGGTTAGGAACCCGATTTCTAGTCCCATGTCACTTTCCGTTGGACCTTGCGAGCTGAAAGCACCCCTGATTCTGACAACAGGTTGTGGTGAGAATTTGCTGGGATTAGATTTGTTGAAAAGATTGCACGCTACACTGTATTGTTCTCCTTCAGGAGTACAACTTACATTAGGCAAGAAAGTGGTTTCCCCAATGTATTTGTCTAAAAACACGATGCCACCTGAATTGTCATCCCTTCCGGATGCCCTTTGGGCTACTGGTCCCAATGATGTGGGCCTCTTGGAGATACCGCCATATGTGGTGACTTTAAAGGCTAATGTCAGACTACCACGTATTCCCCAGTACAAGATCTCTAATGAAGGGCAGAAAGCATTGTTAGACATTGTCAGCGACTTGATTCATAAGGGTGTGATTGAAGAGACAAGAGGCAACGTTTGCAATAGTCCGATTTTACCTGTCTTAAAACGAACGGACCCTTCACAGCCACCTGTTTACAGATTTGTGATTGATCTCAGAGAGGTTAATAAGATTGTTGTGCCACAGTTTCCGGTTGTCCCCGATATAACTGCCTTGTTAACGATGATTCCAGCCTCTGCTGCATGGTTTTCGGTGATCGATTTAAAGAATGCTTTCTTTAGTATCCCAATTGCAGAAGAGAGCAGAGATATTTTTGGTTTTAGTCTGGGAGGCCGAAGCTTCCGCTTCAAACGCGCTCCCCAGGGCTACTGTGAGAGTCCATCCATATATAGTCAGGCTTTGAAAGCGCAGCTTGATGCACTTGTTTTACCTAGTGGCGCTATCCTGATTCAGTACGTGGACGATTTACTGATCGCTGCGGATACTGAAAAGATCTGTAAAGCAGCCACATTATCACTGTTGCGCCATTTATCCGCTTTCCATCACAAAGTGTCTCTCTCTAAGCTGCAATATTGTCGACAAGAAGTGACCTACTTAGGTCATCTCTTATCGAAGGAGGGAAGGAAACTGACCCCAGAAAGAATTCAAGCCATTGCACAGTTGAGTGTGCCGAAAACACAGAGAGAAGTACGTGCTTTCTTGGGCATTACTTCATACTGTAGGCATTGGATCCCTAGTTTTTCTTTATTGGCAAAACCTTTGTTAGCCTTAACATGCAAAGACACACCGAATCCTATCCCATGGTCTGAAGAGTGCCAGAAAAGTTTTGTGGAATTGCGTAATGCATTATGTTCAGCACCTGTGTTGGGTACTCCTGACTACAGCAAACCTTTTACATTGTATGTTCACGAGAAAGATGGATGTGCGTTGTCAGTGTTAACACAGCCTTTTGGCGACAGACCGCGCCCATGCGCATATTTTTCATCTACCTTGGACCCTGTAGCGAGGGCATTGCCAAGCTGTCTGAGAGCGACAGCTGCTGCAGCGATGTCTATCCGACAATCTGCTGGTTTGGTAATGGACAACACATTGATTGTCATGGTTCCACATGCTGTAGACACATTATTAAATAGAACTAAGACAAAACACTTGACTAGTGCACGATTATCGGGCTACGAACTTACACTGTTAGCTAATCACATACACATAAAGAGATGCAATACGCTGAATCCAGCTACATTGTTGCCAATTCCAGCAGACTCAGATGAGATTGAGCAACATGACTGTCTGTTCAGAACAGAAGAAGAGACGAAAGGGAGAGTAGATCTAAAAGATACTCCCCTGACTGAGTGTGATGGCACTTTATGGGTAGATGGGTCATGTTTTAAGCTCCCTAATGGTGACACGACTGCTGCATATGCTATCACGACTTTGCACACGGTCGTGGAAACTGCACGAGTGCCACATAATTTGGCCCAAGCAGCAGAATTAATCGCCCTCACGAGAGCATGTGTGTTGTCTGAAGGAATGAGAGTGAACATATACACAGATAGCCAGTACGCCTTTGGCGTGGCTCATAATTTTGGGCGACTGTGGAAAGAGCGTGGGTTCCTGACGTCACATGGAGCTAAAATTCAGAATGGCAAGTTGGTGAATGATCTCCTTGAGTCACTGACCCTACCGTTGCAAGTTGCGATCATGAAATGCAGTGCGCACAGGAAAGTCACAGATGATGTTGGACGTGGGAATGCGTTTGCTGATGAGACCGCGAAAGAAACGGCACAGAATGTGAAGACTAGAATGTATGTTGCAGGCCCCGCAAGATGGGTTAATGATGTTGGGATGTGTGAAAACACAATAGAGAGTGTGAAGTTGCTTCAAGCTGAAGCCACAGAGGAAGAGTTAAGCAAGTGGAGAGAAAGTATGGGTAAGTTGGATGAGAATGGTTGTTGGATTGATCTGACAGAACATAGGCGATGGTTGTTGCCTGATGCATATGTGCTTCCAGTGGTTACTATGGCACATGGAATGGCACATATCAGTACGAAAGGTATATGCAAGTTGTTGGCTCCAGTATGGCAGAATGCTGGGATTCCCAAGTGTGCAGAGAATGTGGTCAAGAATTGCATAGTATGCTTGAAGTACAACCCTGGTAGGGGAACCCCAACTCCGGCTGGTCACTTTGCACCCCCATCATGTCCATTTGAAGTTTTGCAGCTGGACTTTATTCACATGGAAAGATGCAACAACCTGAAATATGTATTGGTGGTTGTTTGTGCTTTCTCAAAATGGATTGAGGCTTATCCTCTGAAAGATAACACTGCCCTATCCACAGCCAAAGCCCTTGTGAAGGAGTTTTTCCCTAGGTTTGGGATGCCAAGAATGGTGTGGTGTGATAACGGAAGTGAGTTTGTGGGTAAAGTGATGAAGAATGTATGTGAAGGGCTAGGGATAAAGCAGAAGTTCCACGCTGCAAATCACCCCCAATCAGCTGGATTAGTAGAACGCTACAATGGAGCATTAAAGCTCAAGCTGGCCAAAATCCAGGCGAGCACCGGTCTTAAATGGCCTGACGCTCTGCCCCTAGCACTCCTGTCCACCAGAATGACCATACACTCACGAGTGGGACTTAGCCTTTATGAGGTCGTCTTTGGCCGCCCGGCTAATGTATGGGGCGTGCCAAGACCGGCGAAATTTAGCGAAATAGAACATCCAGTACTGCTCGATTACCTGTATGATTTGACTGTTAAACTGCGTGTTTTGCACCAACAGGTACATGATACTCTTCCCCAAGCCTCTGAACCTCCTGGACACCCTATCAACCCTGGTACGTGGGTGCTAGTCCGAAATTTCCAGCGCAAGAGCAACGACGAGCCTCGCTGGATCGTCCCTCATCTTGTTCTTCTTTCGACAAGATCAGCAGTGCGAGTGAAAGGGAAGAAGCACTGGATTCATGGTACCCACTGCAAAGTAGTCCCCTTGCCTCTGCCATATGACCAGTGGGTCAAGGAGGGTATCGCCGACTCAGAGACAGACATTGTACCTCGCTTTGTACCATTCAGTGACGCACGCTTAAGAGGCAGTTTCAGACCAAGAGAGTGACAATATTCTGCAGGAAGCTGTGCCACCATCAAGTCGACTGGACACCACTGAGCCTGAACTTTTGTTTCAAGACCAAACAGCACCTGGCCGTCTCCGCTATAATTTGAGACCTAGGCCCATGGACAAATAAAGATTTCCTCATTATTTCCCTTTTGACATTTTTGCTCTCCCATCTGAAGGACTTTCTTGATTTTTGTTTTTTGAACCACCATCCGGGTTCTGCCGCAGGGTCGCGGTGCCAAGACTTTGGGGTACAGGCCGAAGACGCTAGGTCGACGGTTCTGGTTGGTCTAGGGCGTTTCCCTGGACTGACAGGCGTACTCCTTAGCAGAAGAAACTCATCCACCGCGAGCGGCCCGAGTAGAGGATGGAGTTTTTTAAGATGGAGAGACCGATTGAGGAAATGAACTTTAACGCAAGGATGTGTAGAATTGTAAAAAGTAAATGTTTTGTCTTTTTGTGCCTTTTTACACTGTGTAGCATAATAATGTTTATTGTAGGATTTGTGTTTTTCTCCGCTCAAAAGCCCATTGAACCCACTCAACAGCCTATACTTCCTTCTACTGCCTCCTCTCACTCCTTTCACCCTTTGCCTGAGCACGAACAGACCAGACGATCAGAGTTCGTAAATAACTCGTTTATCCAGCTCTTGCACCAGCACCAACTGGTAATGAATACGACCAATTGCTGGGTGTGTGGGTTAATGCCACATACCATTAACAAGGGTATTCCCTACCTGGTGCTGCCGTACAGTTACAATGGATCGTCATGGGCATTCCAAACCATGTTTCTCTATGCTCTAGATACATATTCCCCTCGCCAACCGCGTTCCATCAGACCTATCACCAATAATAAGGCTTTGATGAGAGGAGTTGCCGATATGAGTAGGGATATCAATGCATACTCCTCTATTCCCAAAGAAGAGTTGAGACCTTATGTAGGATGGAACGCGACGGGGTATAGTATTAGTCTGGGTGAAAGACAGCGAAAAATCTCATCTCCAATCTGGGTCGTACCCCACATGGGTCGGTTCTGCTTACAGGGTAATGGTCAGAATCCTAGAGCTCAACTGGGAAGAAGTGACTGTACTGAAACGTACACCTTCCCGTCACAGTTTTCCCCTGCGTTTTTGGCTGCCAAGGGCACATATTTCATCTGTCATGACCGAGCATATACATGGCTGCCCCCTGATTTCTCGGGCACATGTTATATTGCGAACTTGCTACCGCCGACATTTACTGCTGCCTCTGACTATCACAAGACCAGAGTTGTGAGAGGTGTGATTAGTAAGGAGGATACTGCCGGTCAGGAAGCAGGAGACTTCTTCCTGGGTTTCCTGCCGTTTTGGGGACCTATGGTCAATAGTAGGAACCTGAGACAGCTGACACGTGTGGTTGAATCCACTGTCAATGTAACGGCTGGTGCCCTTAGTAATCTGACAGCTGAGCTCCAAGCGGATCGCCTTATGACTCTGCAGAACCGCATGGTTCTAGACGTTATTCTTGCAGACCGCGGTGGGGTATGCAAGGTCATCCAATCCAGTTGCTGCATTTTCATACCAGATAATGCTCCAACAGTGTATCAAGCCATCTCCAAACTCCATAAAATGTCTGAAGCCATACACGTGGATAAGGGAGATTGGTCACTGGTGGGGTGGTTCTGGGAATTGATATCTGCCTGGGGTTGGAAAGTTCTGATGGTCATTGGAATGATCTTAGCCATTCTTTTCCTGTTCTGTCTGTGTATACAGTGTGCTCCCGCGATATGTGGTCTCTGTACTACCTTATGTGTAAGGAAACCTGTATCGAGGGACGAACTAAGTAATAGGATGATGCTACAGCAACATCTCCATGACTTCGTGAACATTGACCTAGACTCGGATTAAGATGAGTATAGTGATTGCCTATGTAAGGGCAAAAGGAGGGTCTGTCGTACTTTAATATTCGGGACCGCGTAGGGGACAGGGCCCTACCCCTGTCTATCTTGGTATTAGCGAACCGCAAATGGTAAATGCGGCATGTACGAGTGCTTTATATATCGTTCTAGCTATGAATGCACTGTGTACACGTTATTCTGCTCCACTACGCGGGTTCCATTTTGGAAGCAGTGGCCATCTTGTCATTGCCCTCACATAGGCTATAATGGAGTAAATACGGGCCTCACAGTACATGGGCTTTCCCTCTGACTTCTCTGTGACCTGGGCAGCTGGCTCTGCTGCCCCCGGGTCAAACCGGTCTCACGAGCTCCCCTTCCTCCGTCCACCTGTGATTAGCATCAGGGCTTGACCCGTCATAAAACCCTTTCATTCTACACAGTCCCCCGGCTAATCTCTTCCACACCTGCTTGTTCCTGCTTTATGACTTGTTTCCCAAAACAGGAGATGCTCATGTTTATGGGGGGGTCTCTTTACATCAAACGTGGGATCTGAATCTTACTGTGTAAATCATTGTGGGCTGGCCGAACTGGAATGTGGGATGGTCATCATGACTCTGCTTTTTCGTTTGTAATGTATACCTTTATATGGCCATATCGTAAACCAAGGAATGTGTGCCTGGAGCATGATATTTTGTATTTAAGATGAAGTCCGTTCCTATGATTTTTAGCAGTCTCCTGAGAACATACACGCTGTTGTACTTCTAGGATACCTGTCATTGGTCTGCAGCCAATAAACGAATCTTTGACTTCACCCAGAAGACTCTGTGTTTCTGTAGGTCCGGAACAGGGTGAACCCAGAAGTCATAGGGTGTGTGCCCCTGCACCGCTGGGTCTAAATTACCCAGTACTTCAAAACATAGAAAACCTTCGTAGGTAATGAGACCAGGACAACAGGCTTAATTAGCATATGGCGCTGTACTGTTCAAGTTTTAGGAAGTCCCAAACTGCAGTCTCGCAAGCTGGTTTGTTTTCTCCCCAGCTTACGATGGTGCTCCTCCCCACGGCCGGCCGCAGTGTAAAATCTTGTAATCAATGTGCCTTGCGCATAGGAGGTCACTCGACCTTAAACATACTGATGGTATACAGGCTTGCAAACATTTCCTGATGTCACGTTCCATTTCCTTTTTGCAACACACAGACATGATATTACAGATGATGAAATTTTGTCTAGAAAATTTTTTTTTGTCTTCAATGATGTATTTTATAGACAGACACAGGGAACTGCTATGGGTACTGTTTTTGCTCCCAGTTACGCCAACCTCTTTATGGGGTACTGGGAGCAGCAGGTACCCAAGGTGAACAGTCTATATCGTGACCATGTTAAAACATGGTTACGATATATTGATGATTTATTCATCATCTGGGAGGGCAGTGAAGAACTTGCCAGGGACTTCATTAATGTTCTTAATAACAATTAGGTTAATTTAAAATTCGAAGGCACTATCAGCAACTCCTGTATTGAATTTTTGGATTTAAATGTTCAGGTAGTGGATGATACATTGACAACTAAATTGTATCGGAAAAAGACATCTGGGAACACATTGTTACATGCTGATAGTGGACATTCTAAGGCCCTCATAAATAGCATTCCGTATGGTGAGTTCCTTTGGGCTCGAAGGAACTGCAGTACTGATTTTGATTTTGAACAAGAATGCATAATCATGAATGAAAGATTCCTTGACAGAGGGTACAAATCTAATATAATAACACAAGCCCGTCAGAAAGTCACCAACCTTAAACAGGAGGACTTATTGGTACCTAAGAGTAACCCAGATGAGGGCAAAAATGAAAATGAAGTCATCAGATATATAACCACCTATAATTTAGGTTCTTACCATGTAAGAAAGTGTCTTAAGAAACATTGGGGCATCCTCAAAACTGAATCTACTCTTGAGGGAGTTGTGAAAGATACACCCAATGTGACATACAGGAAGTCAGATTCTTTACGCAATAAACTTTGCAGCAATGAAATTAGCCAAATGAGACCAGGGACTACAGGAGTTCAAGGCTTCTTCACCTGCATGTCATGCAAAGCCTGTAAATTCAGCTCTAATGTGAAACAAGTCCATTATCCTATTTTAGATCAAGACAGATACATTGAAAAACATCTAACGTGTGTATCTGACTATTGTGTTTATGTCTTAACCTGCCCATGTGCCAAGAGATACGTAGGAAGCACTATGTTTGCTGCCAAGAAACGTATCTTGGAACACATGAGGGCGATTCAAAATAAGGATAAACTTTCCCCCATAGCACGGCATTATGAGGAATTTCACAAAAGCAATCGCAATCTATTGAAATTCTTTGTGATAGACTGTATACCTGTAACTATGAGGGGAGGTGACAGAATTCGCAAGCTGAGGCAATTAGAATCCTATTACATTCTAGAACTCAACACCAAGATCCCAGACGGTCTGAACTCCGAGGATGAGTTGTCTTGGTTTCTTGGAGATTAGTTTACTGCTTTTTTTCTGGACTAGGCTATCCAGGATCTGTCTTGTTTTGCAATTTTGATATCATTTTTAGGTAAATTTGTATTTGACTCTGAGCTCTTCTGCTGAATTTCATGTTTTTAACAGTCAATAGTCATACACAGTATGTCTATATTTTAATGAATGATGATAGTATTCAGTGTCATTGAATCATGTTTTGTTCATTCTTTCAGATGGTGTTCACAGGTGAAGGGTAGCCGAATCGAAGATATAGACTAACATCAGATTTAGTAAAGCTATCTCAATTTGAGTTTATTCATTGTTAAGCCAGTGTATGTGGGATGACCAGGGAGGTTTTATTAGTAATATACAGTGTCTATGTATATACTATTGTGACTACAGTTGTATTATTGTATAGTCTAGCATGCAGTATGACATATGACATACAGCATCTCTACATGATATACTATGATTATATTATATATCATATATATGCATTTGTATTGTAGAGTTCAACATGGACACGATCACCCACTGGGGTTTAATTCTACACTCGGCATCTTAGTTTTGAAAATAGAATTTATTTTCATTTATTTTCTTACTTTGAATTTTCTCAATTATTGCCCACTGCGGCTGAATTGTTAGTGTACATTGGGAGAATACTATTCAGATATAACTTGAACGCTCAGCACACTAGAGGTTACTTGTACCTGGAAATTGATCTTGCTTTGTTACCTACGAGCGGCCCGCTGTGTCAATAAAGTTGTACTATAATACACAAAAAAATAACGAGGAAACCCATATGATTGTAGTAGTCTTTACGGACATCGAAAGATGCGGGGAGTTTGTAACAAAGCGCAAACAGAGTTCTATGTGCGCAGTGGTAATGTTATCCTCTGCCGATACCACACTGTATTTATTTTGTATACATTTTGATATTATACTCGAAAAGTATTCAACTAATTGTTTTTCGGCACTCGTGTTACTGGATTAATTGCCTTATTGTGAGACTGTGTATAAGTTAACACTATACGTATTATGATTGTGCACTCACATGTAAAGGGTATATTATTTACCATTCCAATATGGCCGATGCATTAGGAATGACACCATGATTCTCTGTATTTGATTTTGCACCTTTCCTTTTTCTGTTTCAATTATGCTTACGTCATGCCTACGACAAAAATGTTTAAAAATCTATAGTTTGGATGGCGGATTTTACCCGTGATCAAGGCGGTTCACGCCGAAACGCGTTGGGTATTCTTGGCTGGGCCTTTTTGCTGAATAAACCACTTTAAAGCCTTAACATCGGATTTGTGCTTTTTGGAAGGAGTGCATGGAGTGCTATGACGCACTGTGGAGCGGTATATATATATATATTCACTTAAAAAACCATAGGTTTGACACATGTTATAGTTAGGTGGATATTTCACTCATACAAAACCAATGAAATTCCCCCGTTATAGTTAGTTCAGATAACTATAACTCGCGCGCCCGCAATCCACTGCTCATGACGTCACATATTACATCACTCATGACATGGTCAGTGGCATCACTCATGACATCACTGATGACATCATCCTTGTGATAGAGTGGCGGTCGCGCGAGTTATAGTTATCCGAACTAACTATAACGGGGGAATTTCATTGGTTTTTTATGAGTGAAATATCCACCTAACTATAACATGTGTGAAACCTATGGTTTTTTAAGTGAATTTACAAGGTTTTATAAATGCTAATTCCTAACTATAACGTGTGTGAAACCTATGGTTTTTTCAGTGAATTTCTACAGTTTTTTAAATGCTAATTTATTTATGTATAATTTTTTTGTAATATATTTATTTTACAATAAACTACAATAAACCGCGATTTTTTTTTTTTTTTTTAAATATTTTTTTTTTAG
The DNA here is from genome assembly GCF_964204655.1 of Triturus cristatus. Taxonomy (NCBI): domain Eukaryota; kingdom Metazoa; phylum Chordata; class Amphibia; order Caudata; family Salamandridae; genus Triturus; species Triturus cristatus. Next base: position 180,998,067 of record NC_140586.1, on the reverse strand, counting down.
TTTTTCAGGGTGCGCGCAAGGTGCACGCACCCCCGCGATTTAAAAAAAAAATATTTTTTTTGCCTTCGGGGTCCTTCAGGGACCCCCTGACCAAGGCTAGGGGGTCAGGAACTCTCTACCCTGCCCCCTTTTCACGTTCGCCACCTTCCTTTTTCACTCTTGCACTGAAAACAAACAAAATGGCAGCCGACACTTCCTGATTTCGACCGATTCGAACGTTGACTAACATGTAACCACCAATCAGAATTACGCTCGCGCACGTTAGGGTGCTCGCACGGTGCGCGCACGGTGCGCGCACCCTGCGCGCGTATAGATATATATATATGCTTTTAAATGCTATTTTCTCAGGAAATACTAAACAGATTTAAACCAGACCTGCGAAAGGCACTTCCTTGACCTTATGGCTACCTCTCTACCAAATTTCAAGTAATTCTGTTCAGCCGTTCGGGCTGTAGCTGCGACTAAAGGTCCTATGGAAAAATGCATGCGTAAAACGCGTTTTGGGACCCCCCTTTTTTCTCGGTCCCCGCTTGACGAATCACCCCGAGACTTTCAGGGTAGGAGCTGAACGGAGCGCCCCATTAGTTTTGAAAATTTCGCGAGGATTCGTCAACCGGCGCCAAAGTTATTCAAAATAGAATTTTGAGATTTCCTATGGAAACACGGTCCTAACTATAACTATCTACTGGCGACCGCCAGTAGATAATATATATATATATATATATATATATACATGCAAAAAAGAAGCAGAGATCTCTGGGCAGTTCTCAAGTTTAGGTGGAATGCAGCTCCTGTATGGAGCACTCTCAACACCAGCGACACTGCTTTTCTTCATTGAAGCGAGAGCAGGGAAACCTGCTCTCGGTTCAATGAAGCAAAGCTGATTGCTTTTCCACATGGGGAGCAGCATGTTAGCTGCTCCCCATGTGGAAAAGCAAAGCCGGTTCCCTCAGGAAGCGGGGAGCTGGGTGGGATGGTGGGGGGATTGGGGACCCCCCTTGGCCCCAACGGAGGATGGGGTCCCCGGGGCCATAAATGGCCCATTAAAATATTAAAAAAAATAAATAAATAAAAACAGTGGCCGGCCCCGGGGATGGGGTCCCTGGGGCCTTAAAGTGGCCAGAGGAGGGGGGCTAAATAGCCCCCCTCCATATAAGATTTAAAAAGAGGGCCATGCCCCGGGGGATGAGGTCCCCGGGGCAAATTGTGGCCTCGGGAGGCGGGCCGCGTGGCCCCCTTCCCGATTTCTTTTTTTTTATAAATAAAAATTGGGGGCAGGCCCTGGGGGATGGGGTCCTCAGGGCCAAAAAAATAGAAAAAGAAGGGGGGCTACACAGCCACCCTTCTAAACAAAATAAAAAGACGGGATCGGGCCGGAGGCCACGCCCCCCTCCTTACACCACTCTGCAAACATGCCCCCTGGTGCGTTTGCAGAGGGGTAACTAATTCCCCTTGAATATTGGGGGTCCCTGGGGGCCAACTAGCCCACCAGGAACCTCCAGTATGCGCCAGGGGGCTACGTTGCAGAGAGGTGTAATGAGGCCACGCCCCTTTTTACACCTCTCTGCAACACAGCTCTGTGGCACTTACTATAGGTACCTGGTGGCCTAGTTGGCTGCCAGGGGACCTCAGGATTCAAGGGGACTCAATCCCCCAACTTAAAACACGCCGCAGGGCACGTTTGCACAGTGGGGAAGGTAGGGGCGGGGCCTGAGGTGATATGTGTGCAAACACGCCCTGTGGCGCATTTTAAGTTGGGGAATTAATTCCTCTTCAATCCAGAGGTCCCATAGGGGCCAACTAGCTCACCAGGTACCTCCAGTAAGCGCCACGGAGCTTCGTTGCAGAGTGTTGTAAAAAGGGGCGTGGCCTCTGAACACCTCTCTGCAACGCAGCTCCCTGGCGCATACTGGAGGTACCTGGTGGGCTAGTTGGCCCCCAGGGGACCGCAGGATTGAAGAGGAATTAATTCCCCAATTTAAAACGCGCAACAGGGCGTGTTTGCACACTTCACCTCAGGCCCCTTCCTTCACCATTGCACAAATATTCCTCTAAAATCAGCCGAACTATGAATTCCAATTTACTCACCTGTTATCAGGAGAGAACCCAGTGCTGCATCTTTTAGAGCAGCACTGACCCTGAAAAGTAATTCTAAGCGTACTTACCAGTAACTTGTATTTCCTTCCATAGGAATCCATTGTGTGGTTTTCACCAGAAAAGTTTCTTTTAGCCCAGCACTGACCCTGAAAAGTAATTCTAAGCGTACTTACCAGTAACTTGTATTTCCTTCCATAGGAATCCATTGTGTGGTTTTGAGCAGAAAAGTTTCTAAGTGTCTATTTTCACAAACTAAAAATATTCCTAAAAAATCGTCTGTATGACTTAAACACATTCTTTCAACTGTTTACAGGAGATTCACCAGTGCAGGATCCAGGATCCACCACTGAGTAAGAAAAAGTATTGATAACATTACTTACCTGCAAGTGGAATGTTTATCGTGGTAATCTCTGTATCTCCCCGACGTTGGAGATGGAAATGAGGCGTCGGGGTGATCGAGCAGCGGAGACCCTGTCAATGTGATCTTTCTGCCACTGTCCATGCTTGTTCATTGATTGCTGAAAAATTGATTATAATGTATGCATAACTACAATTGGAATTAATAAAAAAAATAAAAAAAATAATTAATAAAACATTACTTACCTGCTAAGTGAATTTTCTGCCATAGGATAACATTGGTGATTCTATGTGAAAACATTTCTAAGTGTCAACTTTTAAAATACATTATTATTCCTTAAAAATCACTACTGTAACCAAAACACTTTTACTCAACTGTTTACAGGAGATGTCCAAGAACTGAATCTAGGATCCAGTCCTGTGGTTAGAAAAGTAATCCATAAAGTGACTAATTGCATCTGACTAGAAATTCACATTGAGCTCAATGTTGCATTGTGTTTGAAATTGTGTTGCCCATTGCAACAACTGTAACTACTGTACTTAAAAGTCTATTGCCTATTTGCAAAGTATTTAAACTAAAGTAATTCATTCTGATAAAGTATATTTTGTATTGTAATGTATAATGTAATTACAAAAATAAAATATCTAAAAATAAATAGTTTAAAAAGTGTAGTAAATCAGTATAAAAAAAATCAGTATAACAATTAATACATTACAAACTGTCATTTACAAAACCTTTAAAATTCACTGTAAAAACCATAGGTTTGAGGCCTGATATAGTTAGGAATTAGCATTTAAAAAATCTTTGAAATTCACTGAAAAAACCATAGGTTTCAGGCCTGATATAGTTAGGAATTAGCATTTCAAAAACCTTTGAAATTCACTGAAAAAACAATAGGTTTAAGGGGTGTTATAGTTAGCTGGACATTTCACTCGAACAAAACAATTGAAATTCCTCTGATATAGTTAGTTGTACTAACTACATCTTGCGCGCCCGCAATCCACTGCTGATGATGTCACATATTGCAGAGTGGTGCAAGGAGGGGGCGTGGCCTCCGGCCCGATCCCGTCTTTTTTGTTTTTGTATTTTTTTAGAAGAGGGCTGTGTGCCCCCCTTCTTTTTCTAATATATTGGCCCTGGGGACCCCATCCCCCAGGGCCTGCCCCCAATTTGTTTAAAAAAAACAAAAAAGAAATCAGGAAGGGGGCCGTGTGACCCCCCTCCCGCGGCCAATTCCTGCTCCGTGGAACCCATCCCCCGGGGCCTGGCCAATTTTTAAAAGTATTTTTCTATTTTGGAGGGGGGCTGCGTAGCTCCCCTCCTCAGGCCACTTCAAGGCCCTGGGGACCCCATCCCCAGGGCCGGCCATTTAAAAAAAAACATTTTTATGTTAATTGGGAAGGGGGGCCGCTTGGCCCCCCTTCCGGGCCACTGGTAGCCCCGGGGACCCCATCCCCCAGGCTGGCCCTCACCGTTGGGGACCGTGGGGGGTCCCCAATCCCCCCATGGTCCCGCCGGCTCCCCGCCTCCTGCGGGAGCCGGCATTGCTTTTCCACATGGGGAGCAGTTATCATGCTGCTCCCCATATTGAAACGCAATCTGCTTTGCTTCATTGAGGCGAGAGCAGGTTTCCTTGCTCTCTCTTTAATGAAGCAAAGCAGTTTGCAATGGCAGGGTGGGAGCCGCGAGGCTTCCGCCCTGCCATTGTAAACAGCAGTGTCCCGGGGGTGGGTACCCCGGGACACTGCAGGAGCTGGCCCTGGGGGGTCCCCAGGGCCTATACAAGGCCTATACAAGGCTCCATTGTGAAGTTGCTCCGGGGGTTGGCAGTCCCCGGGGCAGGGGGGGCCTGAGAGCCCTCCCACACAACATGTATTGAAGCCCCAGGGGGTGGCGGTCCCCGGGGCTAGGGGGGCCTGAGAGCCCCCCACCCATTTTAAAGAAGCCCCAGGGGGTGGCGGTCCCAGGGACTGCGGGGGTCCATGAGCCCCCGCCGATATTATATTAGAGCCCTGGGGGGTGGCGGTCCCCGGGACAGTGTGGGGGGGATTGGGTCCCCCCAGACTTAATTTTTCAATATGCCCCTGGGATTGGGCCCCAAGGGGCAAAATAGCATATTCAGCGCGGGAGCCCGCAATTAATTTTTTTATTATTTTCGGCTAAAAATTCGCGCTGGGTGCACGAATCTCGATGATTTTTTTTATTAAAAAATGCTTTTTTTGGCCCTGGGGGTCCTTTTGGGACCCCCCGAGCAGGCCTAGGGGGTCAAGGTGTTTCTACCCTGCCCCCTTGTTGAGTTTTCGCGTTTGTTTCTTAGTTTTCTTGTGCCTCGGTTCCACTAAGGCACAAGATGGCTGCCAACACTTCCTGATTTGGAGTGTTGACAGCCAATTAGAATACAGCTCGTGCACGGCAGGGTGCCCGCTGGGTGCGCATAGGGTGCGCGGATTCTCCGCGGCCATAGATATATATGTACTTTTAAATGTCATTTTCTCTGGAACTACTGAATGGATTTACACCATTTAAGCAAAAGGCACGAGTCTGAACTAAGGACTACCTCTTTGCCATATTTTGTGTAATTCCGTTAATCAGTTCGGGTTGTAGCTGCGGCTAAAGGTCCTATGGGAAATTGCATGGGGAAATAGCATTTTGGGACTCCCCTTTTTTCTCGGCTCCCGCTTGACGAATCTATATATATTACCTACTGGCGGTCACCAGTAGGTAGTTATAGTTAGGACCTATTATCCATAGGAAATACGCAACATTCTATTTGGAATAATTTTGGTGCCGGTTAACGAATCTTTGGAAATTTTCAAAACTCGTGGCTCGCTCCGGTCCGCTCCTATCCTGAAAGTCTCGGGATGATTCGTCAAGCGGGGGCCGAGTAAAAAGGGGGGTCCCAAAACGAGTTTTCCCCATGTAATTTTCCAGAGGGACCTTTAGTCGCAGCTACAGCCCAAACTGCTTAACGGAATTGCGCCAAACTTGTCAAAAAGGTGGACCTTGGTTCAGAGTCATGCCTTTTGCTTAAATGGTGTAAATCCGTTCAGTAGTTCCTGAGAAAATCAAAATTAAATTCAGACATATATCTGGGCGGAGCCTAACCATACATCTCATCGAGAGATCTGATTGGCTGTCAGCACTTTATCCAAGAAGTGTTGGCAGACATCTTGGGACCAATATACATGATAGCACTTCATAAAAAAAGCATTGCAGTTAATATCAGGTTTTAAGACTTTAGTTACATTATAAATCATTTGTTGATGGTACCATACTCATTTTAGGAATTGTGGTATGTTCTAAGGTGATTTTACCATGTGAAAAAGCCTTCTGCTGGGATATCATGAATCATGTTTGAGAGAAAACAATTTTCTCATGCTTTTCCCACAGAGATTTGGAAGGTGATCTATAAACTAAACTGAGAGCATATTTTATGTAAATTCACATTATCTTTCTCAGTCATGTGAGAATGAAGTCTGACATTCTCAGTAAAACATGTACATCCAACAAGGGCAGAGACTGTCAGTTGATTCCTTTGTGTTCTACTGCAGCTTCCCAGAGTGTTCCAAAGAACAACTAGAGCGCTAACAGTCCTACTTATGATAAACGTGTGACACACCTGAAGCCATCTTGATTGGAATAAAGTGGTAACTCTTAAAACATTTAATTTAAAAAGGAACAAAATGAGGGGGTTCATTTTGCCATAGAGAGTATGATTAGTGCTGCAGAAAGAATAATTAGGGCATATTTTGAGTGACTTCTCAAATGCTCTTCTATTTCATAAAACAATTCTGACATGCAGACTGAAACATGCACTTTCAATACCAGCAGCAGACTTCCCTGGTGAGCAGTAGCTTTACTACAGTGATCTGATGAGCAACTAGAGTGCTAACATTCTGAATTTATGGCAAATGTGTGACACATCTGAATGCCTTCTTGATGGAATCAAAGCAAAAAACTGAAAGTATTCCTACTGAGGAGACTGTAGTTAATGAGGAAATTAGGAAACTTCATAACAAATAAGTCTCCCAAGATGGTCACCAGAGACAAAAGAGCCCAAATGTAACACAAATATCACCCAGATGTAGCCCAAGTATAGCCAAATGACAGAATGTCCCAGAGTGTTCGAAAGAACAACTAGAGCACTAACAGTCTTGCTTATGACAAAAGTATGGCACACCTGAAGCCATCTTGAATGGAATAAAGTGGTAACACTTAAAACATTTAATTTGCAAAGGAACAAAATGAGGGGGATCATTTTGCCATAGAAATTATGATTAATGCTGCAGAAAGAAAAAATAGGGCACATTTTGACTTCTCAAATCCTCTTCTATTTCCTTAGAAAATTCTGACATGCAGACTGAAACAATCACTTTCAATACCAGCAGTAGACTTCCGGTTAACTCCCTGGTGAGCAGTAGATTTAGTACAGTGATCCACTGAGCAACTAGAGTGCTACCCTTCAGAATTTACCACAAATGTGTGACACGTCTGAATGCCTTCTTGATGGAACCAAAGTAAACAGGGATTGAAAATGTAATAGGTATTGCCCTTGTTTAAGTTAAAGCAATTCTGTTTGCAATTAGGTGGCCTTTTAGCTTTGCTTTTATTAGTGTTTTTCAAACTTTCATGTACATAACATGCATATGCATATATATATGTATATGTATGCATGCATTTATATTTGTATTTATATAGATATGCAGATTATATATATGTTTATATATGTATGTATATATATATACACATACATATATATAAATGCATATGCATATATATGCATATATATGTGCATATGTGTGCGTGTAGACAGAGGTAGAGAGGTAAAGTAGTAGAGAGTTAGTAGAGAGTAGTAGAGAGTGAGTAGTAGAGAGAGAGAGTAGTAGAGAGTGAGTAGTAGAGATTAGTATAGTGAGTAGTAGAGAGTGAGTAGTAGAGAAAGAATAGTAGAGTAGTAGAGAGTGAGTAGTAGAGTAGTAGAGAGAGAGGTAGAGAGGTAGAGAGTAGAAGATGAGTAATAGAGAGTAGAGAGTGAGTAGTAGAGAGTAGTAGAGAGTGAGTAGTAGAGAGAGAGTAGTAGAGAGTAGCAGAGAGTGAGTAGTAGAGTAGTAAAGAGTGAGTGGTAGAGAGTAGTAGAGAGTAGTAGAGTGAGTAGTAGAGAGTAGTAGAGAGTGAGTAGTAGAGAATGAATAGTAGAGAGTAGTAGAGAGTGAGTAGTAGAGAGAGAGTAGTAGAGAGTGAGTAGTAGAGAGTGAGTAGTAGAGAGTAATACAGAGCGAGTAGTAGAGAGTGAGTAGTAGAGAGTAGTAGAGAGTGAGTAGTAGAGAGTGAGTAGTTTCAGTCAATCAGTGTCAGTCAGTGTCAATCGGTGTCAGTGTCAGTCAATCAGTGTCATTCAGTGTCAATCAGTCAGTGTCAGTCAGTCAATGTCTGTCAGTCAGTGTTAGCTAGAGCAGCTTTGCTGACCTGGTTCTCTGGCTTTAAAGCAGCTCTGCTGACCTGGTTCTCTCCCTCTAAAGCAGCTCTGCTGACCTGGTTTCTCTGGCTCTAGAGCAGCTCTGCTGACCTAGTTCTTAGGCTACAGAGCAGCTCTGCTGATCTGGTTCTCTGGCTCTACAACAGCTCTGCTGACCTGGTTCTCTGGCTCTAAAGCAGCTCTGCTGACCCGGTTCTATTGCTCTAAAGCAGTTCTGCTGACATGGTTCTCTGGCTCTAGAGCAGCTCTGCTGACCTGGTTCGCTCCCTCTAGAGGAGCTCTGCTGACCTGGTTCTCTCCCTCTAAGGTAGCTCTACTGACCTGGTTTCTCTGGTTCTACAGCAGCTCTGCTGACCTGGTTCTTTAGGCTCTAGAGCAACTCTGCTGACCTGGTTCTCTGGCTCTAAAGCAGCTCTGCTGACCTGGTTCTATGGCTCTAAAGCAGCTCTGCTGACTTGGTTCTCTGGCTCTAGAGCAGCTCTGTTGACCTGGTTCTCTGGCTCTAAAGCAGCTCTGCTGACCTGGTTCTATGGCTCTAGAGCAGCTCTGCTGACCTGGTCCCTTGGCTCTAAAGCAGCTCTGCTGACCTGGTTGTCTCCCTCTAAAGCAGCTCTGCTGACCCGGTTCTTAGTCTCTAGAGCAGCTCTGCTGACCCGGTTCTATTGCTCTAAAGCAGTTCTGCTGACATGGTTCTCTGGCTCTAGAGCAGCTCTGCTGACCTGGTTCTCTCCCTCTAGAGGAGCTCTGCTGACCTGGTTCTCTCCCTCTAAGGTAGCTCTACTGACCTGGTTTCTCTGGCTCTAAAGCAGCTCTGCTGACCTGGTTCTCTGGCTCTAAAGCAGCTCTGCTGGCCTAGTTCTCTGGCTCTAAAGCAGCTCTGCTGACCTGGTTCTATGGCTCTAGAGCAGCTCTGCTGACCTGGTCCCTTGGCTCTAAAGCAGCTCTGCTGACCTGGTTGTCTCCCTCTAAAGCAGCTCTGCTGACCTGGATCTCACGCTCTAAAGCAGCTCTACTGACCTGGTTTCTCTGGCTCTAGAGCAGCTCTGCTGACCCGGTTCTTAGTCTCTAGAGCAGCTCTGCTGACCTGCTTCTCTGGCTCTAAAGCAGCTCTGCTGACCTGGTTCTCTCCCTCTAAAGCAGCTCTGCTGAGCTGGTTTCTCTGGCTCTACAACAGCTCTGCTGACCTAGTTCTTAGGCTACAGAGCAGCGCTGCTGATCTGGTTCACTGGCTCTACAACAGCTCTGCTGACCTGGTTCTCTGGCTCTAAAGCAGTTCTGCTGACATGGTTCTCTGGCTCTAAAGCAGCTCTGCTGACCTGGTTCTCTCCCTCTAGAGCAGCTCTGCTGACCTGGTTCTCTCCCTCTAAAGCAGCTCTACTGACCTGGTTTCTCTGGCTCTACAGCAGCTCTGCTGACCTGGTTCTCTGGCTCTAGAGCAGCTCTGCTGACCTGGTTCTTTAGGCTCTAGAGCAGCTCTGCTGACCTGGTTCTCTGGCTCTAAAGCAGCTCTGCTGACATGGTTCTATGGCTCTAAGGCAGCTCTGCTGACTTGGTTCTCTGGCTCTAGAGCAGCTCTGCTGACCTGGTTCTCTGGCTCTAAAGCAGCTCTGCTGACCTGGCTCTCTGGCTCTAAAGCAACTCTGCTGACCTGGTTCTCTGGCTGTACAGCAGCTCTGCTGACCTGGTTCTCTGGCTCAAAAGCAGCTCTGCTGACCTGGTCCCTTGGCTCTTAAGCAGCTCTGCTGACCTGGTTCTCTCGCTCTAAAGCAGCTCTACTGACCTGGTTTCTCTGGCTCTATAGCAGCTCTGCTGACCTGGTTCTCTGGCTCTAGAGCAGCTCTGCTGACCCAGTTCTTAGGCTTTAGAGCAGCTCTGCTGACCTGGTTCTCTGGCTCTAAAGCAGCTCTGCTGACCTGGTTCTCTCCCTCTAAAGCAGCTCTGCTGACCTGGTTTCTCTGGCTCTAAAGCAGTTCTGCTTACCTTTTCCTCTGGCTCTAGAGCAGCTCTGCTGACCTGGTTCTCTCCCTCTAAAGCAGCTCTGCTGACCTGGTTTCTCTGGCTCTAAAGCAGTTCTGCTGACCTTTTCCTCTGGCTCTAGAGCAGCTCTGCTGACCTGGTTCTTAGGCTCTAGAGCAGCTCTGCTGACTTTGTTCTCTGGCTTTGTCCTCTGGCTCTGCTGACCTGGTTTTCTCCCTCTAAATCAGCTCTGCTTGCCTGGTTCTCTCGCTCTAAAGCAGCTCTGCTGACCTGGTTTCTCTGGCTCTACAGCAGCTCTGCTGACCGAATTCTCTGGCTGTAAAGCAGCTCTGCTGACCCAGTTCTATGGCTCTAAAGCAGTTCTGCTGACCTTTTCCTCTGGCTCTAGAGCAGCTCTGCTGACCTGGTTTTCTACCTCTAAAGCAGCTATGCTGACCTGGTTCTCTCGCTCTAAAGCAGCTCTGCTGACCTGGTTTCTCTAGCTCTACAGCAGCTCTGCTGACCGGGTTCTCTGGCTCTAGAGCAGCTCTGCTGACCTGGTTCTCTGGCTCTAGAGCAGCTCTGCTGACCTGGTTTACTGGCTCTAAAGCAGCTCTGCTGACCTGGTTCTCTCCCTCTAAATCAGCTCTACTGACCTGGTTCTCTGCCTCTAGAGCAGCTCTGCTGACCTGGTTCTATGGCTCTAAAGCATCTCTGCTGACCTGGTTCTCTCCCTCTAAAGCAACTCTGCTGACCTGGTTCTCTGCCTCTAGAGCAGCTCTGCTGACCTGGTTCTCTGGCTCTAAAGCAGCTCTGCTAATCTGGTTCTATGGCTCTAAAGCAGCTCTGCTGACCTGGTTCTCTGGCTCTAAAGCATCTCTGCTGACCTGGTTCTCTGGCTCTAGAGGAGCTCTGCTGACCTGGTTCTATGGCTCTAAAGCAGCTCTGCTGACCTGGTTCTCTCCCTCTAAAGAGCTCTGCTGATCTGGTTCTCTGGCTCTAAAGCAGTTCTGCTGACCTTGTTCTCTGCCTCTAGAGCAGCTCTGCTGACCTGGTTTATGGCTCTAAAGCAGCTCTGCTGACCTGGTTCTCTGGCTCTAAAGCAATTCTGCTGACCTCGTTCTCTCCCTCTAAAGCAGCTCTGCTGACCTGGTTTCTCTGGCTCTACAGCAGCTCTGCTGACCTGGTTCTCGGCCTCTAGAGCAGCTCTGCTAACCTGGGTCTCTGGCTCTAGAGCAGCCCTGCTGACCTGGGTCTCTGGTTCTAGAGCAGCTCTGCCGACCTGCTGCTTCGGCTCTAGAGCAGCTCTGCTGACCTGGTTCTCTGGCTCTACAACGGCTCAGCTGACCTGGTTTTCCTGGCTCTACAGCAGCTCTGCTGACTTGGTTCTCTGCACTCACGATGCACACACCCGACTTTGCGTAAATATATTAAAAAATAATATAAGTTTATTATAAGTACAAATATATTATTTTTATGAATATCTTAGATAATCTCTTGCCCTAATATGTATATTAAAGACACATACATATCATTTTGGAACATATTTTTTTTGGTGGGAGTCGCGAACCCAGCGCGCTCCAGCATGTATATGATGTCACGCGGGACCTGCAACCGTGCAAGCATCTCGTACCGTAATGCGCAGGTGTTGCGAATGCGTGGGAGCAGGAGTCGCGGACTGGTCGCATACCAATCGTGCACATCACGTAATATTAAATGTATATGATGTAACTGAAAAACACGCAGTTGTCGCACACCGTACGCGGATCCTTCATGACTTTTCTAAAATGGCGGCTAGAATGCGCGCACCCACCGTGATGTGTACGCTTTGAATGAGTGACTCCGAAAAAAAAGATTTTTTGTAAAAAAAAATATAATATAAATATATTAAAATAAAAAATGAAAACAAGAAAATTATTCAATATTTCAGTTTGAATTAAAAAAAAAAAGAATTGGGGCAATTTTCAGAAAAATATATAATGTTATTTAATGAATAAAATATTAATAAATAAACAGTTAAAAAACTGTAGAAAATCAGTACGAAAAATAGGAATAACTACTATCACACTTAAAAATTAGCATTTAAAAAACCTTTGAAATTCACTGAAAAAAACAGGTTTCAGAGACGTTATAGTTAGAAATTAGCATTTAAAAAAGCTTTGAAATTCACTGAAAAAATCATAGGTTTCAGAGACGTTATAGTTCGAAATTAGCATTTAAAAAACCTTAGAAATTCACAGAAAAAAACCATAGGTTTCAGGGCCATTTCACTCGTACAAAACCATAGAAATTCCTCTGTTATAGTTAGTTCTGCTAACTATAACTCGTGCGCCCGTAATGCACTGCTGATGATGTCACATATTGCATCATTCATGACATGGTCAGTGACATAACTGATGACATCACTGATGATCTCTCAAATGACATCACTGATGACATCATCCACGTGACAATCTGATACACCTCATCATACACTAGTATAACCTTTCATCACTCACTGTAAAATACAGAGTACCATAGTTTAAACCATTGACACACCAATACCAGTTACTACATACCCACTCACTGATTCCTAAGTCTACACACACAACTACCCATTCAACAACAGAATCATTTATACATGCAGTCACTAATTAATAGAACACTATCAAATGCACTTATACACATATAAAGACATCGACACATCAGCAGTCATCTTAGTCGGTTATTCAGTCATCCTACTCACTCATGAAAAAAATTAATCACACTTACATTTACTCACTTACACAATTATCCAACAACACCTCATTTATTCAGACACATAGTAACTCATAGTTATGTTAAAAAATCACCATTTCAATTATACCCTCATTCATATGATTACTCTCACAATCACTGACTCTTACACATACTTATTTATATACACCAACTCTCACATACAATGCCTTTTATTTTTTTACTTTGTTGGAGATGTACAACTAAAACATATATTTGCTCACCAAAACACAAATAAATACACTCAGTCACCCAAACAACTGTTTCCACATGCACTCTTAAACCTATACACCTAGTCAATCAACCATTCACACATCTATGCATAGAGTTACACACACCCCATCCAATCACACACAAAGTCAGTGTCCCATACAAATACTCACACAACTAATCAATAACTAAGTAGTTAGTGACCAACTGATGCAGCATGTTATACAACAGAGACAGTGCTGCACACATTCACATAGTTTAGTTACTAACCCATGTATTAAGTGAGACACTTTTAATTACTCACTTAAACAGACAGTCAGACAGCTACTAAATCCTCCATCCAGACAGTTATATATCCACTCAATCTTCAATACAGATTGGTGTATATACATATAATACATATATAAATTTCAAACTAAACTACATTCTCTGGATGATGTCATCAGTAATGTCATCAGTGATGTCATTTGAGATGTCATCAGTGATGTCATCAGTGATGTCACTGACCATGTCATGAATGATGCAATATGTGACATCATCAGCAGTGCATTGCGGGCGCGCGAGTTATAGTTAGCAGAACTAACTATAATGGAGGAATTTCTATGGTTTTGTACGAGTGAAATGGTCAGCTAACTATAACACCCCTGAAACCTATGGTTTTTTCAGTGAATTTCTAAGGTTTTTTAAATGCTAATTTCGAACTATAACGTCTCTGAAACCTATGATTTTTTCAGTGAATTTCAAAGCTTTTTTAATGCTATTTTCTAACTATAACGTCTCTGAAACCAGTTTTTTTCAGTGTATATCTATATATATATATATATATATATTATCTACTGGCGGTCGCCAGTAGATAGTTATAGTTAGGACCGAGTTTCCATAGGAAATCTCAAAATTCTATTTTGAATAACTTTGGCGCCTGTTGACGAATCCTCGCGAAATTTTCAAAACTAATGGGGCGCTCCGCTCAGCTCCTACCCTGAAAGTCTCGGGATGATTCGTCAAGTGCGGGCTGAGAAAAAAGGGGGGTCCCAAAATGCGTTTTCCCATAGGACCTTTAGTCGGAGGTACAGCCCGAACGGTTGAACAGAATTACTTGACATTTGGCAAAGAGGTAGTCCTCAGGTCAGGGATGTGCCTTTTGCATATATGGTGTCAATCTGTTCAGTAGTTCCTGAGAAAAGTGCAGTGAAAAGTACATAAATATCCATAAGCGCGCACCATGCACGCACGGTGCGCGTACCCTAATGTACGCGAGCGTAATTGTGATTGGTGGTTACATGTCAGTCAACATTCAAATCGGTCGAAATCAGGAAGTGTTGTCCGCCATTTTGTGTGTGACAGTGAAAAAGAAAGGTGGAGAACGTGAAAAAGGGGCAGGGTACAGAGTTCCTGACCCCCTAGCTTTTGTCAGGGGGTCCCTGAAGGACCCCGAAGGGTAAAAACTTTTTTTAATTTTATTTCAAAAAATCACGAGGTGCATGCGAGGTGCGCGCACCGTGCGCGCGCCATCGCGAGGTGCACGCACGGTGCGCGCACAGTGGAAAACAATCATAAAAAAAATAGAATTAAAAATCAAATTTAAGTGTTTAGATGTTAGGTGGCTCTAAAAAGAGCCGTTGTGTTAATTGAGGAACAGAGGAACAAAAAAATGAGAAAAATTATGGGGTGCCGCATGTGTGCTGCTGTATCTTGCTCTCTATTAGGGGAATGCTGGTGTCACCATAAAAGAGAAGAGCATTGCACGCATTGCACCGTATATGCACCCTCTAGAACAGAGGGTGCATATCCAGAGGAACAGAAGCAGGTGAAGCTGCCGCCGCAGATGAAGTGCTCGGTTGAGCTGCCGATGATGTGCTCGGCTGAGCTGCTGCGCATGTGCTCGGCTGAGCTGCTGGAGGGTTGTCTCTAGCAGCTCGAGCATAAGCCACACGGTGCGCGCACGGTCAAAAACCCTTAAAAAAAAAAATAATAATTAAAGTGTTTATAAGTTTATAGAAGATATTAACTATGCTGTTCAACTTTATCCAAATTAAAAAAAAAAGAGCTGAGGCATTCCGTATTACAGGATACAGTCAATCTATAACTATATACATATATAGCTTATTGTAAAATAAATATTTTAAAAATATAATAATACATTCATAAATTAGCATTTAAAAAACCTTGTAAATTCACTTAAAAAACCATAGGTTTCACACACGTTATAGTTAGGAATTAGCATTTAAAACACCTTGCAAATTCACTGAAAAAACCATAGGTTTCATACACGTTATAGTTAGGAATTAGCATTTAAAAAACCTTGCAAATTCACTGAAAAAACCATAGGTTTCACACATGTTATAGTTAGCTGGACATTTCACTCGTACAAAACCATTGAAATTCCCCCGTTATAGTTAATTCAGCTAACTATAACTCGCGCGCCCGCAATCCACTGCTGATGATGTCACATATTATATCACTCATGACATGGTCAGTGACATCACTCATGACATCACTGATGACATCATCCTTGTGTAAGAGTGGCAGACCTCCTCTTATCCGAATATAAACTTTGATACACACATTGAAAAATACAAACTAAGGTTTTGAATACTATAGAGATACCAATACCAGTTAGAACAACCTATTCAGTAATTCCAAAATCTACATACGCATCCACTCATTCATCAATACTTCTATATAGTCACTCATACATGTACTCAGTCATCATATGTACTCATACACCTATACATCCTGTTACACACCTACACTCATACATAGAGTTACTCACACACATACTCACACATGCAAATAAACATCCATTTACTTGCATGTACAGCTATACACACACTAGTACACTTACTTCTACAGAAACGTACACATACTTACTCTCTAAAACAATCACTTATAGAAACACATACTGATTTATACAGGAACTCTTCCAATCTCTCACTCTCATACATCCTCACTTATATATACCAATACTCACATATACTAGTTCAAAACATATGGACTTACTCATAAAAACACTATTGAGACAGTCATTCACTCTCTTACTCACCCATACACACACTCATCCACCCATACTGTCCTGCTCACATACTGTCTTCAAAATACATACAAACAGTGAGTCACTCATTCATGCATCCATACGCTAAGTAACATCCCCCACTGAACCATACAGACACTCATACTGATACTCTAAAAACGAACTAATAACCTATATACACACTAATGTATCTACTCAACAACCCATGCAGCCACTTATACACAAAGCGAGACGCTGATACAGATATTTAAATATTTAAACATTACACACTAATACTTGTATTCACTAAGATACTGTTAATAAGTCAGTTATACAATTAATTTTACACAAAAAAACATCCATTTAAACACTTATTTACCCATTTTTTCTTCCATTAACCTTTAGATATACATATATTAAAAATATTTATTTTTCAGAAAGACACACATTCACTGGATGATGTCATCAGTGATGTCATCAGTGATGTCATTTGAGATGTCATCAGTGACGTCATGAGTGATGTCACTGACCATGTCATGAGTGATGTAATATGTGACGTCATCAGCAGTGGATTGCGGGCGCGCGAGTTATAGTTAGCTGAACTAACTATAACGGGGGAATTTCAATGGTTTTGTACGAGTGAAATGTCCAGCTAACTATAACATGTGTGAAACCTATGGTTTTTTCAGTGAATATATATATATATATATATATATATATATATATATATATATTCACTTAAAAAACCATAGGTTTCACACATGTTATAGTTAGGTGGATATTTCACTCGTAAAAAACCAATGAAATTCCTCCCGTTATAGTTAGTTCAGACATCAGCCAGTGAATGCGGTTTAGTTCAAAATTTAAATATGTGTTATATATATATACCAATATTTATTGACGATTGAGTGGATATATAACTGTCTGGATGGAGGATTTTGTAGCTGTCTGACTGTTTAAGTGAGTAATTAAAAGTGTCTCACTTAATACATGGATTAGTAACTAAACTATGTGAATGTGTGCAGCACTGTCTCTGTTGTTGTATAACATGCTGCATCAGTTGGTCACTAACTACATGAGTGTGTATATTAGTTATTGATTAGTTGGGTGAGTATTTGTATGGGACACTGAGTTTGTGTGTGGTTGGATGGGGTGTGTGTAACTGTGCATAGATGTGTGAATGGTTGATTGACTAGGTGTATAGGTTTAAGAGTGCATGTGGAAACAGTTGTTTGGGTGACTGAGTATATTTATTTGTGTGAGCGAATATATGTTTTAGTTGTACATCTTCAACAAAGTAAAAAAATAAAAGGCATTGTATGTGAGAGTTGGTTATATAAATAAGTATGTGTAAGAGTCAGTGATTGTGAGAGTAGCTATATGAATGAGAGTATAATTGTAATGGTGATTGTTTTAAACATATTAACTATGAGTTACTATGTGTTTGAATAAATGAGGTGTTGTTGGATAATTGTGTAAGTGAGAAATGTAAGTGTGATTAATTTTTTTCATGAGTGAGTAGGATGACTGCATAACCGACTAAGATGACTTCTGATGTGTCAATGTCTTTATATGTGTATAAGTGCATTTGATAGTGTTCTATTAATTAGTGAATGCATGTATAAATGATTCTATAGTTGAATGGGTAGTTGTGTGTGTAGACTTCGGAATCAGTGAGAGGGTATGTAGTAACTGGTATTGGTGTGTCAATGGTTTCAAATATGGTACTCTGTATTTTACAGTGAGTGATGAAAGGTTATACTAGTGTATGATGAGGTGTATCAGATTGTCACGTGGATGATGTCATCAGTGATGTCATTTGAGATGTCATCAATGATGTCATCTGTGATGTCACTGACCATGTCATGAATGATGCAATATGTGACATCATCAGCAGTGCATTGCGGGCGCGCGAGTTATAGTTAGCAGAACTAACTATAACGGAGTAATTTCTATTGTTTTGTAGTAGTGAAATGGCCAGCTAACTATAACACCCCTGAAACCCATTGTTCTTTCTGTGAATATATATATATTCACTGAAAAAACCATAGGTTTCACACATGTTATAGTTAGCTGGACATTTTACTGATAAAAAACCAATGAAATTCCCCCGTTATAGTTACTGTAGGCAACTATAACTCACGCGACCGTAATCCTCTGCTGATGCTAATACTGTATTTAGACACTTATTTGCCCATGTCTTCTTCCATTAAATTTTAGCTATACATATATTACAAATATTTTTTTTTCATAAAGACACATATGTCATCAGCAGAGGATTACGGTCGCGTGAGTTATAGTTGCCTACAGTAACTATAACGGGGGAATTTCATTGGTTTTTTATCAGTAAAATGTCCAGCTAACTATAACATGTGTGAAACCTATGGTTTTTTCAGTGAATTTGCAAGGTTTTTTAAATGCTAATTCCTAACTATAACGTGTGTGAAACCTATGGTTTTTTCAGTGAATTTGTACGGTTTTTTAAATGCTAAGTTACTTTACGCCATTTGTGGCGTGCGCGCCCACTTAACGCAGTTAGTTCCGTGTGCGCATGGTGCGCTTCGTGCACCGTGCGCGCACAGTGAGCACGCGGTGCGCTTCGCGCACCGCGTGCCCACGTTACGCTAGATGGGCCATGAACGCACAATGCGCTTCGCGCACCGTGCGCACATGGAGGTCATATGATGAGCATCGTTGTGACAGGTAAAATATATGTTTTGTTTAGCTCTGATGTGCCATGCGCAAAAGGTGCCCTTCGGGCACCTTTTGCACACGGGGTGGGGAGAATGTGGATATATATATATTTTTTTTATTATTTCTTACCGTACGCGTACGGTAAGCGTAATCGGCGAAATTTTCGAAAAAATTAAAATTGCCTTTTTTCACTTGGGGGATCGTTGGGGACTCCCTCGACATGGCTAGGTGCTTGGGAGCTGTGTAAACAGCCCCTTTACATGATTTGCACTTTGTTTTTCAACCCCCTGTCAGAGTGCGAGAGAGAAAATGGCGGCCGCCGCTTCCTGGTTTCGACCGATTCGAATGTTTACTAAGATATAAGGGCCAATCAGAATCGCGCTCGCGCACGCCACCGTACGCGTACGGTAAGCGCACCGTAAGCGCACCGTAAGCTGGCTCAGATATATATATTGATTTAAAGGCTATTTTCTCAGAATCTACTGAACAGATTTACACCAAACCTACAACGGCACTTCCTTGACCTGAGGACTACCTCTCTGCCAAATTTCAAGTAATTCTGTTCAGCCGTTCGGGCTGTAGCTGTGTCTAAAGGTCCTATGGAAAAATGCATGGGAAAAACGCGTTTTGGGACCCCCCTTTTATCTCAGCCCCCGCTTGACGAATCCCCCCGAGACTTTCAGGGTAGGAGCGGAGCGTAGCGCCCCACCTATTTTGAAAAATTCGCGAGGATTCGTCAACCGGCGCCAAAGTTATTCAAAATAGAATGTTGCGGATTTCCTATGGAAACGTGGTCCTAACTATAACTACCTACTGGCGACCGCCAGTAGGTAATATATATATATATATATATATATATTCTACTGGTGGTCGCCAGTCGATAGTTATAGTTAGGACCACATTTCCATAGGAAAAGCATTTTTTCATGTGCTTATAACTTTGGCATTGTTTGAACAATGTTTATGAAATTTTCCAAAAAGTTTCACTTTTTTGATCAGCTCCTATTTTGAAAGTTTGGGGGTGATTGGTCAAGGGGGGCTGAGAATAAAGGGGGTCCCAAAACGTGTTTTCTCAATGCATTTTCCACATTTTTTTGAAATGGTGTAAATGTGTTCAGTAGTTTTTGAGAAATATCAAATTTTACAGATATCGATATTTGGGAATTCTGACATCTGATTGGCTGAGGGGTTACGAGCACGAGCATTCGGTTTATTGGCTATGAACGGTTGAAACTAAGAAGTGTTGGCAGCCATTTGTGGTTCAGCCCGTCAGCTCGCATCTCTCCGTCTACAAGCCATCGGGTCTCTACCTTTGCGAGGCAACACTGAAAATATACCGCAGCTTTGTCTCCCTGAGATACCCCTTTCACGGTCCCTCTCCCCACATCACAGGCTCGCGGCTATGCGTCTGCGAGCCATCGGGCCCGCAGCTCTACCTCTGAAAGCCACCCCGTTAGCTTGTAGGTGTGTCTGTGCTAGCAGGACCGTCGGCTCATTACTCTCCCTCTGCGATTCAGCCCGTCAGGTCGCTGCTCGGGCTCGCAGCAGTACGTCTGCGATCCAGCCCGTTAGCTCATAGCTGTGTCTCTGATAGCAGGCCTGTTGGCCCATTGGTCTCCCTGTGCGAGTGAGACAACAGGTCACCCTGTGCGAGTGAGACCACAGGTCTCCTTCTGCTAGCCAGTACGCTGCTGTGCTTTTGCGAGCCGATGGCCATAGCTCTCCCTCTGCAAGCCGAGCCCACGGGCCGCAGTCTGTCCTCTGCGAGCCTGCCCGACGGGCCATAGGTCTCCCTCTGCTAGCCGGACTGCAGCTGTCACTCTGCAAGCCGATATTGGGAATGTAAGGCGGCTCTAAAAAGAGCCCTTGTGTTTCTTAGTTGGAGCTACATCTGTGAAGTGTACACCATCACTTCTGTAGATATCAGCCATATCAAAACAAATGTTGTTGTTGTAGATCGACCATATATATATATATATATATATATATATATATATATATATATATATATAAAAGGTCCACAGTTACCCAAAGGTGCGGGGCGCACTCTACCATCAGCGCGTTCAAGTTGAGGCAAGAAACAGAAGCATCCAGCGCCAGCAGCGCCGGACGCGTTTCGGGCTACGCCCTTCCTCTGAGGCTTGCTGCATACTGAATGACTGCCATATATTCTATTAGGGAGAAGGTGAATAAGAACCGCAACAGAGAAAAATAGAAAAACCCCTAGAAATATTAAGGTTTATCAAACATATTCACTAAGAAAGTATGCTAACTTTATTTAAACTGTAATTTCGAAAAATATTGTCACTGTGAAAATATCTGATCAAGTAAGTTATAAAGGTTAGTAAGCTGTATTTTAGATGGGTTACTCCTGGCGGCGACAAATCTCCTCTTCCTTTTGTGTGGAAACATGAAACTCTATTACATTATACAGAATGTCAGTGATGTCACACAAAAAAGAAAAGGAGGATAAACTCATGACCACAAAAGAAGATCAATAACGAAATACTTTTAGCGATGAATATGTTCAGAGCTTCTTTTCTCCGGGACTTCAAAATGTTTTATCTTCGCGCCGATGGGTCATAAACTCCTCTGAGATCATAATGTGTGGTTATTATAATACATATACTCACACTATATGATCCCAAAGGGGAAACAGACTGAGAGCAAGAGGCTGCTGACGTTACATCTAAATCTTTATTCTTCGCGTCGACGGGTCATAAACTCCTCTAAGATCATAATGACTGTGAATATTATAATATACATGTTCACAGTGTATGATCCCAAAGGGTAAAACAGAGGAAGACACAGAAGCTGCTGATGTTACATATAAATCTGTAGTCTTCGCGCCAACGGTTCACCAACACCTCTGATGTCAACTTCAGTGCCAATATTATAATATACAAAGTCACACTATATGAGCTCAAAGGAGGTAGAAAAGGAACAATGTTTGCTATATTCTGTCTGTTTCTCAAAATAAGCTGTTGACGTTACATATAAATGGTAAAAACAATCAATAACACTATTTTCTAAATACAAGTGTTTAAATATTGACAAATAGCTACGTATTATAAATATCTACTATGCCATAATCAGACAACTTACAACTCTGGACTATGTTTTGTGGCCGCAAAATAAGAATCCGACTCTAGAAAAGAGCACCTGCATCACTGAATTTACACGTGTAAATAACTCGCAAAAACGAAAGTAATCCATCAACGGGTCTGGTTTATATACTTTTTGGTTATTGAGTAGTCTATAGAGGGAAGGTGCGGCTCCACCCATTTAGATGTCACATTTTACAGTTGACACGTGCTCATGTTTTAACTGTTTAACTTGTGCACGTGTTGGGAAAAGTTACAAAATGTGAAGCGGTAAAGGTTTCGATTTCGATCCTAACACATATAAGGTCCTTAATATGTACATACGTTGGAGAGCTTTCAAAACTGATATACGATAAACTGTGTCATTTCCATTCTCATGAATAAATACATCTATTAATTGCCGCAATTCTAAACAGAAGACTGTTAGACCTGGCACCTTGGCGTGGGTCTCCCTTCCATTTTTTGCATTTTTGCTGTTGCCTCATGTGTTTTTGCTGGTGTTAGATGCTTTGGGCACTGTGCCACTGCTATCCAGTGCCACAGTGCAAGTGCCCCCTATTGTAAATTGATGTATGGATTAGTGATTCCATGATTGGCTGGTTTGGTTTACCTGTCAGACCCTAGTACAGTGCACCAGGAGTGCCCGGGGCTGGTAATCCAAATGCTGCTGGTGGGCTTGCAGCACTGGTTGTGCCACCCACAGAAGCAGCCTGTTCAAGTGTGTCTAAGGCTTGCCATTGCAGAGCCTGTGTGCAGTCTGGTACTGCCATGCTGACTGGGCAAGTGCACCCACTTGCCAGTCCCTAAACCTTCCCTTTTCTGCATATTAGTCACCCCTAGGTAGGCCCAAGGGCAGGGTGCAAGGTAGAACAAGCCCTGATGTGTGTGGCATGTCCTAATAGTGAATTACGGCCATTTTCGTTTTTCACTATTGCAAGGCTACCTGTTCCCCATAGGCCAGAATGGGCAGTTTGATTATTACATCTTATAATCCTAACTGACTCAGGGAACAAGGTAGAAATTCGAGTTTAGTGTGCCTGAACTCAGAATGATAAAATATTTTTTTTTAGTGAAGTTGGTTTTAACATTCTGAGTTTGAAAATACCACTTTTAGAAAGTAGGTATTTTCTTGTCTAACCATCCAGGCCTGCCTCTGCTAGGTTGTGTATTCCTTGTCTGAAGTTTGAGTGACAGGGGCTGGGGGATTCCAGGAGACAGGGTGAGTCAGCACAGGGCTGAATAGAGAGATCTGCATGCAGATGGGTGGGAGGGGTTGCACCTGGGACCTGAATAGGGCTGTGCCCTCCCTCCACAATGCTGCCTTCACCTCCTGTCGTGCGTCTGATGTCTCTGCCCTGCACTGTGAAAGGAAAGAAGGAGTCATGTCAACAAAGTGTTCCAGGACTGACCAGAACTGGTTTGGACTAGGCAAAGGTCTATTTGTCTTCAGAGACCAAAGAGAAACTGTGTATTAAAAGGGGGACCCAGACCCCAGAATTTTAGATCACTTTTGGTAAACAAGAAGAAACCTTTGCTGAGGAGAGGAACCAGAGAGACTGAGGAGAGACTATCCCTAAGCTTGAGGGATTGTCCTGCAGTGGTTGCCTAACTGCCAAAGAGAGGAGAGTGGAACTTTGTGTGTACTTTCATCAACTTGTGAGGGATCTCCAAGGGCTTGAGAAAGAGCTTGCTTCCTGCTGAAGTCTCAGGGACATCAGACTTCTCCAACCAGCTAACCAAGAGTATTTTGGAAGTGCCTACTGCTGTGCAAGGCTTTCTGAGGGACTGCGTGTCACAAGGAGCTGGAAGCGCGGCTCACGGAGAAGAAGCGTGTCGCCACCGCAGCCGCGGTCGTCGCAGTGCCGAAGAAGAGGATCGACGTCGCATCAGACGCCACCGCATCAACGGAGAAGCGTGTCGCCACCGCTGTAGTTGTCGCATCATTGCCAAAGCACCTTGCATCGCCGGAGAAGAGGATCAACGTCGCATCAGATGCCGCCGCATCACCGGGAAGCATGTCACACAGCCTGTCATGGCTCAGAAGCATCGTTGAGTCTCCGCACGGCCATTGGGCGTGCACGCATCGTGTCGCATCAAGAAGAAGACGCCATCTTTATCGCATTGTACCGGATCTTCATCGCATCTCGGCATTGCAGGCCGCATCGCCACGGAAGCGCAGTAAGAAACCGACGCATCTCCTCCCCTCGCAGAGAAGAACTGACACATCCCCTACGCAGCAGAAGGGACCCAACGCATCACCGTTCTTGCGTGTAAGGAACCGAGGCATCATCTTCCCTGCAACACTCTCGTTGTATAGCGTTATGCATCCTAAGGTACATTGAACTCAAAGTGTCACATCTTAACATCTAAAGAGAACTAAGCTAATTCTACCATTTTAAGTACAGTATTGTGGATTTTTGTCGTTTACGGTCATGTGTTAAGTCTATATAAAGAATACTTATTTTTAATATGCAACTTGTGTGGTGTCCATCTGTGGTGTTGTCACTGGGTTACTGTGTGCGTTCACAAATGCTTTACACGCTGCCTTTGAGATAAGCCTGTCTGCTCGTGCCAAGCTACCAAGTGGGTGAGCAGGGTTTATTTTGGGAGTGTACCCCCTTACCCTGACTAGATGCAAGGGCCCCTATTAGGTCAAAGGTACCTACCTCGCCCACCTAGAGACCCCCAAATCTAACAAAGACATAAAAAAATATCTTTCAAAATAGAAAAAAAAAGTGCTAATATTTCTCACCAGTATGGTTTTAAATTTAAAAAATGCAAGCATTTTTAAAGTGTAGAGCTACCCCTGGAAAGGTGTGACGGCGCTCGGGGGCATCGGAAAGATTAAGCAAGGTGTTGCCCACAGTGACATAGTGGTGGGATAACGTGCCGCTGGAGCCGGATATCGAACTGTGAACGCTGTTGTTCGAAGTCAGGTATCATAGCTGTTGCGTCACAGTTTTTCCATACTTATATGTTAATTACTGCTAATTACGTTTCAAACATTGTTAAATTATAACTTAAAACAGACTACAGTTAGTTTTTCACTACAAAAGTATGCATGTCTTTTTAAAATGTCTTTAAAAACAATATAGGTTTCAGGGACATTGTAGTTAGAAATTAGAATTTATAAAACCTTTGAAATTCACTGAAAAAACATAGGTTTCAGGGACGTTATAGTTAGCTGGACATTTCACTCGTACAAAACCAGAGAAATTCCACCGTTATAGTTACTTCAGCTAACTATAACTTGCGCACCTGCAATGCACTGCTCATGACGTCACATATTAAATCATTCATGACATTGTCAGTGACATCACTGATGACATCTCAAATGATATCACTGATGACATCATCCTGTGACTGTGTATTTCTGTAATTTTTAAATATGTTTTATATATATTCCTCGGTGTATTGAAGAATGAGTGGGTGTATATGTGTCTGGATGGACGATTTATTAGGTGGGTGACTGACTGTATAAGGGAGGGATTAAATTTGTCTTACTGAATGCATGGGTTAGTGACTGAACTGAGTGAATGTCTGTATCAGTCTGTCTGTTGTTGTGCAAGCTGCTGCATGGGTTGGTCAGTAGCTATATGAGTGTCTATATAGGTTATTGATTGGTTCCCTGGGACACTGAGTGTGTGTGTAGGTGTGTGGGAGGTATGTGACTCTGTGCATAGATGTGTGAGTGGTTGATTCACTGGGTGTATGGGTTCAACAGTGCATGCGGAAAGATCTGTATGGGTGCGTGAGTGTGTGTATCAGTGTGTTGGTGACTGAATGGATGTCTCAGTGGTACATGTCCAAGTAGCTACATATGTAAAAGGCAGTGTATGTGAGAGTTGAAATATATAAAGGGCTCTACATGATAGTTAGTGATTTTGAGACTCGTTGTATAGATGAGTGTGTACTTGTATCACTGATTATATAATAGAGTAAATATTTGTATGAATAAGTGAGGTTGTGTGTGTATAATTGTATAGGTGAGTAAATGGGACTAGTGTCTGGTTTATTGTATGAGAACATGTGTACTCTGTTGGTGATTCCATAAGTGCAGGAGTACTGTGTGGGTGATGCTATCAGTGCATCGGTTGTACCTCTGCAAATGGAAAAACGAAAATCTAATATCTGGATTATTGGTGTAAATGCTAACCTTGTGCTACAGCGATACATGAGAGCATACATATTGTCTGTATAAAAGAAAAACTACCTAACAGATTAGATCAGCTATATGACCAAAGTTACCCAAAGCTATAAAGGATCACAGTTTTTAAATTTCAAACAAATAACATATAAATGTTGTTCAAATATTTTTTTACGTTATTATATATATTATGTTATGTAATCATACCTGTTTAGGTAATTTAGAAACATGACTCTCTTTAACTATTTCAAATTACTATTGTCCTATTCATCATTAAAACTCTTTTCAAAGTTTACCATTACTTACAATGAAAGAAACCAAAAAACTGTTATGTAATGTAATGTATTACACAAATTATACTATTACTTTTTTAAGACCACATAATATAAGATTTACATAACATTTCCTTTTTCCTTTTTTGCTGTTCTCAGATTCCACTTAACTTCACTATACACAGTGATGTCAATGAAGTATCATCATGAAACAGCGGGGTAAAAAAACAATCAACTCGATTGTTGAAAAAAAAACAAATCAGCATACAATGTTATTTTCAATATGTGTACCTATATGTGTTCCTACAAGATATCTTTCATTTATCTCAAGAACATTTTCAAAATGTACATTCATTTACATGTCCTACAATATACAGAACAAATATGTAAACTATTTGCTTTTCAACACAATTTTTCCAAATGCATACCATCAGCACCAATAATAGTCCCAGCACTAGTTATAATTGGTAATTGTTTCCAGTGCTCTCTACATTCTGTTCACATCTTCCCAATAGGCCGACTAATGTATTCAAAACTTTGGTTTAAAAAATTTCAAATATGAATTTGGTAATTAGTAAGGCAATATGGGTTTCATTTCCAAGTGTGCATCATTGCAATGTGTCCATCCTTTATTACACTTTAAATACACAATATAGTGTTCAGATGTTGTGGTAGGTCCAGCCTGGAAAATAATAGCCACTGTTGTAAAAGTTCTTCCAAAAATAGAAATTTGACAGGCAACAACATTTTTAATTTTGGTTTCCAGTTTTCTGCCATTTGCTCTACAACGTTGTTGCATTAAAAACGGATAGTTTCAATATCTTTATATGTTTAATGTAGATAGCATCTCTGATTTACAATGAGAACATTTCATATCATGATTTGCCGCTTGTACTAATTTGTTAAAAGGTAAAGATTTGAAGTCTGGTATTGTTAAGTATATGAATCGTTCTGTGTCGACTTCAGTGCTTGAAGTTAATGAACACTGTTCACATTTATGATCCCATTTGTAACTTAGTCCAAATATGTTTTCAATCTGTATTCCTTCATCCTCTAATACTCCAAGCATAAGCATTAGACATTTTTGTGCATCTTGTTTTATATTAAGACTGAAGGTCAAAGAACCAGTACATATATCCAAGAGATGGTGAATACCACAAGCAGTATGCATTTTACTTCTGTCAGTTGTCAATTGTTGAAATACATAATGTAGTGCAGAACATAATCTTTTTTCATGATTTCATGATGAAGATCTTGTAGATAAAATACAACATTCTGAATCACATTAGCGTAACAGTTGATACCTGAATTATTTCTTTTTTGAGTTTAGAAAGCTTTATTAAGCATCATAAACCAAGTAGAACATCAGTACAGAGAAAAACAAAGGCAATGCAATAGTACAATAATAAAATTCAAATCATACAATTTGGCAAATGCCAATACAAAAATAGGTCATATACTTAGTGAAAAAGCATTTTAAAAGGTTTTGATTAAAGGGCAGGGAGGGTAGAAAAGAGAGGAAAGGAGAAAGAAAGGGAGGGGAGGAATGCAAACAATGTACAAAATAAGCATCCTATAATTACCGTAAGTTAATAAATGCAAATATAAAGTAAGAGAAACGGTATGAGAACAATGACCAAGGAAGAGAAAAAAAAAAAAGCAATAAAACAACTGTTTAAGGGGCAGATTGGGAGAGAAAATTAGTTAATGGCAACCATAACATGTCTTTTTTGATCATAAGAGGAGCAGTGGTGGCAAAAGCACGATCCAGCCGGTGATGATGACACAATAGGTTCCACCATGCATTGTATGAGATCTTAGAAGTATCTTTCCAGTTAGTCGTGATTATCTGCAGAGAAATGGCTATATACAAATCTATAAATTTGCGTACATTGCTAGAAACATTCCATATAGGAGCAATTCCACCCAGAAAGATATGGACAATTTCAAAAGTGTGGTTAGTGGCTAGGATTTCGTTCAATTTAGACCAAATACGGGACCAGAGAAACCTGAACTATTTCAACACTTTTCATTTTCTGTTTCTTTACACCTTTTCCTTTCTCTTCAATTTTTTTATTTTTTCAACCACACTTGATTCTTTAACATATTTTCGTTTTGAACACACAACACGTTTCTCATAAATGGGATATTCACCTAAATTTGGTGTATAAAGTCTTCTTAAACAATTATATTCTCTTACACAATTTACATCAGCACTAATCTTGTTGTCATTGAAATCAATCAAATACAAACCAGACAATGCTCTTACTCGAGATAATGCAACATATGCCATTCTCTCTTTGAACACTGTACTTCTAATATTTACCAAAGCACTATCTATACTCAAACCTTGAGATTTATGAATATTTACTGCATATGCTAAAGACAGAGGAAACTGTTTCCTGCGAACAGATAAGTCTTTTCACAAGCAAAAAATGTACTGCACAACGCCCAATCTGTTTTACCTCTGTAATCTGATAACATTTTATTTTCAAGAATTCTATTCCATCTCTGTTCTGATATTTTACAAAATCAACAACTTTCCCCATTGGTCCATTTACTAAACCTTCTTCTACATTCAAATTACGCAGCAAAATTACCCGACAGTTTATACATACATCTACAGTTTTTTCTAAGCCAGCAGTTTTGGATACAGACTTTTCCAAAGAGTGCAATTTAGTCTGTAGTTTCTCTGAAAGAAGAATGGTCACTCCCTGGTGCTCAATTTTATCAATAGCTTGAATGAGAACTTGTTCTTGTTTTTCTAATTTCAGAAGCTCTTGATTAAATGTACAACACTCTTGCAGTGTAGGCTTTAGGCAAACTATAGACTTCTTTTCTTCAATCTTCTTGTACATTACTTCAGTTGTAAACAAGTTCCTTAGTAGCCAACTTTCTAAAGCTTGTTTACCATGTTTCGTTAGGACACTAATTCTTATATCTTTGAGAATATCTCCATAATCGTCATCACTTGCTTGTCACATATTCTTTATAAGTTCTTTATATTCAAAATGTGCCCACATGTTAACATTTCCAATACTTACCAAATAGTTCCCAGTGTCTTCATGCTCCAGTGGTTAAAAACTGGTTGTCCTTTTACAGGAGTTAGTTGTAGTAGATCTCCAAATACAATTAAGGTGCCAATTCCGATCCGTTAAAAAAAATTACCGTACGACTCGTATCCGTATTTTTTCACGTACGAATCGTACAAGTGCCCTACAACCGGCAAAGTACGATTCGTACGTGAAAAATACATACGAATAGTGTCAGGAAAAGTGTACGAGAGGGAGCCGGACTTTTTTACGTACAAATCGTAAAACAGAAGTCCGAGTGCGCAAGTACGATCCGTACTGCCCGTCCGAATACACAACCGCATGTAAAAGGCCCCGTACGGAGCGGACGCAGTAGCACTCATGTACAAGGGTAAACTTGTGCCCGGATACGAGTCGTACAGCCCCCCTCATATGTCAGCACCGTACCCCCCCTGTCCGCACTGTACCCCAGCCCCGTGCCTGTACGTGCCTTACCCCAGGCCCGTACCCCAGCTCTGTACGCAGACCCATACCCCAGCCCCGTGCCTGTACACGCCGTACTCCAGGCCCGTACCCCAGCCCCGTACCTGTACGCGCCGTACCCCAGGCCTGTACCCCAGCCCCATGCCTGTATGTGCCGTACCCCAGGCCCATACCCCAGACCTATGCCTGTATGCGCCGTACCCCAGGCCCGTACCCCAGCCCGAGCCTGTACGTGTTGTGCCCCAGGCCCGTACCCCAGCCCTGTGCCTGTACACGCCGTACCCCAGGCCTGTACTCCAGCCCCGTGCCTGTACGCGCCATACCCCAGGCCTGTACCCCAGCCCCGTACCTGTACGCGCCGTACCCCAGGCCCGTACCCCAGCCCTGTACCTGTACGCGCCATACCCCAACACCGTACCCCAGCACCCTCACCCAGCATCACTTGTACGCACCTTACCTACGCGACAAAGACTCGTACCGAACCAGGACACTGTAAAACAGCACAAGGAGGGTCAATTCAATTCGCACAACACCACAAAACACGTCTAAATGAGAAAATACATCTCAATGACTGACCTGGCACATCCAAACAGGCAAACAGAGGCCCAAACTCACAACCACCTCTTATAACACACCCACCTAAATTTCAAACACAGCCACACCCAAAAATGGACCAATAACAAGGGCCCACACACACAAACCATGAGCCTTTGCAACAGACTCACTGCTGACAGACTCCACAGACAAACAACTGCACCTTACTCACTCCTTAACTACACCTTAACTGACACACCTTCACATAACCTCCTTCACAAAGACACCCTTTTCACATTCACACCCACACCATCACATTTACACCCACAACCATCCACACCCACACCCCACACCATGCCCACAGACAAGAATCCAAAGTTCACAAGGGAGGAGCAGGACATCCTTGTCAACGAAGTCATCAGAGTCGAGCCACAGCTCTTTGGAACATTGGTCAGACAGACCAGCATAGCTGAGAAATCACGCATGTGGCAGAGGATCGTCGATAGGGTGAATGCTGTTGCGCCCATCAGAAGGACCAGGCATGACTGCCAAGCCAGGTGGTACGATCTGCGGAGGGCAGTCAAGCGGAAAATTAACGAGGAATACGCCCAGAGTAACATCACTGGAGGTGGGCTGCCCCACAGACCGGTACATTACATCCCTGGGAGGAGAAGGTGATGGCCCTGCTTCCGCCGGTGGGAGTACACAGAGTCGAAGGAGTCGCAGAGCCTGGTGAGTACACAAACAACTGACGTAACATGGGGGTAATGGCATCCACACCACAACTACACCAAATGCACGCAACTACCCCCAAGCCCTCACCAGACACAACCACACTCAAAAACAATACTCATGCCACTAACGTGTCCATGCCCCATTCACAAAGCAAGGCCATGCCATGTCCCAGGCTACACAAACCACTAATCCAAGACTGGCAGTCCGGGATGCTGGGAGGGTGGGGCTCACAAAACACATTGTGCAACTCAGAAGCAGACGCCAATGCCCTCAGTCCATATGGCCTAGGTACATACCCATGCACCATGCACAATGCACAGGGACTGGCAAAGTACTGACAAGGTAGCTGACACTTGGCCCTGCTGTAGGCAGCACAAGGCCCTCCTGTGACCACTGTACACTCAAACACCAACTCCACAACTCTATCGATATCTAGCACAGGAACTCACACTCACTGTCATGCCAGCATGCACCATGAGGGGACACACACATCACCTGGTAGACCCAATGCCAAATCACACTACACACAACAGCAGGCCCGGTCACACCCCCCCCCCCTTACACAAGCACACACCCCCGGGGCAGCCAACGGATTTACCCACTCTCACAATGGACATGTGACGCAACAAGACCAATCCATAGGCAAATAAGCATCCTAGCCAAAATTCTAATGGTCAAACACTCAGGAGAACTTTTCAATCTGTCCCCCGCAACATACCCATCCCCAAGTGTACATAGAGAGGAATGCTAGGCACATCCAACTACCTGGAGGAACTGTGACAACTTGAATATGTATGAAACATGGATGTCGCATGAAACAGCATTAACATTGTCTCTCTCTCACACACAGGGCAACGCCATGGACCTCCCCCCAACAATGGGGGGGAAGAATCACAGTCCCAGGCTCGGCGTGAAGATGATCCCACCGGCAGCGATGACTCTGACCACTCCGTGGATGACCCCGACCAACCTGGCCCCTCTGGTGCCCAAGCCCCTGCAGCACCTGCGTCAGGTACATCTGTGCCAACCCCCACCCCCATTCCTGCCACATCCCAGGAGACACCCAGGAGCCCTGCTCGCACTGAACAACAGAGCCAGTCTGACCAGGAGGGACAAGGTTCTCCGGGCACCCAGGAGGAGGCAGGCAACACCGCAAATGCCATCCCTCAGGGGTTCCGTAGACCCGATGTGCCCACAATAGCAGGCCAGGTTCGTGTGGGCAGGGGTGGTGGGAGTGGAGGCAGGCGGAGGCGCGAACCTGACCAGCCAGCTGAGGGAACCGGTATGTCACACATACGCCACATCCTGGACACATACCGGCGTGACACCAGGGGCATCAGCCAGGTAGTGGAGACCCTCACTGAGATGAAGGGGACCCTCGAAGACATGAAGAACCTGCAGGCCGAGCAACATGCCAGTCATCAACAACACCAAGGACGGATGGAGGCAAGACTGGCTGAGCTCCTGGCGGTGCAAAGGGACATGAGCCATTCACTCCGTCGGATCGCCGAAAACATGGGCAACCCTCCCTATGACACCAGGCGCAGACCAGCACCAGCCACAGGGAGGGAGGAGGAGGAGGAGGATTCGTCCGACGGAGCGTCCCAAACATCGTCAAGGCCTGCATCTGAGGGTCCCCGGAGGAAGGTGGGTCGTCCACGGAAAAGACCGTGAGAGTCAGCGGACCATCCACATCTCCCAGGTCACCTGGCCTGGCACCTGGCCCTCTGGTGCAACAGCAGCACCTCATCCAATGACATTCTCTGCCACATGGACTTGCTGGTCACAGTCTGACCAATGATGACCAACACTGTGGTCTGGACTCTGATGACTCCCAATGCAAAGGATACCATCTCCCCCTGTGAACTTTGGATTCTATGCACACTGAATAGCACCTATTTGTCCACACTAAACACGCCCCCACCGAGAATAAATCTTCATTTCTCTACTTATATGTTGCAGTCATTTTGCATGAGTACACAACCTACGTGTGGGGAATTGTCAAACTATGCCTGAGTGTTGAAGTAACTCCAGCCATCCATACCCTGGGATCTGAGTCTGGTACAGGACACACATGGGTCACAATGTATCATCCAATACAGACATGGAGCACAATACTCACCCGTGATGGCGTCAAGCTTCTGAGGGGGGGATTGCAATACTGTGCGGACAGACAAATTTGGAAGAGTATCATTAAGGCGTAGAGGTCATGGCTCATGTGGATGTTCACGGGGAGGGAGTACCAGGTATGTTTTGCCATGTGGGAGAACCATGACCTGCATGCTGGAGTACGGTGGATGTGAAGAATGGTGGCCAGGGCAAGGTTGGATGCACGGAGATGGCCCTACGGGGTCTCGGATGACAGACGTACAAGGTTGGTTTTGGGTCGGGATTGTGGACTGCCTCCTGAGTGTGGGTGGGGAGTCTGAAGGTCATCCTGCAGCAGACAGTGATCCATTGCAGCTATCTCTGGTGGACGGTGATGTGGCTGGGGTGCCGGATGTTGAAGCTGAGGTGTGCAGATGCACCCTGGAAGTGGCCAAGTGTCCCGGGAGTTTGGATGTACTTGCTCCGTAGAGGGCAGGGCAGTATTTGACACAGATGTTGTCGTGGACCTGGGGGATGGTCTGTCTTTCCTTGGAGTGGATCTATCTGTGGATCATGTGCATCATGCAGAGGGTGTTGCAGCATGATGTACAGATGCTGGTGATTAGCATGGCAAATGTGAGCAAGCAATACATGATGCACACCATCTTGTGTGTGTGGCCACTGGGTGCTTGTGCAGGGCTCTTGCGGGTGGGACACAAGCAGTTGACCCAGCTGTAAGGGGACAATCCTCAGATGATCACCTCAGTCCTGTACAAGTCCAGCCTCAGGTGGCTCATGTTCAGCCATTCATCAATGGATCTCATGCATCCTTGTATTTTGGATCTGGCAATGTCTGCGTCTTTGGTGAGGGTGATGAGCACCTGGCTGTCAATGGCATAAGAGCTGATGATGAGGTGCTGTGCGCATGTGATGGTGTAGAGGGGGTCCTGGACACATTGGAGATTGACACGCTGAGAGATGATCCCTGGGCCATGTGCCAGATGATGCCACCATACTACATGCTGAATGCTTGAGTCGCACTCCCATGGCCTTGCTGCGGTACGGAGCCGGTGGCGAGTAGGAGGGACATGACATGGTTGGTGTGACAGGGCCTGGAAGGCGGGGCAGCGCTGTGTAGGCAGTTGGAGTTGCACATTCAGCATGCAAAGGTGTCGTGTGTGCGCTTAGGGTATGCCAGAGAGCAGGCATTTGTTATTCAGATGGACATTGCTTGGAGGGTGGCTGCAACATCAGACTGTAGTGTGATGTGGGTCATGCAAGGACATGAGGGTCGTGCAATGTGCACGTTGCATGCGCTGACGGTCCTGCCTTTGGCACCGCGTGGCCGCAACAGTGGCACAGACAAGCTGATGACAGCCAAATTAATGGGTGGAGGGAGGAAGGGAGGAGCATCTTTGAGGCGTGTGTGTTGCCGAATACGGCAACTTTGTGGGCCCTTGCTGCAGTTGCCACAGCAGCAGGCGGCATGTCCTGGAAAATATGCCACAAGTTGCACACAAAGACAAGGATGTCAGAAAGGACAACTGCAACAGGCGTATGTAAAGGAAGGAGTGTCCGGTTACCCATGGCCAACCCAGAGACAATGGATGCACAATCACCAAAGATGACTGACACAGGATCCGGAAAATGAAGGGCGAGCTGCACACAGGAGACACACCCTCAGCAGGGGTTGACGGCCCGTTGTGGGGACCAACATGCCGAAATACATACACACCCATGAACTTCATGCACAATAGAGATTCTAATCCATGAAGAACTGCATGCATGTCGCTAAACTACACATAGACTCATATGCACAATCTTTGACAAGTATGCCAGAGTCGACGCATGCAAAGTGGCAAGAGACCTGCATTGACAGAGATGAGGCACCTTGGAGGGTGAGGAACACCTTTATTACTCAGGCTCACACTAAGGGGAATGCATCAATATGAGCAGACTCACAGGTCATTTGGCTGACCATGTGGGACCTACACTGGACACCCCTTTCAACACACAGATGTGGTAAATCATACTGAACTGGCACACAAGTGAAGGGGGTGAGCCAAACACCCCCTGCTGCACACGGAGAGGCTGCAATTCCCCATTGAGCCTCTTATGGGGATGTCCCACACTATGTCCACCAGTAGCATCCCGTATGTTCCTGAGGGACGTTTTACACACATTGATGCCTTCATCAGACTCCACAACCCATTACAGATGACTGTCACGAAGGGTGACTATCAATTCATGGGAGTCATGCTACATGTCATGTGCCCCATGGTGAGTCGACATGTATGCATGGTAACACAACATGCACAGGAGCAGTCCCCACATATTCCAAACACGTACCACCCCCAAAATGCCTTGCTGCACTCCTTACCCAAAATGACTTTTCACCATGTCCGTGCATGTGACGCTGATTCAGCACACGTTGCAATACTCATGAGGAATAGCAGGAGGCCAACGATGACACGACCGGACGACAGGCGCAAGAACCTGGGAATGACAGACACACAACATGTCAGCGAAAAGATAGTTATCCGCAGACATGGTCATGTACTCTACAGGAATAATGTTGTCACCATGCTAATTTAAAAATTAGTGTCTCAGCTAAAATGTGTGAAATTACATCATCACTCGAATGACACATCAGAACACACCTCTAAGTCACTTAGCATACAGTTAGCTGGACACACACATTGCAACACATGCCACACAAGGCTCAAAGCGTGCACACTCAGACACAGTGACTCACCATTATGAGAAGAAGTTGCGTATGAGCTGACTCCGGATGTCCTCCTCCTCCTCCTCATCCTCACTTGCCTCGTGACCAAGCCCTTCATCCTCCATGGGTGGATGTTCCTGCTCATTGGGATCGAGGATGAGTGGCACTGCCTTCTCCAAGTTGACTGGTCCAAGGTCTCCTGGAAATGTACCAGGGACCTCCTCATACTGATTATCAGTACAGCAAAGAGATTAGCAGAGACCCTCCTGACGAGGATCCAACTGGTGGAAAGCACATTAAAGAGCGCAACAACATCTACACTCTTCAAGACCAGACTGACTGAAATTAACAATGAGATGGCCGAACACCGCGAATACCTCATGAAACAAAAAGTCAAAAAACTACAAAAAGATGTCAACAACTTTGACAAAGAAAAAGTTTATCCCTATTTGAAAGAAGACTTCATACCTCCCAATTCCAACAACTCGGGAGACTCTGGGTCTAACTCCTCTAGAAGAGGATCGTCTAGCAACAGTAACTCTAGCACCGATTCAGCGAATTATGGCATATCTCGCAGAGGAAATCGCCAGTTCTACCCCGATTTCCAAATGGCCGCTTATCAACATCCAGCATTTTGGCAATACCCGGTGCACCAACAGGGTCCACCACCTTACCCCATGCCACCACAAGGCCCCTCCCAATTGTACCCCCCGATGTATAACCAACCTTTTTTAGGCAGAGGCTGGGGCAGAGGGCGCGGGCAAAGAAGAAAAAACAATCAGCCACAAGGAACAAGGATCCAGTGGGAAGACACTCCGAGAACCATGGAAACACGGAGCCACACCATCAACAAAAAGAAGACTTAGTAGTTAACCTTTCTCAGAGGAACCTCAGTGAAATGGAACAGAGGGTCTTACAGAAGGGCTGAGGGTTTGTACCCACACCCAAAAGTGACCCCTTCAAACAACAATGCGAGATTCAACAATTCTTTCGGAAAATCAGATTAAAAGCTTTCTTCAACAACACTGAGGCACCCCAACAGACAGATAGTGGATTACACAATGCCTCCACTTTTACTCCTAGTACCAGTATGATTCCACCTGAAGTCATCACTTTTGAACAGGCTGTTCTAAAAGACCTAGCCAACATAACAAATCCCAGACATTACAACAACATGTCCAAAGCAGAAATCGAGACAGTCACCAACTTGTCCAATGACACTTCCATTACTATTAAACAGGCAGACAAAGGAGGAGCCACAGTAATAATGGATACTGTTGACTATGAACTAGAATGTAGGCGACAACTGAGCGACCGAGCTTATTACACCCCTGTCCCTACTGACCCAACACCACGTCTCCTAACTACCATCACAGCCTTAGTCTTCTCGGCCGAGAGTCAAGGCTGGATAAGTAAAAAGGAAGCCAGTTTTTTGGTGAAAAAGAACCCACGTACTCCTTACTTTTATACCCTTCCGAAAATTCACAAAGGGATTTTCCCTATACCCGGAAGACCCATTGTATCAGGCATCGGTTCAGTGCTTGAACCTTTGTCACAATTTTGTGATTATTTTCTTCAACCGCTTGTGCAAAAGACAACATCCTACTTACAAGATACTTCAGATCTACTAAGACTTTTACTAGATCTACCCCTACAGATGAGATCACATTGTTGATGAGCCTAGACGTGCAGGCCCTATATACAAACATACCTCAGAGGGCCACACTCGAAGTGGTGGAAAACATTCTCCAGCTTGAACCATGGCAATACAACACTCCCATAAGTTTCATTATGGACTGCGCTACTTTAGCTATGACAGAAAACTTTTTTGAATTTAAAGGGCAGATCTACAAACAAACACAGGGCACTTGTATGGGCAGCACCTTAGCGCCCAGTCTGGCCTGTCTGTACATGTCCGATTTCGAGACCCGCCATATTTTTCACCATACAAACCCCTACAATACTGACATCTACCTCTGGAAGAGGTTCATAGACGACATCTTGATACTATGGAAAGGAGAAATGTCAGCTTGCCTAGAGTTCTGCAATTGGATCAATACTTTGGATCCACATCTCAAATTCACACATACAGTGTCAGAAAGCAGTATCCCATTTCTAGACCTGAACATCAATCTTCATGTAGGTACACTCTCTACTACACTATATAAAAAACCAACTGATCGCAACAGCCTGCTACTATCTCCAGCCACCATCCGCGGAGCCTGAGAGATAACTTACCCGTGGGACAATTCCTAAGGATAAGATGCAATTGTAGCAACTTAACTGATTACAAGACTGAAGCTGAAAAATTAGCTAGGAATCTAAAAGCACGTGAATATCCAGCCAAACAGATCGCCCAAGCCAACAAAAGAGCCCGTAATAATCCCAGAGAGGCCCTACTAGAACCAAAATCTAAAACACAAACAGAGAACCTCACGTGTGTTACCTCGTTCACCCCGGTATCTAATCAGATCACCAAGGTGATCAAAAAACATTGGAAGATACTAAATACAGGCTCCATGACTCTAGCAACACCTAGGTTCTCTTTTAAACGCACAAGAAATCTGAGGGACTCTGTGGTCCACAACCGTCCACGACCACAGAGATTGACAACTAGGCCTGGGCGGTAAATTCCGTTCCGCTCGCGGAATTTGCGGAATTCGCGTAATTTCGCGTTCCGCGGAGAACGCGAAATTACTCAAAAGTCTGCTTTCCGCGATTTCGTGAAATTTTTGCTTGTTCGCGTTCTCAAAATGCGTGTTCGCGAGATATTTCTCCCCGAGCACGCAAACAGCAATTGTGAACAGGAAAAAGGCATCGCGAACAAGCAATTCCGCGTGTTCGCGGAATTTCTGCGTGTTCGCGGAGATTTTTTACCGTTTCGCGGAGATTTGCGTAACGCAATTACGCAAATTCCGCCCACCCCTACTGACAACGCAGAGACCACTATGGGACCTGCCCCCAGTGACCGGGCATTACCCTTACGGTTCTTGTTCTGTGTGCCACCTTACTGACATACACAAGACAGTTGAAATCAATGACAATCTCAAGTGGGAAATACGCCGCCACACCAACTGCAATACAACCAACTGTGTATACATGATTACATGCCCTTGCACACTACAGTACATAGGCATGACAACGCGCCCTGCCAAGACGCGCATCATTGAACACCGCAGTAACTTTCGCTGCAAAAAAATCAACACCAAAATGTGTGCGCATTTTTTAGAAAAAGGACACCCCCCTGATTCTTTTAGATGGCTAATTCTGGAAACATTTCCGAACATAACTAAAGAAGCCCTATTAATCAAAGAACAACAGTGGGTGTATAAAAGTGGCACAGACACCTTAGGACTCAATGATGCTATCCCGTGGTGCTCCCTTAAACCACCTTAAGACATTGTGCACACTAAGCTTCCTAGTTACCACACCTGTATCTGACTAGCCTCTTTATACACTAAGCCATGTCCACACTGATTAGACCTTGTATTAATATTCAGGTCACTAAATAAATAGTGTGGGGACTGTAACCGATTTAATTGAGGTCCCGGAGTCTAATACATTGAACAACTATGGCTGACTACACTTGGCTGCCACGGATGTTTTAATTTGGCAAGCCGCCATTATGGCAACATCAGGGGATATACCATAGCCATATGAACTGAGATCGTTTTGTTCTAAATATAAATATAAAATATATTCCCTCCACACAATCGGCAAGGTAGACACGTACCCAATTCTTGAAATAGCATCGCTAACACCGACTTATAAAAGGCATTAAAAACACGAATGCATCCGCCACATGGTTACCAAGCGACCACCCCGTCACTCGTACCTCTTCCAACATGGCGGCCAACTTAGTCGTTTGCAACACCAACGAATAGCAGTGCATTCAATTCTGCATGAGCGGTTACGTGAATCCCTTCTTATACCTACGCGAGAACGTTGAGCCCCACCCCCCAGTCCTGGTAGTGCGGGGTAGGTCGACGGGCGACACGGACTCAGCGTGTCAGTAAGTAAAACCGCATGGCTTTTTACGAAAATGTATGTAGTACTGCTAGCTCCACTACGCGGAAAGGTTTTTAGATCCACACATCGATGTCACACTTCACGATCTAGGCTATACCTAAGTTCATTAACCACTCATGCACTAGGTTTAAGAGTCATTGCCCTTTATCTACCTAGACAAACGGGACAACGCAGATCCATACAGGGCATTATAATGAGACTTTAATCATAACGCGGGGACACGATTTCTTGTTCTGTTTTTTGCTCTGCGTGAATCTTTTATTATTACTTTCAGGAACGCGTATCCTTACCGACTGACCACTACAGACAGTAGGTGCTCTCAGAGTGTTCCCTGATTTTACTCATACCCATCAGTGATCCCTACTAGAGTTGCAATATACAAATGTTGTGGGTTCAAGAGAAGGGGTGTTAATGACCCTGGAGTACTGTATCTGGTGATCTAACATGTTTTTAAAGCACTCCTCCCATACACCACTACAGAACGCAAGGAACTCCTTGCGCAGCCTACCAGGGACTGCAGTGGTTTATCCTATGGAGTATATAGGGTAAGTCCACTAACAGCTGTTGAAACACCTTTGGAGTGATCACTTCACGTGGCTTTTATGTGTATTTTTAATTATTCCCCCTCCCCCTACACAGAATGTGCACTTTCACCTCCTACGCACGTTCTATTCGCACCATGTATGGCAACTGTTTTTGTGATTGAGCGTTCTACATTGATTTTGGTCTCCCATTCTCCATACAGGTAGACCGAGCCGCAGGTAACAATACCAGCTGTATATATGAACGCTTATTGTCTATCATACAACCCATTCGGTATATACTTGTAGATAGAATTTTTTAGGTCCTGACGAATCACTTGAGCACACCTCAGTTATAGTGAGAAACATGTTGACCATGACGAGGCAGTGTAGACGACCCAGAACATAGACCTGAGTTACTAACACTTTACCTCATATTTTTAATTAGGTGAGTAGACATCATAATAAAATTGTTGAGATAGTACTTCCTCCCCTATTTTTTAATATTCATCTACATTATCATCGAGCCCCACATTTCCATTTGAACTATCGGCTATCTTGGATATAAAAGATCTCCACAAGAGTGCTCTCTAAACAAGAGCCCGTCGGGTATTGCACCAGCCGACTCGACGTAGGAGCAGCCCGATGATGTTACATTACATCCTGAAGGGTATGTGATTCACAATATCCTGATGGCTGTGTGAGGGCTCCAATATCCATAACATACTTCTCTTTACATGGTACGTCCTCTTCCCATCTCCCCTAGGAACAGCTTTGTCACTTTCATACTGCCTTCTCCACTGCCATGTTGTGCAGCATGCAGCACACGAGGAAGATCTTGCAGACCTTTGCCGGGGCATATGGGAGGGACCCGCCTGTCTTGTGGAGGCACCGGAATCTGCTCTTCAGGAGTCCAAACGTCCTCTCAATCACGCGCCTGGTCTGCCCATGGGCGTCATTGTAACGGTGTTTTGCAGCTGTTCTGGGGTTGCGGAGAGGCGTCATCAGCCATGGCATGTTGGGATAGCCAGAGTCCCCTACAGGGAAACATCATGTGAAGAATTGGGTCAGAAGATGCCGTAAGATACAAAGATAGTGCTAAACACAGGACAAACAGAGTATACCCACCAACAAGACATGCTCGTTCGTTGTGCAGCCGCAGCATCATTTCTGGCACCCTGCTACGCCTCATGATGTAGGCATCGTGTGCTGGCCCTAGAAAACGTGCACAGACATGGGAAATCAGCATGTTAGGTAGACACACCACAAGGGCATTAATAGAGTGATAATGTTTACGGTTGCGAAAGGGTACCTCCTGTGCCTGTGGTGGTACCAAAGCCACATGTGTCCCATCAATGGACCCAATTACATGGGGCATCCCTCCCAGGGCATAGAACTCACCCTTGACACCTGTCAACTGCTCACGAGTCGGAAAATGGATGAATTCATCCAGGTGCTCCAACATGGTTTCTAAAACATCCTGCAGGACACGGCTGAACATGGTCTGGGACATGCCACCAACATCAGCTATGGTGAATTGAAACGTGCCGGTTGCAAAAAAATGTAGGGCTGCCATCACCTTCATCTTGGGGGTCAGCGCAGTAGGATACCTGTGTCGCGGTTGGAGGTGTGGTTCCAGCCGGCCGGTCAAGTGCTCAATCAACTCTTGCGAGAAGCGGTATCGTCTTATGCAGTCACGTTCCCAAGTCTGGCATTGGTCGGGGGAGAGGCGGTGCCCTGCAGAAATTCAGAAGGAATACCGAAGAGTGAGTACATAACAACATCAATGTCAATGAACTGTGCACGTGCTCAACTGCTACTACACATCTGCTAAATACAGAGTCTGGTCTGTGCAATACATCCAGGACACGTATGCCAGCCAGGTGATACTCCTAGGAAGACGCTGCTACACCCGTTGATTGTCAAGGTCTACATTACATGGCCTGAAACTAGCTGTGGGCCAGTGTAAGTGAACAGCCAGACACATCACAGGAGTGACATACATCCACATATCTGCATTTGAAGGATGTTATCTCATACAGACAGCTGGCGGCAAGCTAGACACACAGGTCACATGTCATGAGAAATTTACAGATCACACACATTGCGATGAAGGGGTACACGTGAAAAACGAAAACACAGACATGGAGACGACACAGATATGTCCTCATGTCGGAAAGTCATCTTCGAACCATCCTGACACACGTAACGTGTGAATCCACATGTGGCATGGTGTGCATATATGTGTCCCATGCCCATATATACACAGACACATGTTGGATGCAGCAACAGCAGATGCAGTTGATGGAACACCAACAGCAAGCTCATGGGAACACATGACACACACATGACATAGTCACATCGGGGCATGCTGTAGTTAGATGTCAGGTGTAATTATCCGTGTCCCTGGCATCATGGGACAGTTGCGGGTGTTGGTGACTGTGCCATACCAGTGATACAGTGCTTGACACATTTGTTCTACATGCACACATGTGCAAAGTGTGAAGGGGAAGTGTGCCACATAGTGCCCCATCACACATGACATGTATACACAGGTCATCACACATCTATTGTGCTCAAATATGAGGAGACATGTGCCACATCACTGCCTGACACACCTAGGCCCTGCACATGAAGGACTGCACTGACAATGACTTGATGTACAGCCTTGTGCGAGTCTGAGATCTCCATTCCTTTCATGTGCGCCTCCTATCACCAGTGTAAGCTGTGAAACGCACCATACACACGCTCTGAGGGCATGTGAGGTCCGTATCACTATAGTTGTGTTGCCGTAGGTGTATGCGATAGTGATACGGTTCGTACACGCGCGTGTACGGCCCGTATCACTATGACGTATGATGTGCATGAGTGGGAGATATGCATAGTGCCGGGACGGTTGCTCCTGTTACAGTCAGATCATTCCAGGACCATGGAGCAGTGTGCCCACTACAGTCCCCTGAGACACCTTTTCCTAGGAATCATGTGTGTCATCCAACACTGTGCCCATTCTCTGTGTGTTCAGCATAGGTTGGCCTCTGTGGCATTGTTCCCTGGCCTCATTTGTATTTACGTAAAATGTGCTACATGTGTCCACTGTACAGGGTGACCCCATTAGGCTTGTGCATCCTCACACTGGGCAGTGCCTGTGTGTCTATGTACAACTATCTGTTGATGGTTGTTTGTCACAAATATGTGTGGTCAGCCTCACGAGGTGATGTTGAGTACATTTAGGAGTTCTTGATGCACATTTTAGTAAACCCAGATTAAAAGGTGTAACTACTTGCTCTGTCTCAATCACATTGTCTGAGGTAGGAGGGGTTTGTGCGGGCAAGGCCTACATGTCCAAACCTTATGTCTCCTTGCCAGGTCTGACCTGTGTGTGATAATTGCCTGGACAGACACTCAATTAGGGGTGGGCGGAATTTGCGAAATTAACTTTCGCAAATTATCGCGAAAATGTTTAACATTATCGCAAACAAGCGGAAATATCGCGAAGATGCAGAAGTTTTTTTCCGGTATGTTCGCGAGATTTTCTGCATGGTTGCGGGTCGCCAACTTACCCATGTGGTTGCTTGCGGGCGCGGCCATCTTGTTTTGAGTTGTCTCGCGGTGCATGATCGCGAGAAGAAAGACGTGATCGCGCGACGCATGACGTCACTGCGGGCGCAAACTGTCGCGAGACAGCACAAATGGCTAAAAACAATACAACATCTCATGGAGAACGCGACCGGATCAAGAAAACTTGTCGGCGAACGCAGGGATTCAGGTAAGGCGATCGCGCGCACGCGAGAATGTATTATTTTACAGCGCGAGCAAGAAATAAATTATTGCCAAGCTGCGGAATGCGAAAATGTCAAATTATCGCAATTTCCGCGAACGGAACGAAATTTTCGCCCAGGCCTACACTCAACGTGCAGTGACCCAGTCATGTTGTGCAGGGTTTAATGATTGTGCTTTGCAGCATGTGTCAAAAGTTAAAAGACATGTTTCCTGCTCATCCATTTTTGGCACCGGTGTGTGCTCCAGATGCTACGTAGTTTGGTCTATGTGTGCTGACATCTGTGTGGACATTCTTGGTTCCCATGAGGGTGTCTCCTCAGTGCAGGTGCTCCTTATTCCGACACAATTGCAGGGCCATTAGCTAATGCATTGTCCTGTGTTTGGACATGTGTGCCACTCCACATGACAGGTAGTGGGTCAGATGTGTTGCCAACTGTGTCATCATGGTACGGATGGCCATGTGACAGGTGGCATGATTCAAGTTGTTAGTCAAGAAGTCTTGTACCTTGGCACTCACTACACTTGTCAACATGTCTCAATATTTTATATGCTTGACTTTTATGTTTTGTTGTGTAGGACAATAATGTGCCTGCATGACAGATGTCTCCCAAGGAAGTGCACAAGAAACCACCTTTACACATTTCGGGGACACGCTGGCATGTTTACAACAATGGCACAGTTCGGTCAAAAACTTGTTGTGAGAATATACATATACATGTTCCCACAGTGTGGTTGCATTTGGGTA
The DNA here is from genome assembly GCF_964204655.1 of Triturus cristatus. Lineage (NCBI taxonomy): Eukaryota > Metazoa > Chordata > Amphibia > Caudata > Salamandridae > Triturus > Triturus cristatus. Next base: position 180,953,318 of record NC_140586.1, on the reverse strand, counting down.
AGTCTGTGGTTGTTGCTGATACCGCCTTACCAGTGTCAAGTCATCCAGACCACCGTGGTGCCATGTTTATGTACTTACTGATACCCCATTTCTTCTTCACAGTGGCTTATTTGAATTAGGCTGGCAGCTCATACAATGACTGTGTAAATGTAGTTTAGTGTGCACCTCCTTGTGTGACTTCTGTTATACAGGCACATGTCCAAAAGTGGCACATTCACACATTCCAAACATGTAGATTGTGTAAAGTGTTGTGATTCCCAAGGGATCACAATGTATTTCTTTTGGGTTTCCAAAGTTCTCACAGGTCTCTGAGTGTGGGGAC